>NC_053389.1:553593134-553905749 GCF_905171765.1 Bufo bufo | reverse complement strand
ATCCCTAATATATCCCTAGCACCATGGCAGCTTCCTACAGGCTTCCTGTCACCCTGTGCTGTCACCTTCTAGTTACTGTCCATTAGCTCTGCTATGTGCTATGGACTACTCAGCTCTGCTATGTGCTGGACAGGACAGCTCTGCTGTGTGTCAGACTGCTCATATCTCTAGCACCATGGCAGCTTCCTACAGGCCTCCTGTCACCCTGTTCATGAGCCTTGCTATGTGCTATGGGCTACTCAGCTCTGCTATCTGCTATGGGCTACTCAGCTCTGCTATGTGCTGGACAGGACAGCTCTGCTGTGTGTCAGACTGCTCTAATCCCTAATATATCCCTAGCACCATGGCAGCTTCCTACAGGCTTCCTGTCACCCTGTGCTGTCACCTTCTAGTTACTGTCCATTAGCTCTGCTATGTGCTATGGACTACTCAGCTCTGCTATGTGCTGGACAGGACAGCAATGCTGTGTGTCAGACTGCTCATATCTCTAGCACCATGGCAGCTTCCTACAGGCCTCCTGTCACCCTGTTCATGAGCCTTGATATGTGCTATGGACTACTCAGCTCTGCTATCTGCTATGGGCTACTCAGCTCTGCTATGTGCTGGACAGGACAGCTCTGCTGTGTGTCAGACTGCTCATATCTCTAGCACCATGGCAGCTTCCTACAGGCCTCCTGTCACCCTGTTAATGAGCCTTGCTATGTGCTATGGACTACTCAGCTCTGCTATCTGCTATGGGCTACTCAGCTCTGCTATGTGCTGGACAGGACAGCTCTGCTGTGTGTCAGACTGCTCTAATCCCTAATATATCCCTAGCACCATGGCAGCTTCCTACAGGCTTCCTGTCACCCTGTGCTGTCACCTTCTAGTTACTGTCCATTAGCTCTGCTATGTGCTATGGACTACTCAGCTCTGCTATGTGCTGGACAGGACAGCAATGCTGTGTGTCAGACTGCTCATATCTCTAGCACCATGGCAGCTTCCTACAGGCCTCCTGTCACCCTGTTCATGAGCCTTGCTATGTGCTATGGACTACTCAGCTCTGCTATGTGCTGGACAGGACAGCTCTGCTGTGTGTCAGACTGCTCTAATCCCTAATATATTTCTAGCACCATGGCAGCTTCCTACAGGCTTCAAGTCAAACTGTTCATGAGCCTTGATATGTGCTATGGACTACTCAGCTCTGCTATCTGCTATGGGCTACTCAGCTCTGCTATGTGCTGGACAGGACAGCTCTGCTGTGTGTCAGACTGCTCTAATCCCTAATATATCTCTAGCACCATGGCAGCTTCCTACAGGCTTCCTGTCACCCTGTGCTGTCACCTTCTAGTTACTGTCCATTAGCTCTGCTATGTGCTATGGACTACTCAGCTCTGCTATGTGCTGGACAGGACAGCTCTGCTGTGTGTCAGACTGCTCTAATCCCTAATATATTTCTAGCACCATGGCAGCTTCCTACAGGCTTCCTGTCAAACTGTTCATGAGCTTTGATATGTACTATGGACTACTCAGGTCTGCTATGTACTATGGACTACTCAGCTCTGCTATGTACTATGGACTACTCAGCTCTGCTATGTACTATGGACTACTCAGCTCTGCTATGTACTATGGACTACTCAGCTCTGCTATGTACTATGGACTACTCAGGTCTGCTATGCGCTGGACAGGACAGCTCTGCTGTTTGTCAGACTGCTCATATCTCTAGCACCATGGCAGCTTCCTACAGGCCTCCTGTCACCCTGTTCATGAGCCTTGATATGTGCTATGGACTACTCAGCTCTGCTATCTGCTATGGGCTACTCAGCTCTGCTATGTGCTGGACAGGACAGCTCTGCTGTGTGTCAGACTGCTCATATCTCTAGCACCATGGCAGCTTCCTACAGGCCTCCTGTCACCCTGTTAATGAGCCTTGCTATGTGCTATGGACTACTCAGCTCTGCTATCTGCTATGGGCTACTCAGCTCTGCTATGTGCTGGACAGGACAGCTCTGCTGTGTGTCAGACTGCTCTAATCCCTAATATATCCCTAGCACCATGGCAGCTTCCTACAGGCTTCCTGTCACCCTGTGCTGTCACCTTCTAGTTACTGTCCATTAGCTCTGCTATGTGCTATGGACTACTCAGCTCTGCTATGTGCTGGACAGGACAGCTCTGCTGTGTGTCAGACTGCTCATATCTCTAGCACCATGGCAGCTTCCTACAGGCCTCCTGTCACCCTGTTCATGAGCCTTGCTATGTGCTATGGACTACTCAGCTCTGCTATGTGCTATGGACTACTCAGCTCTGCTATGTGCTGGACAGGACAGCTCTGCTGTGTGTCAGACTGCTCTAATCCCTAATATATTTCTAGCACCATGGCAGCTTCCTACAGGCTTCAAGTCAAACTGTTCATGAGCCTTGATATGTGCTATGGACTACTCAGCTCTGCTATCTGCTATGGGCTACTCAGCTCTGCTATGTGCTGGACAGGACAGCTCTGCTGTGTGTCAGACTGCTCTAATCCCTAATATATCTCTAGCACCATGGCAGCTTCCTACAGGCTTCCTGTCACCCTGTGCTGTCACCTTCTAGTTACTGTCCATTAGCTCTGCTATGTGCTATGGACTACTCAGCTCTGCTATGTGCTGGACAGGACAGCTCTGCTGTGTGTCAGACTGCTCTAATCCCTAATATATTTCTAGCACCATGGCAGCTTCCTACAGGCTTCCTGTCAAACTGTTCATGAGCTTTGATATGTACTATGGACTACTCAGGTCTGCTATGTACTATGGACTACTCAGCTCTGCTATGTACTATGGACTACTCAGCTCTGCTATGTACTATGGACTACTCAGCTCTGCTATGTACTATGGACTACTCAGCTCTGCTATGTACTATGGACTACTCAGGTCTGCTATGCGCTGGACAGGACAGCTCTGCTGTTTGTCAGACTGCTCATATCTCTAGCACCATGGCAGCTTCCTACAGGCCTCCTGTCACCCTGTTCATGAGCCTTGATATGTGCTATGGACTACTCAGCTCTGCTATCTGCTATGGGCTACTCAGCTCTGCTATGTGCTGGACAGGACAGCTCTGCTGTGTGTCAGACTGCTCATATCTCTAGCACCATGGCAGCTTCCTACAGGCCTCCTGTCACCCTGTTAATGAGCCTTGCTATGTGCTATGGACTACTCAGCTCTGCTATCTGCTATGGGCTACTCAGCTCTGCTATGTGCTGGACAGGACAGCTCTGCTGTGTGTCAGACTGCTCTAATCCCTAATATATCCCTAGCACCATGGCAGCTTCCTACAGGCTTCCTGTCACCCTGTGCTGTCACCTTCTAGTTACTGTCCATTAGCTCTGCTATGTGCTATGGACTACTCAGCTCTGCTATGTGCTGGACAGGACAGCTCTGCTGTGTGTCAGACTGCTCATATCTCTAGCACCATGGCAGCTTCCTACAGGCCTCCTGTCACCCTGTTCATGAGCCTTGCTATGTGCTATGGACTACTCAGCTCTGCTATGTGCTGGACAGGACAGCTCTGCTGTGTGTCAGACTGCTCTAATCCCTAATATATTTCTAGCACCATGGCAGCTTCCTACAGGCTTCAAGTCAAACTGTTCATGAGCCTTGATATGTGCTATGGACTACTCAGCTCTGCTATCTGCTATGGGCTACTCAGCTCTGCTATGTGCTGGACAGGACAGCTCTGCTGTGTGTCAGACTGCTCTAATCCCTAATATATCTCTAGCACCATGGCAGCTTCCTACAGGCTTCCTGTCACCCTGTGCTGTCACCTTCTAGTTACTGTCCATTAGCTCTGCTATGTGCTATGGACTACTCAGCTCTGCTATGTGCTGGACAGGACAGCTCTGCTGTGTGTCAGACTGCTCTAATCCCTAATATATTTCTAGCACCATGGCAGCTTCCTGCAGCCTTCTCCGGGGCCGCTGCGTTGCCAGCTACATGCATGGATCAGTAATGGGCACATTTCGGCATCAGGACAGATCCTTCTGTTTTTCAGAATGCTACACTGATTTTCAACGTGATGACTTTGATGTGAAGACCTACACCTCCCAGTCCATTCACCAGGCTGTGATCGCAGAACAGCTGGCAAAGCTGGCACAAGGCATCAGTCAGCTAGATAAAGAGCTGCATGTCCAGGTACCGTATTTTTCGCCCTATAAGACGCACCTAGGTTTTTGAGGAGGAAAATAAGAAAAAAAATATTTTTAACCAAAAGGTGTGCTTTTGGTGGGTTTGAACTAATGGCGGTCTGTGCATGACACTATTATGGGGGATCTGTGGATGATGCACTGTTATGGGGTGGGGGATTTGTGGATGGCACTGTTATGTGGGGGATCTGTGGATGGCACTGTTATGGGGGGAGCTGTGGATGGCATTATGATGGGGGGGTCTGTGGATGGCATTATGATGGGGGGGTGGATCTGTGGATGGCATTATGATGGTAGGGGGGATCTGTGGATGGCATTATGATGGTGGGGGGGATTTGTGGATGGCATTATGATGGTGGGGGGGATTTGTGGATGGCATTATGATGGTGGGGGGATCTGTGGATGGCATTATGATGGTGGGGGGGATCTGTGGATGGCATTATGATGGTGGGGGGGATTTGTGGATGGCATTATGATGGTGGGGGTGATCTGTGGATGGCACTGTTATGGGGTAGTGGATCTGTGGATGACACTGCTATATGTGTCATCCACAGATCCCCCCCCCCATCATAATGCCATCCACAGATCCCCCCCATCATAATGCCATCCACAGATCCCCCCCATCATAATGCCATCCACAGATTCCCCCCCACCATCATAATGCCATCCACAGATCCCCCCCACCATCATAATACCTTCCACAGATCCCCCCCCACCATCATAATGCCATCTACAGACCCCCCCCCATCATTATCCCATCCATAGATCCCTAAGGAGGGGGTGTAGTAGTCGGGGAGAGCGGCAGGGCCGTGCAGGCACTATACTCTGGCCCGCCGCTCAGTATGTACTGTATTATACCTAGTGTTAATCATAATATCTAAACTGCGCTCCCCCTGCTCCCGATCTGTACCGTACTTACCTGTACATGTCACACTCTGTCTCCTGTAGTAAGCGCTAGCAGGCAGGCCGGGCTGCAGGCGGCCGTAACTCACTGAGGTCACGTGCCTGCTCCGCCTACTTTATAAATGAAGTAGGCGGAGCAGGCACGTGAACTCAGTGAGTTACGGCCGCCTGCAGCCCGGCCTGCCTGCTAGCGCTTACTACAGGAGACAGAGTGTGACATGTACAGGTAAGTACGGTACAGATCGGGAGCAGGGGGAGCGCAGTTTAGATATTATGATTAACACTAGGTATAATACAGTACATACTGAGCGGCGGGCCAGAGTATAGTGCCTGCACGGCCCTGCCGCTCTCCCCGACTACTACAGCCCCTCCTCCCTCCTCATTAATACATCGCAGTCTGCGATGTAAATTGCCAGCATTCGCCCCATAAGACGCAGGGGCACTTTCCCCCCACTTTTGGGGGGAAAAAGTGTGTCTTATAGGGCGAAAAATACGGTAGGTCCCTAGCCATCATATATAGATACACTCGCCTAAAGAATTATTAGGAACACCTGTTGTATTTCTCATTAATGCAATTATCTAGTCAACCAATCACATGGCAGTTGCTTCAATGCATTTAGGGGGGTGGTTCTGGTCAAGACAATCTCCTGAACTCCAAACTGAATGTCAGAATGGGAAAGAAAGGTGATTTAAGCAATTTTGAGCGTGGCATGGTTGTTGGTGCCAGACGGGCCTGTCTGAGTGTTTCACAATCTGCTCAGTTACTGGGATTTTCATGCACAACCATTTCTATGGTTTACAAAGAATGGTGTGAAAAGGGAAAAACATCCAGTATGCGGCAGTCCTGTGGGCAAAAATGCCTTTTGGATGCTAGAGGTCAGAGGAGAATGGGCCGACTGATTCAAGCTGATAGAAGAGCAACGTTGACTGAAATAACCACTCGTTACAACCGAGGTATGCAGCAAAGCATTTGTGAAGCCACAACACGCACAACCTTGAGGCGGATGGGCTACAACAGCAGAAGACCCCACCGGGTACCACTCATCTCCACTACAAATAGGAAAAAGAGGCTACAATTTGCACGAGCTCACCAAAATTGGACTGTTGAAGACTGGAAAACTGTTGCCTGGTCTGATGAGTCTCGATTTCTGTTGAGACATTCAAATGGTAGAGTCCGAATTTGGCGTAAACAGAATGAGAACATGTATCCATCCTCTGATGGCTACTTCCAGCAGGATAATGCACCATGTCACAAAGCTCGAATCATTTCAAATTGGTTTCTTGAACATGACAATGAGTTCACTGTACTAAAATGGCCCCCACAGTCACCAGATCTCAACCCAATAGAGCATCTTTGGGATGTGGTGGAACGGGAGCTTCGTGCCCTGGATGTGCATCCCTCAAATCTCCATCAACTGCAAGATGCTATCCTATCAATATGGGCAAACATTTCTAAAGAATGCTATCAGCACCTTGTGGAATCAATGCCACGTAGAATTAAGGCAGTTCTGAAGGCAAAAGGGGGTCCAACACCGTATTAGTATGGTGTTCCTAATAATTCTTTAGGTGAGTGTAGGTGATAAAGGCTTTTCAATGTCGCCACCTATTGGTGGTGCTTGGGATGTAGCTTTCTTCCTTCTGGAGGAGAGCTATTTTGCATACATGATATTTAAAGAGGACCTGTCACCACTCCTGATATGCCTGTTTTAATAGCTACATGCATTTCTCACGTACTAACAATTCTGTCAAATCTATTCTTATGTCTCTATGTTGTGCCCTTCCTCTATTATTTCTACTAGACATTATGAATGAATTGCTAGCAGTCTGCATTAAGGGTACAGAGGAGTGGTAACCAGTTGGGGGGTGTACCTGCACAGTCTGACTCTATCCAATCAGTGCTGCAATTGTCAGCCTGTGCAGGTGCACACCGCCAACTGGTTACCACCCCTCTGTACCCTTAATGCAGACTGCTAGCAATTCATTCATAATTTCTAGCAGGAATAATAAAGGAACGGCACAACATAGAGACATAAGAATAGATGCTCCAGAATTGTTATTACATGGGGAATGTATGTAGCCATTAAAACAGGCATGTCGGGGGTGGTGACAGGTCCTCTTTAACCCCTTCAGGACCCTGCCATTTTTCACCTTAAAGGGAACCTGTCCCCTCCAAAAACCATCCCAAGCCGGCAGCAGTACCTGAGAGTAGCCAGCATCGTGTTTGTAACGATCATTTTCTTCCTGCAGGCAGATGAAGCAAAAGCTGTAAAACCGTTCTTTAATCCCCTGCCGGCGCGCTTCTCTAGTCAGACTTAAAGTCATGGGGCAGCGGCCTCCTTGCTTCAAGTCACAGTAACCACGCCCCCTTCCCTGCCCCTTCGCTGTGACTCCAAAAAGGGTACTTATTACCAAACGGGTGTCTCACAGAAGGCACAAATACTAGAGAGAGGATTTCAAAGCACACATTTGTAAAAATGAAAAATTACTAGCAGACCCCAATTTTTCACTTTCACAAGGGGTTAAAGGAGAAAATGCGCCCCAGTATATGTTCCCCATTTTCTCCCCATTTTGCGAACACCCTATTTGTGCTCGTAGCCTGCTGTATTGGCGCACAGCAGGCCTCTACAGGCAAAGGGCAAAATATGCTTTTTGAGGCCTGAATTGGCAGACATGGATTTTTGCTGCCAAGTCGCATTTAAAGGGTTTCTGTCATGAGAAATAACGTTATGTAGCTGACTGACATCAGCGATGGGCTAATGTCAGCAGTACATACCAGTATGCTGTATAACTCCCTGCCTGCCGCCGTTCCCTCAAAATAATGAGCCTCTAGGTGCTATTAGGGCGTTGCTTCAGCACCTAGACGCTCGGTCTACGCACCCTTTGGCACGCCCAGGTCCAGTTGATTGACTTTCAAGTTCTCCTCATCGTCCCGTAAATCCCGCGCCTGTCCTGTTTAGTATTCGGTGCAGGCGCAGTAAATGAAGGACGCGCTCCTGCTGCCGACTTCCTTCCTTCGGCGCAGGCACTGTAGGGCTTCAGAACTTGATCTGAAAGATCAACCCCTTCCGTGAGCTTATTGTAGTCCAGGATGCAAACTGGTTAGGGGACAGTGGTAGTGGTACCTCGCACAGGAGTAGGGGAGCTGGTATTTGTGTGAACGGTGGTCAGTAAAAGGACATCCCTCTTGTCCTTGTACTTAACCGCCAGCATGTTCTCATGGAGGAGAGCCCTACTTTCACCCATTCTCAGTGGTTGTCCTAGCAGGGATCTAGGGAGGCCTCTCTGAGTTTTGCGCACTGTGCTGCAAGCCAAAATACTTCTGGCAGTTAAGGACATAAATAGGGGTATGCTGGCATAATAGTTATCCATATAGAGGTGGTAATTCTTATCCAGCAGTGGGTGCAGTAAGTCCCACACAATCTTCCCACTAACTCCTAGGATGGGGGGCATTCTGGGGGTTTTATGCGGGAATCTTTCCCTTCATAAACACGGGACTTGTGGATGTACCCGGAGCTACTCTCACAAAGTCTGTACATTTTTATGCCATTCCTTGCCCGTTTGCTAGGCAGGTACTGGCGGAATCTAACCCTCCCTTTGAAAAGTAACAGGGACTTATCTACACATACATTTTTCTCTGGGTTGTACACCTCAGCAAACTTGGTGTTAAAGTGGTCAATGACAGGCCTAACCTTGAACAGATGGTCAAATGTCGGGTCATTTTGGGGTGGCCACTGTGTATTGTCGTTGTAGTGTAGAAATTTCCTAATTGACTCAAAATGCTTCCGGGTTATGGTCTGACTGTAAATTGGAGTCTGGTAGAAAATGTCCGAACTCCAATATTGTCTGACGTTTGGCTTTACTACGCCCATATGCAGCACGAGTCCCCAAAATGTCATCATCTCTGCTGCACTTACTGGTCCAACTTAGGGGTCTAGCATATGGCGAGGTAGGGTTCTGAGCTATAAATTGTTGGGCGTACAAATTGGTTTGGGCCACCATTACATTTTACAAAATCTACAGAGAAGAAGATTACTCTTGTTCTGTGAAGCCCGCATTATCTATCTGTATTCCGGAGCTGCCCACAAAATCCGAAATTTGAGGCTGTTAATCGTCAGAGGCTGGGGTCCATATGCGGTCACTCTGGGGGGCTGCCTCCGCTGGATGATGATGATGATGATGATGATGAGGGGGTAGAGGAGTAGAGGAAAGTGGCATCCTCTTCTCCCTCACTGGCCGACTCAGTATCAGAGGCAAGATACTCTTCAGCTGAGTAAACTCGTTGGGACAGACGGGCCATTTTTATTTTATTGGGATGTTTTGTGTGAAATGTGTAAAACTTTATTTAGTGTAGGGTGTGTATGTAGAGTTTTCACACCTGAAGGGGCTTGTTATAAATTTGAAATATAGAGAAAAGAGTAGAAAAAATAAATAAATTGAAAATTGCTGGATGCACGCACAAACCTACACTAACTAATTAAAATTGATTTCTATATATATGTATATGGAGATTTTTATATATATATATATATATATATATATATATATATATATCTCTCTCTCTATCCATGATATAAAACTAACTACACGAAAAAATAGAAATACAAATGTGCACAGTAAACTGTGCAGACCGGTCAGAAAAATTGATGTTTCTAATCAGCGCTCAGCAGGTGCAGCACGCACGCACACAGATATTATGTGCATGCAAAAATCTACACTAACGCTACCTAACTAAAATTGATTTCTATATATATGTATATAGAGATTTATATATAAAAAAATATAACTCTGGGCAGCACCGCAATCCAAACAGTAAAGAAGGAGTGCCAGCGCTTGTAACTTATGTTTATATCTTTAGGTGGTTGCAAGACATGAAGACCTTTTGGCACAAGCAACAGGAATGGAGTCTTTAGAAGGTAAGTTCTTGGCTGTGACGTGCCTTTGCTATGTTCATGAATATTTAGTATAAGTGATGCTTGATGCAGTATTTTAGAGACATTCGTACAGTGAAGCTCGATGAGAAGGTAATATGAACCATAGATGATGGCTTTTAAATGGGGCTTGTGGTTACACACTACTTTGGCCTCTTGAATAAGGTTACCATGGGTAATGTGAAGGAGAATATTTCAGGTAGACCTGCCACAGTAGGTGAAACCTCTTGACAAGGCCTCTTGTGCAGATTCGTAATTCAGAACAGCAGGATCTCCTAAGCACTCCTGTAGACTCTGCATGCATGGCGTTGTCTATGTCAGTGTTTCCCAACCAGTGTGCCTCCAGGTGTTGCAAAACTACAACTCCCAGCATGCCTGCACAGCCAAAGGCTGTCCGGGCATGCTGGAAGTTGTAGTTTTGCAACAGTTGGAGGCACGCTGGTTGGGAAACACTGGTCTATGTTACGTAGCATTTAGTTGTCAAAGGTTGCACTAATTATGAATTATGAGCGTTCACATATCCTTTCCATGAGTGACCCTCATTGTTTCAAATGGGTTATCTCACAAAAAGTGTTTATCACTTGTCCATAGGAGTTATGGGAATGTCTATGTCAGTCCCACTGAAGTGAATAAAGTAATGGACTGACATACACACTGCCACTTCATTGAGAGTGGGGACTAGAGGAACACTCAGGATCACTGCGGGTCCCAACAGTAAGACCCCTGGTAATCTAATATTTATAGCCTATACTGTGAATAGTTGAAAAATACAGTTTCATTGGATAATTACTTTAAAGGGATTGTTCACTTTTTTTTTTTTTTTTTTTTTTTTTTTTTACCCAGAGACAGGTGTACCTGGGGAAAAATCCATATTCACTTGTTATTCACCTCTCCATTCCAGATTCTTTTCACTGGTCTTCTGGTCCCCATCTCTCAACTTCTGCACAGATAAGGTCACATGCACTACTGTAACCAATGACTGGATTCAGTGGTATCATGTACCCAAGTGGCACATTACTGCTGGGTCATTTGCCCCTTGGGGATGCATCTCCACTGAGGCCAGTCATTGGCTTCAGTGGCACATGTGACCCCATCCATCGTGAAGTTCATCAATGGGGACCAGAAGACGGGGGAAGTGAGCCCGGGAGCCATAATGGAGTGGCAGAGAGCAAATGAGTATAAAGTTATCCAGAGATACAGCTGGCTGGGGGCCAAATTGAAAAAAAAAAAAAGCTGGACAACCCCTTTAAAGGGGTTTGTCCGAGTTATTTTTTTTGTTCTTTGTATGTTTCTAACTAATCAAATGTAACAGCTTTACCATGCACTTACTGCATCTGTAGTTGCTCCTTTCTAAGATTTTACTGAGGGTCACATGACCTGTGATATTAGCTTCTCTCCCTCTGATGCTTCGTGCACAAGCCTGAGAGAGCAGATATGAGTCTGTACACGAGACGTCACTGTGCTGGCCACGCACCCCCTGCACTGCCGGCTGCTGCTTATTGCGCTCTCCCTGGATTCTTAACCGCTTCAGCAGCACAGACTCAGGGCTGAAGGCTTTACTGAGTAGCTGCAGGCAGTGAGGAGACAAATGCTGGACACAGGAGTTGACAGAGGAGTTCTGCAGAGCATTGCACAACAGGTAGGGGGAAGATCCTGTGTGTATTAGCAGTGGCATTGTACAGCTGGGACCTGTAGTCCTATACATACAACATGCTGCTGAGTATCCCAGCAGGCAGACATGTCACTCAGTGAAGCACTTGCATTCACTCCCTTTGCAGAGCAGGGGGAGGGGCAGAGATTGTTGTTATTGCAGGTAAACAAAGGGCCAGAAGAGAACCAGGGAAATGAGGAAATATCATTTTTTTTTACCTAAAACTTGCTTAGCTCAGTTATATATTGCTGCCCATCAGATTTACAGTGCAATATATATATATATTTTTTTTTCAGAACTCTGGCAACCCATTTAAACTCTTTTTCCAGCGCCCACTGCAGGCACCATAGCTGCTGGGTATCTGCTTTTTCATATAGCAGACACCTGTGGCTAATGTCTGTGATCGGCGATAATACTGATCGCAAACATTTTACCCTTCAGATGCTGTGGTCATATCTGACCTTGGCATTTGAAAGCTGAAAACCTGGAAGTGCTGTACTGTGGTGATCGGGGGAGCTGTTCATTTGTTGTGAGAGGCCTGAGCCTGCTGAAGACTACCAGGCCTATCACAGGTATATTCCACTGTAGGCCTGCAGGTGGCAGCATTACATTGGAATATACAGAATTTTCTGTTTAGCTGTGGATTTAATTATATTGCTAAAAAGAAATAGCAATCCAATGATTGCATGTTATTAGGCCCTTGGGGGGTCTTAAAAAATAATATTTCCACAGACTAAAAATGAAACATAATAGGCATCACCGTGTCCAAAAACGCCCGTACTATTAAATTATAAAAATATTTATCCCTTATGGTGAACAGTGTAATGGAAAAAAAATCATAATGGCTGATTCGCCATTTTTTCGTAGCTTCACCCCCCAAAAAAACTTAATCAAAAGTAATCAAAAAGTCTTATACACTCCATAATGGTATCAATAAAAACTAGCCCCCTACACCGCTCCATATATGTAACTATAAAAAAAAAAAGAGGTCAGAAGATTATGATGAAAACAAAATGTAAGTTTTTAATTCTTTCAGTATATAAATGTGGCACTGCTGTAACCATACTGACCTGGAAAATGAAGATAACAGGTCAATTCTACCGCACATGGAACTAGGGTTGTTGCGGGTATAGAAGTTTCGATACCCAATCGATACTTTTGTCCTGGTATCAATATGAAACCGAGATTTCCATTTTTTCAATACTGGGCTGTGCTGCTGCGCAGTCTAGTATCACAGAACATGAGCGCGCGGCTGTCAGCGTGCTCATGTTCCCTCAGCAGCACAGGGGAGAAGGAAGCTGTCTTTCCCTCCCCCTCTGTGCCGCGCTGCCAATAAAGAGAGAAGGGCGGAGGAGGGGCGGGCACACTGCGCCACCAATGATAGGAGGATCTTTCATGGGTCCGGACTTTAAGTAGCAGGCTACATAGAGCGGCGTCCAGGGATCTCCCTGCACTTACTATTATTCCTGTTCCGTTTGCCCGCTGTGGCCCAGTTATCGTCTCCTGCTCCGTATGCTAATTACTACTATCAGAGCAATGGGGAGGAGACATCAGCTTCTCTCCTGGGTGTTCCTTCTCCCTGGCTGTAGCGCTGTCCAACCGCAGCGCAGAACGTCACAGCCAGGGAGAAGGAACGCCCAGGAGAGAAGCTGATGTCTCCTCCCCATTGCTACGATAGTAGCGGCGCCCAGGAATAATAGTAAGTGCAGGGAGATCCCTGGGCGCCGCTCTATGTAGCCTGCTAACTTAGCAAAGTCCGAACCCACGAAAGGTCGTCTTTAATTTTTAATACAGGAGGCAGGTGCCGGCAGCAGAATCACATAGCCGGAACCCTGCCTCTGACAGGGAGCTGCGTTCAGCGGCAGTTAACGCCTCAGGTGCGGCACCTGAGGGGTTAACTGCTGCTGATTTTCTGCCGGCACCCGCCTCCTCTATTAAAGGTTAATTATCATTGGTGGCACAGTGCACCCGCCCCCCCTCCACCCCCCCAGTATTAAAATCATTGGTGGCAGTGGCCGCAGGGTCCCCTCCCCTTCTCATTGATGGCAGTGGCCGCAGGGTCCCCTCCCCTTCTCAGTAGTGGCAGTGGCCACAGGGTCCCCTCCCCATTGGTGGCAGTGGCAGCTTCTGATCAGAGCCCCAGCAGTGTAATCCTGGGGCTCCGATCGATAACCATGGCAGCCAGGTCGCTACTGAAGCCCTGGCTGCCATGGTAATCTCCCTGCTGCTGTGTGTACTATGCACAGGTCAGCAGGGAGAGTGTGAAATCCTATTCACCCTCATAGAGCTCTATCAGGGTGAATAGGACAAGGGATGAAAAGATCCCAGGTTCTAGCCCCAAAGGGGGGAAATAGTTATATAAAATAAAAATAAAGTTTTAAAAAAACACACCAAAATATTAAGTATAAATCACCCTTTCCCAATTTTACATATAAAATATATAAACAATAAATAAATAAACAAATCCCATATCGCCACGTCCGAAAAGTCCAAACTATTAAAATATTAAAAAAATAATGCGGTGAACGCTGGAACAGAAAAAAAAAACAAGAAACAAAGCTGCGTGATTTGCCATTTTTTTTAAATGCGTGTGGCTTTTTTGGTGTTTTATTTTTTTTCACGTGGTATCGAATGGTATAGAGTATCGCAATACTTTTTTTATGGTATCGAAATCAAATCAAAAACTTGGTATCGCAACAACTCTACAGGGAATGCCGTAAATACAAAACCCATAAAACGGTGAATTGGTAGCATTGTGGGGTTTTTTTTCAACTCCACCCCATTTGGAATTTTTTTTCCAGCTTCCACTACATTGTATACAATATAAATTTGTGCCATTAGAAGGCACAACTTGTCCGGCAAAAAACAAGCACTCATACAAGCACTGAACAGAAAAATAAAAAAATGATGGCTTCGGGAAAATTGCAAGTTAATGAAGGGGTCAAGCATTTGTTCAGATGTATTTGTGTCAAACTGTCCAGTTGTCTTGCGTGGCTATATTCCATGAAATTCAATGTTTTTTCCATTTCATCCTCCACGACGGCATACCATGAGATGACCCTCCTCCAACCAGGTAGGGACAGGAAGTTTAAAAGTAGGCCCTCCTTCATCTCCCCTTCAGTTCTTCCTGTCCCTCCAGGTGGGGAGAGGGCATTTCTCATGGCATTTGCTAAGGGACCACTCAGGCGGCAGTGTTGGGTGGAGATGAAGAAAATCTGTCCACCTGCATGGAGGCAGATGGCAGCCCCAACCTCTAGCTAGGGTACCTGGTGCTGCGGGAGTGGTGCTTCCGGCCTGGGTCTGTTCTCTCCTTCCTGCAGGCGTGGCAGGGAGGCCCATGCAGCGCCAGACACTCAGGGAGTCCCTCCGGTTGAGATGTGAAGCTCTCCCTGCCATCGATTAGGGTGGCTCTGGCAGGCATCCGCAGGGAAAGCGCCAGGGAGAAGGCCATGTGAATCCAACCTGTTTTTCAGCATATCTACCCTTTTTTTCTCTATTTCTCCATTTGTGCGTGTGGAGCGATAGAGATAATGCTCATAAGTCTAAGACAACTGCTAAAATAAGGAAATGTGCAGTATGCTCTTCTAAATCGTCAGAATCTTTCTCAAGCAGATTATGTTCCAGGTGTACTATTAACATCGCTAAAGATTTTACTAGTACTCAGACTCTGACTCAGATTCGGAGGTAGAGTCGGTTGACTCGAACGATTCATCCGGATAGAACTCTGAGTTTAAACGCTATTTGTTTTCTTGTGATGACACCAGAGAGCTTATTTAAGCCGTCAGAACCACTATGAATCTTTCAGACGAAAAGATACATAGATCTATTCATGATAAGATGTTTAGTAGCTTAGAACAAAAGAACAGAAAGATTTTTCCTGTTCACAAAAACCTGCATGCTTTGATAAAACGTGAATGGAAAGTTCTGGATAGGAAACCTTTTTTTCCCGAAAACTATTAGATGTAGACTCCCCTTTAGTGATGAGGACGAGATGTTACTAACCCAATGCCCTAAAGTAGACTTTTCCCTTACAAGCTAGTTAAAAGCTTCCCTTTGAGGATATGGGTTCACTGATGGATCCCATGGATAAAAAGGTGGACGCATGCCTTAAAAGATCCTGAAATGCGGCGGAATTATTTAAACCAATTCTGGCTGCTACTTCGGTAGCCAGATCATTAAAAAAATGGTTGTGCCAACTAGAAACCCTTTTAAAGGATAATACCCCCTTTGATTCTCTTAAAGACTCTTTTCCGTTACTCATTAAAGCTGTTGATTTTATATCGGATGCCACTGCTGAGTCGGTCAGGATGACTGCTAGATCTACAACACTAACAGTTTCAGCTAGGAGAGCTCTCTGGCTGAAATTTTGGGCAGGAGATTTGTCATTTAAAATTAGATTATGTAACATCCCCTTCCATGGCGAGAAAAAAAATAATCTCTTGGGAAAGAGGAAATTTCCTTTTCATTAATATAGAAGGGGAAGTTTCTTGCAATCCAAGAAAACGGACAAAAGTAAGAACCAGAATTCCGGAAAAAGTAGTCTTCTAAGCAACGATGCCAAATATGCAGTGGGGGGGAAGGTTAAAAGCTTTTTTCAGCGAATGGGAAAAAATAACATTGAATTCCTGGGTTTTAGACATAGTAAAATCAGGTTATGGGATTTTCTTCAGCCACCGCCCTTCACGAAATGTATTTCAGATAACTCCAGTTCAAAAATCCTCTCTGCTTCAAAATGAGTTAGAAAAAGGCATAAGGGAGATTTTAGATCTACACGCAATCGCTCTGGTCCCTCAAGGCCAAAGGGAAACTTGTTTCTATTCCACAGTTTTTCTCGTAAAAAAAAAAAAAACGGTGGAAAATACCGCCTCATAATAAATCGAAAAAAGTTAAACAAATTCACCAAGTATCAGAAATTCAAGATGGAAACTATTCCTTCCACGTTGAATCTTCTTAAAAAAGGGGACTTTTTGGCATCTCTAGACCTGAGAGACACCTATTACCACATTCCAGTCTGTTATTAAGATCAGAAATATTTAAGAATGGCGGTGTTCCTGGGGGGGGGGGGTGCTCCATCATTTCCAATTTCAAGTCCTCCCCTTCGGAATAACGTCAGCACCCCGTGTGATCACAAAAGTAATGATAGAGGTTGTCGCCCATTTTAGAAGGCAGAATAATCATCGTTCCGTATTTGGACGATTTGCTAATAATCGGAAATTCTGCGGCACTATTGGAACAAAACGTTTTTCTGTCCTGTCAACTACTTTACCAGCTGGGGTGACTAATAAACTGGGGAAAATCAAATACAGTTCCCTCTCAGCAGATAAAGTTTCTGGGGGTGTTGATGGATTCCACCAGACAGAAAACTTTTTTGCCCCCCTAAAAAGTAGAATCCTTTAATTTCCAAAGTATCGAGTTTCCAAAAACTCATGTCCTTACTGGGGTCACTGAAGGCGTGCATCTCTGCCGTCAGGTGGGCTCAGTTCCACACCCGCATTTTCCAGGATTGGTTGCTGAAAAGCTAGGACAGGAATCAGAACTCCCTGGAGGCAAATATTGCCATTCCCGGTTGTGTAAAGGACTCCCTGCTTTGGTGGGGAATCCTGTTCACCTACGGAAAGGAGTTCCTTGGATCTCCAAAGACCTAGTAGTTGTAACTATGGATGCGAGTCTTGGGGGCTGGGGGGCTCACTGCCTGCAATTCTCTGTTCAAGGTACGTGACATTGCCCTTCTGAACGACCTCACCTCAAATCAAAAAGAGCTCTGGGCTGTCTGGGAGGCACTAACAGCCTGATCGGATCTACTGTCGGGCAAAGACGATCAGATCAGATCAGACAACACCTCGGTTGTTGCTTATCTAAATCGACAGGGGGGTACAAGAAGCAGTGCTTTAAGTCCGATATCGGAAAAGAAACATATCTGAGGTCCCTGTCAGCAGTTCATCTAAAGGGGCATTTGAACTCAAAAGCGGATTTTCTCAGCAGGATTCAGTTGCTGTGAGGAGAATGGAGCTTACACTAGGATGTGTTCCATCAGATCTACGTGAAATGGGGATTTCCTCAGATAGATCTGTTCGCGAACTATCTAAATCCAAAACTGCTGAGATTCTTTTCCCTTGACCCAAGAGACGGGAATGTAGGAGTGGATGCCCTCTTGCAGACGTGGAACTTCTCCCTAGGCTATGCGTTTCCTCCCCTTCCGCTAATCCCTTCTTCTTTTTTTTTCCCTGGTGTTTAGAGTCTACGTTATCCCCGTCTTTTGTCATCCAGACAGTTTTGGGGTTCCTTCAGGCTGGGTTTAGCAAAGGCCTTCGCCCCAAGACCTTGAGAGTCCATATCGCAGCCTTAAGCTCCGTGTTTGATGTCAAAATAGATAACCATCTGTGGATAATCAGGTTTCTCAGAGGAGCAGACAGACTTTGTCCCACACTAAGACCTATAGTGCCCCTCTGGGACCTAAATCTAGTTCTGTCAGGCCTCACAGAATCCCGTTTGAACCTCTGTCTAAGGCCTTTCTTCGTTTGGTTACACTCAAGGCTGTATTTCTGGTAGCCATCACCTCAGCCCGTAGAGTCTGTGAAATCCAGGCTTTAAAAATGATCGAGCCATTTTGCAGGGTTTTCCCTGACAAAATAGTATTCCGCTTGGATACCTCCTTTCTTCCAAAAGTGGTGTCCAAATTCAATAGACAGGAAGAGATCTTCATTCCCTCTTTTTGTGAGACTCCTAGATCCTCTGGGGAATGTGGATTTCACTCCCTTGATGTGAGATGGGCAGTACTTCAGTACTTAGAATCTACAGGTCCATTTGGAAAGTCTGATTTCCTTTTTATCTGGTTCCAGGGTGGCAATAAAGGGAATAAAGCTACTAAACGGTCTATTTCCAGATGGGTAAAATCAGTGGGAGGTTCATGGGCCGAAAAAGCTGCTTCGGTTGTAAAAAATTTGTAGAGCTGCCACATGGGCGTCTCCGCATACCTTTATCAAACACTATAGGGTAGATGTTGGTTCTGGCCAGGATTTAGCCTTCGGGCGAAAAGTGCTACGGGCCATTGTCCCTCCCTAGTTTACTTTATCTGTTACCTCTCATGGTATGCCGTCGTGGAGGATGAAATGGAAAAACTGGATTACACTTACCTGTAATTTCCTTTTCATGAATCCTCCACGATGGCAGGGGATTTCTCTCCCCCTCCCCAATTAAAATAAAAAAAAAAAAATAATAATATATATATATATATATATATATATATATATATAATGTAGGTATGATATTATACATGCTTGTTCACCTATGAACTAGGTATGTACTAGAATAGGTATTTATAGATAAGTTTGGTTGTGGGGTGAATGATAAGGCTCTCCAAGCTTCGGTCCAGAAAGACACTGAAGTTGAGATGAAGGAGGGCCTACTTTTAAACTTCCTGTCCCTACCTGGTTGGAGGAGGGTCATCTCATGGTATGCCGTCGTGGAAGATTCATGAAAAGGAAATTACAGTTAAGGGTCCATTCACACGTCCGCAGAATGGGTCCACATCCGTTCCGCATTTCCGGAGGGCGCCCCCCAATCTTCCGGTTCACGTCTCCAGCAATTGCGGACAAGAATAGGCAGTTCTATGGGGGTGCCGGCCGGGTGTATTGCGGATACGCAATACACTACGGACATGTGAATGGACCCTTAGTGTAATCCATTTTTTTCTCTTCTTTTCCTTCTGCTTTCTAAGTTTATACTGCATACACTCAGGGCCGTCTTTAACAAGGGGCAGCTGCCCCAGGCCCAGTTGCTCCTCTTGAGCCCTGCTGGCCACTGCCCCGGGTGTCAGGCTGTCAGCTACACAGGGGGGTGGTGCCATGCCATGCCTGCCGGCACTCCAGGCAGCGAACTGTGAGAACTGTGATTCTCTTGGGAGAAAAGACCTTAGATGACATCATCACCATGTGACCAGTAACCTAGCAATATTACTGGTCACATGGCTATGAGGTAATCAAAGGTCCTTTCTACCAGGAGTGTTGCTGCAGGAGAAGTTTGCCTTAACTGTGGAGCTTTTTTTGTGAAGATTACATCAGGAAAAGGTGACAGGGGCTGTTATGCTAATATACTGTAAGCTACTGTATAGTGTGGGGTGCTATACTGCTCTACTGTATACTGTGGGGTGCTATACTGCTCTACTGTATACTGTTGGGTGCTGTATACTGTGGGGTGCTATACTGCTCTACTGTATACTGTGGGTTGCTGTATACTGTGGTGTGCTATACTGCTCTACTGTATACTATTGGGTGCTGTATACTGTGGGGTGCTGTATATTGTGGTGTGCTATACTGCTCTACTGTATACTATGAGGTGCTGTATACTGTGGGGTGCTGTACTGCTCTACTGTATACTGTGGGGTGCTGTATACGGTGGGGTGCTGTATATTGTGGTGTGCTATACTGCTCTACTGTATACTGTGGGGTGCTGTATACTGTAGGGTGCTATACTGCTCTATATACTGTGGGGGGCTGTTGTGGGGAGCTGTATGCTGTGGGGTGCTATACTGCTCTACTGTATACTATGGGGTGCTGTATACAGTTGGGTTGCTGTATACTGTGAAGTGCTATACTGCTTTACTGTATACCTGGGGTGCTGTATACTGTGGGGTACTGTATACTGTGAGTTGCTGTATTCTGTATAGTTTGGGGTGCTGTATACTGTGAGGTGCTGTATACCGTGAGGTGCTGTATATTGTGGAGTGCTATACTGCTCTACTGTATACTGCGGGTGCTGTATATTGTGGAGTGCTATACTGCTGTACTGTATACTGTGGGTGCGCTGTATAGTGTGGGGTGCTATACTGCTCTACTGTATAGTGGGGGGTGCTGTATATTGTGGGGTGCTATACTGCTCTACTGTATACTGTGAGGTGCTGTATACTGTATAGTATGGGGTGCTGTATACTGTGGGGCAGTGGCGTAGCTAGAAATGACTGGTCCCCACAGCAAATTTTTTAATGGGGCCCCCCTCCCCCAGTATTTTTTTTGCAACCCTTTCCTTTCATGCCGCCCCCATTACTGTGGCTACTAAAGATCGCTTTCTCAGGCCCGGCAGCTGTTCCATCCTTTTTCTACACTGTCTATACTGCCACTGTATATAATTTAATTGTGTAATACTGTTGAGGGGGCCCTGACAAAGTCTTTTAGTCCTCCTCCTCCTGAATGGGCCCCTTCTGGGTCAGGGCCCCAAAGCAGCCGCTTCGTCTGCTTCCCCTGTAGCTACGCCCCTGCTGTGGGGTGCTGTATATTACAGTGTGCTATACTGCTCTACTATATACTGTGGGGTGCTATACTGCTCTACTATATACTGTGGGGTGCTGTATACTGTATAGTATGGGGTGCTCTATACTATAGGGTGCTATACTGCATACTGTGGGGTGCTGGGGTGCACTGTAATGCTAGGGTGAGCCGAGCCCCGGTCTCCTTCCTGCAGAGTGGTGCCCACTTCCAGCCTGAGCCCAGCTGCCCAGAGCACTGATCCTGAGCCGCTGGAGTATTCAGAACTGGAAGTATTTACAGTCATTCACTGTAAGCTATATTATATATAGTGGTGGAGGGCGTGATTGCCTGCGAGGGTGTGGGGGGATCCAGGGGGCCCAAGTAAATTCTTGCCCACGGTCCAATCAAAATAAAAGACGGCCCTGCATAACACTACATCTTAGCATTTTCCTAGAATCCTAGAAACTAATGGGGTCATTTACCAAACTGGTGTAAAGTAGAAAAGGCAACCAATCAGATTCCACCTTTCATTTTCCAAAGGAGCTGTAAAAAATGAAAGGTGGAATCTGATTGGTTGCTAAGGGCAACTAAGCCAGTTCTACTTTACACCAGTTTGATAAATGACCTCATAAGTAACTGTACTTCAGGCTACACTTTATTAGAAGGTCCGGGAGCTAGCCTTATTCTTGATGGTAAATTGTGTAGTCACGTCTTCTCTTTCATCTATGTCTGAAATGATTCCTATGTTCAGAGTATACATACTCATTTGTTTGATACTCAATGATGATTGTAGCTTCAGTGATTCTGTATTAGCTCTACATGACTCTGCATTCCCCCTCTAACCCTGACTACTGGTGCATGGGAAGGAATACATTTCCATATATATATATTTATAGTTTGCAAATGCTTAAACAGGTTTTCTGGATTCTAGATTTTGACGACGTATTCTCTAGACACCTCGTTAATCTCTGATCGGTTGGGGTATGACACCTAAAAAAAGAGTGGACAACCCCTTTACAATTGGACAATACGTCTCCTATTAGTTTCTAGATGCTTTTAATATTAAGATAATCTGTCTTGCATTACCAGTTACAATATAATAATATAAATGCTTCTGCTGCAGCAAGTGAAAAGTTATTCTATGATAAGATGGTTCCTATAATTCATGCAATTTTGCTGCTCTTTTGTGGTCTTAGGCCAGTTTCACACTGGCTTTTATCTGTTCCGGCAGGGGAACAGCCTGTCAGATGTGTACACACGTATGCTGCCGAAAATCCAGCCGGTCCCATTCACTACAATGGGGAGCGACGTAGATCCGGGCACGGCAGATACCGCTGCACGCTGCTCCCCATTATAGTGAATGGGGCTGGGCGGACTTCTAGCAGCACACGTGTACACTGTAGTACACATCTGCCAGGCTGTTCCCCTGCCGGAACAGATAAACGCCAGTGTGAAACTGACTGTAAATAGCTAATTTTGATGTAAATGAGGCACTATTTGCCGTTATTCACCATTAGGTTAGAAATAGATACAACCTTCATGGGGTTTGAATGACATTTTTTGGGGTTTTTGGTGTGAGATTTTGATTGTGTTGTGCCGTTGAGTGACGGAATAAGGCACTGCTGCTCCCATTGAAGTTCCCAAGGATAGGACATCAATATCAAAATACTGGACAAACCCTTTAAGGCTAAAATTGGCTGCCTGACTAAGAAGTTATAACCCACTGAGGGTAGCTATATATATTTGAGACATCATTTCAAAATCTAATTTGTTCTAAATTGCTCTTGTTGCACCCAGGCCCCACTCCTTTCTGTGGCAAGCCCGTTCCCCGCTGCTTTGATTGACAGGGCCAGGTGGTGGCCAAGCAGTAAGGGAGGGGCTGGCCACAGAAAGGAGCGGAGCTTGAATGCAACAAGAGCAATGGTGACACCCTCATTGCACCAAAGGACTAATTTTCATATTAAAAAGTATCATAACTCTGTGTGCGGTGAGAGGCCTCCGGACTAAAAAGTTGGACATGCAGTACTTTTAGTCCGGCGGCCTCTCGCCGTGCACTGTAGTGCTGCGCCGGAGCTCCGCCCCTCGTCCCCATTATAGTCAATGGGGACGGAGCGGCGGCATGGCGAAATGGCAGGACAGATCCGACAGGGTGAACAGCCTGTCGGATCCGTCCTGCCGCTAGTGTGAGAGTAGCCTTACGCGGCCTTGGATGAACAAAAGTGTAACAGCATTTTAATCAGGTGACCCACAGCTACACATGTGGTGTTTCCCATAAAAGTGGTTTTATTTTGTAAAAGTGGTAAGAAACACACGCACACATGTTTGATATCACCCTGGTTTTGCCAGAACTTGTATAATAAAGATAAGGTGTTATTTAAATTGCCTGTGAACCACAAAAAATAAATAAAAAAAATTGTAATTTTTTTTTTTAAATTAATAAATACTAATCTATAAACCCTGTGCACACCAAAATGTGGTACCAATGAAAACTACATCTCGCCCCATATGATGGCTCAGTGATTAGCACTGGTGCCTTGCAGTGCTGGAGTCCTAGGTTCGAATCCGACCAAGGACAACATCTGCATGGAGTTAGTATGTTCTCCCCGTGTTTGTGTGGGTTTCCTCCCACACTCCAAAGACATGCTGATAGGGACCTTAGATTGTGAGCCCCATTGGGGACAGTGTGATGCTAATGTCTGTACAGCAAACAGCACTATATAAGTGAGTAAAATACTCCTCAAAAATACTAAAGGGGGTATTTTTACTTCTCCAGAAAAAATGTAGTGTGACCTCTGACGGAAACCCTGGTGAAGGTGTGAACGGAGCATTCAGTGCATGTAACATTTTCCTGAATTTGATGTGCTTATTACTCTCCAGTATAGTAGTGTGGTATGATCTGCTCTATTGTAACTTTTGGGATGCTAATTTTAAAATGTTCTTCTTGACATAATCACTTCTTCCTTCCAGTCATTTCCTCACTACTTTCCATGTATAGCAAAGATGCATTAGATAGATTTTTATTTTTATTCTCAACAGCAGGTGGCACTGGAAGTCTGGCTACTCTGTAGTATGTTTTTTCAAATCGTTGTATAATAATTTAAAGTTTCATTTTTCTTTTATATCTATGTAAGGCTACTTTCACATCATAGGGTCTCAATACTGTAGGAAAACACTTCCGTTTTGTCCCGATTTATTGTTAATGAATTGAACAGAACGAAGTGCAGCAGAATGCATTCCGTTACGTTTTTCTGTCCGGCACGGGATGCAGAGCAAAACAGATCCAGCATGAAACACAATGTAAGTCAATGGTGCCGGATCTGTGTTCTTGGAAACAAAAGATAACGTATCTGGCGCCCTTTGAATTACAATGGTTTTAGAGACGGATCCGTTATGGCCAATTTTGAGATAATACAACCGGATCCGTTCAGAATGGATGCAGCTGGTTGCATTCTCATGACGGAAGCGTTTTTGCTGAACCCTGCCGGATCAGGCAAAAATACTGAATTCAATGATTAAGATGTGTGTCCCAAGACGTCTGTCCACATAGTGTATGTATATCTCTCTCCATTTGTGTGTGTGTGTGTGTGTGTGTGTGTGTATGTGTGTATATATATATATATATATATATATATATATATATATATATATACATACACAAAGTGAGAGAGTGATATACATACACTATGTGGACAGACGTCTTGGGACACACATCTTAATCATTGAATTCAGTCCCATTGTGACAGGTGTATAAAATTGAGCACCTAGCCATGTAGTCTGCCTTTAGGCTGGGGCTACACGGTGACATGTGTTATATGACAATGGATCTAATGATTGTTAATAGTGTTACCGTGCCACATGTGACTGCAATACAGCAGGTGCAAAAAATCCAGGTTTCATGGACATTGGGTCACAGGTTGAAAATCGCACGCGACTTTTACTCGTTTGACTTTAATGTAAGTCACGTGCAACTTTTCTGTGTCTTTGCTGTGTTTTTACAGTCAAATCACAACTCTAAAATAGTCATGTTAGGCCACTTTCAAATCAGCGTTTCCATTTTGTTTAATACATCCAGATGCATCCGTTTAGTCCGGATCCGGTTGTATTAAATAGAAACTGAACAAACTGGATCCTTTGCCGAAAAAATTGGATCCGGCACCATTGACTTACATTAACTTTAATTCCGGATACGGTTTGTTCAGTTTTGCAGACTGGACACAAAGCTGCAGCTTGCAGCGGTCAAAAAACGGAACAAACCGGAACGGAATGCATCCTGAATTGGTTTGTTCTGTTTTGTCCTCATTGACAATGAATGCTGACAAAACGGAAGCGTGAATGTGAAACTAGCCTTAGGGTACTTTCACACTAGCGTTTTCTTTTCCGGCATAGATTTCCGTCCTAGGGGCTCTATACCGGAAAAGAACTGATCACCGTCCAAAATTCCAGAACACTTGCCGGAATGCCGGGTACAGCATTTTTCTATAGGAATGTATTAGTGCCGGATCCGACATTCAAAATACTGCAATGCCAGATCCATCCTTCCGGTCTGTGCATGCTCAGACCGAAAAAAATGAGAAAAAAATTAATGTCGGATCCGTTTTACCGGATGACACGGATCCGGCATTTCAGTGCATTTGTAAGACTGCTCAGGATCCTGATCAGTCTTAAAATGCCATCAGTTTGCATACATTTTGACGGATCCGGCAGGCAGTTCTGGCGACGGAACTACCTGCCGGATTCCTCTGCCGCAAGTGTGAAAGTACCCTTAGACAGGCTGCACATATTTTTTGGGTGTGCGACACATGTTGCCGTTCAGCCCCAGCCTTAGAAACTTTTCTGAAAGAATTCCAGTGTGTTCCTGTAAGGGCCCATTCACACGACCGCATGGCTTTGCGGATCCGCAAAACACTGACACCGGCCATGTGTGTTCCGCAATTTGCGGACCGCACATGGCCGCAACCATAATAGAAAATGCCTATTCTTGTCCGCGATTGCAGATAAGAATAGGGCATGTTCTATCTTTTCTGTGGAGCCGCGGTACGGAATAACGGATGCGGACGGCACACAGTGTGCTGTCCACATATTTTGAGGCCCATAGAAAAATGAATGGATCCGCAGACCTTCCGCAAAATTGCGGAACGGCTACGGATCTGTACATATGGTCGTGTGAATGGGCCCTAATAGTACTGTTGTAAAGTCTGTAGGAACAACAGCAACTCAGCCACAAGGTGGAGACCACGTAACGTTCCATATCCTCTGGCATTAAAGAGTAGGCAGGAGCCCGCTCCGCTCAGCTAATCCTGGCATAGAACGTTGTTACAGGGTACTGATTTGCTATGCCAGCATTTAGCCAACCTCAGGGGTACACCGTTCTCCGCTGCCCCATTGATACAGTGCAGAGAATCCGTACTCTGTGAGAAGTCAGCGATGTGCCAGAATAGTGAATTTGAAGCGCGGTTTAAATCAGGGCTTTAGGTGGAAATTTATTTAGTAAAAGGTCAAAATCAATTAATAACGTATATTAGAAAAAAAAAAATTAGGGTATTTGGGACACAAAAAAAAAAAAAGGTGGAAAAAAGTTTAGTTACACTTAAGGGATAACTGTCATATTTTCACTCCATATTAAATTTTCAAATATGTAGTTGCTGATGAGGTGATAATCCATAATCACTAATTATTTTGCTCACATACCCATGTTTAATTAGATTCTGTCCATAGCAACCGCTCTTCACCAGACTTCATTCTGACTCTCTTCTAAAGATGGCCGCTGATGCCCTCAACCTGAGGCTAAAGACCGCCTTCCCTCAGTACCCAGAATTCATTCTGCTCATCTTGGGAACGCGCAGCCTCACCTCACAAAATCTGCGTTCTCCACACTTAAACACGCCCTCTTCCTCCTGAGAGCGCTATAATACTCTGTAGAGCGGGATTTTGAGCTCTCTATGCAGCAAGTAAATTCTGCAGTCCGACGGGAGAGCGCACGCAGTGTCCGGGACTGCCCACTACTACGTTCTCTGTCTTCTGTTTAAAGGACACCTAACAATGCTCTTTTAGCGGCACCGCAAAATTGCCAGAGGGAGGACCGGACATACAGGAATTACTAGGTAATTCAATACCTAGCCAAAAGTATAAACTAGGGAACTAATGTAAACTTAAAGGGTTTCTATCACTTCGTATCACATATTTAGGTGTCAGACACTAGCGATCCGCTAGTGTCTGCTCTAACAAACCATCCTAATATGATAGGTTTTGGGGCAGCCGTTTCGCTAGAATAAGATCTATATGCTAATGAGCCTCTAGGTGCTATGGGGGCGTCATTAGCACCTAGAGGCTCCGTCTACCTTCATAAACTGCCGCCGCCCAGCACGTTCCTCCAGCCCGCCCATCTCCTGCTGAATGCGATCCTCCCCGTGCGCGTCTCTGTTCGGCGCATGCGCTGTGAATGTCTGACCGCTTCCCTGCTCAGACATCTCCACTGCGCCTGCGCCGATGACCTCATAGTGCTCCGAGGAACAGGCGCAGTGGAGATGTCTGTGCAGGGAAGCGGTCAGACATTCACTGCGCATGCGCCGAACAGAGACGCACACGGGGAGGATCGCATTCAGCAGGAGATGGGCGGGCTGGAGGAACGTGCTGGGCGGCGGCAGTTTATGAAGGTAGACGGAGCCTCTAGGTGCTAATGACGCCCCCATAGCACCTAGAGGCTCATTAGCATATAGATCTTATTCTAGCGAAACGGCTGCCCCAAAACCTATCATATTAGGATGGTTTGTTAGAGCAGACACTAGCGGATCGCTAGTGTCTGACACCTAAATATGTGAAACGAAGTGATAGAAACCCTTTAATGAGACACATCCAATTACCTAAAAAATATTAAAATATGACCGTTTCCCTTTAACCCCATCTGCGTAAGCCACCTTGACGCCTGGTAGATGGGCCCGACACGTATGTGCGCTAAGAGCTTCCATTATTCATTTATAGTCGGTATTGTACCACTTTTATCTAGAATGACCCCCATTTCTTAGCTCTATTGTTTGTATATATAACGGTGTGCAGCCATTTAGTTTTTTGTAGTTTCCCTTTAACATCAGTAACATCAGCACAAATATTGTGAGCCAGGAACTTCATGGAATGGGTTTCCATGGCCAAGAAACTGCATGCAGGCCTTGCACCACCAACCAAAGTGCCAACCATTGGATATATGGTGTAAACTGTAAAGCATGCCACCAGTGGCCTCTGGAGCAGTGGAAATGTGTTGTGAGAAATCACACTTCTCTATCTGGCAATCTAATGGATGAGATTGTTGAGCACCAGGAGGATGTCACCTGCCTGACTGCATTGTGCAAGTTATAAAGTTTAATGGAAATAATTCTATGGGATTGTTTTTCAGGGCTCTTCTAGACCCCTTAGTAAGGGAGGGAAATCAGCACACCAAGACATTTTGGACAAGGAAGCTGGCCAGTGCCTCAACATAACTTCGGCGGTCCACTGCCAGTGCAGGGGTTATTAAGACCGGTGTCTAAAACACTGTTCTTAATAAATGACCCCCAGAGTTGGGATCACAGTTACATTGGAGGAGTCAAATGCATTCAGAACTTCATTATCTGATTTATATAATGCAATAAGGTTCAGTGCTGGTGTTACTTATTTTTTGTGTGGAACCGGAAAACCCCTTTAAACAGGTCCTACAAGAAATATGGAAACAGTTATAAAAATAAAAAAAAAGGCAGGGGGAAGCAGTTTTACAGTATATATGGACAGTTATAAAACAGTCCCTATGTACTGTAGACCTGCTTCTTCATACCTTCTATACTTACTGTGAATGGCGATCACTAACTGCCTACTCTGTTATGTTATCCCCAGTGCCTCGTTAGTTAGTGAGCATGCCAGGCATACGGAGCACACATACACTGACAGTGTACAGATGACAGGGACAAGTGGTTTTATAGTATATTAGGTAAGGTATATCACTGTATGGGTGGGAGGCAGTGAGGACAGCAGCAGGACTGCTCTGTGATCTGTCTTCAGTGTTCAGTACTGCGCTGAGAAGGACAACTTAAGTCAGTAAAATAGTACAAAATCACTTGAGAAAGTATATTGCAAAAGTAATCCTAATCGCTTCCCCTATGCTGAAAAAGATGCAGTTACTCTTTAAATGTCTACATTACAAGTTGTACTGATTCTTTTCCCATAAAACTATATATCAATCTGCTCCGCTTCTCCTGCTCTATATCCTGCTGCCTGTAGATTACATGGCATTTTGTGGTTAGAGGTGCAATTTTGATGCAGTTCTTATTTCAATATTAGATGCGGTTTTTTGTTTGTTTGTTTGTTTTTTTGGGGGGTTGCAGTGAATCCAGAAAGAATGATAATTATAAAGGAATGACTAATACTTTCCCTCTCCTTCTCCTTTCTGTCCTTCTCTCTTTGGGATTGTTTTTTTTGTTACACATAGAGTTGCAAGAAAAAGTATGTGAACCCTTTGGAATGATATGGATTTATGCACAAATTGGTCATAAAATGAAATGTGATCTGATCTTCATCTAAGTCACAACAATAGACAATCACAGTCTGCTTAAACTAATAACACACAAAGAATTACATGTTACCATGTTTTTATTGAACACACCATGTAAACATTCACAGTGCAGGTGGAAAAAGTATGTGAACCCCTAGACTAATGACATCTCCATAAGCTAATTGGAGTGAGGTGTCAGCCAACTGGAGTCCAATCAATGAGATGAGATTGGAGGTGTTGGTTACACCTGCCCTGCCCTATAAAAAACACACACTAGTTCTGGGTTTGCTTTTCACAAGAAGCATTGCCTGATGTGAATGATGCCTCGCACAAAAGAGCTCTCAGAAGACCTACGATTAAGAATTATTGACTTGCATAAAGCTGGAAAGGGTTATAAAAGTATCTCCAAAAGCCTTGCTGTTCATCAGTCCACGGTAAGACAAATTGTCTATAAATGGAGAAAGTTCAGCACTGCTGCTACTATCCCTATAAGTGGCCGTCCTGTAAAGATGACTGCAAGAGCACAGCGCAGACTGCTCAATGAGGTGAAGAAGAATTCTAGAGTGTCAGCTAAAGACTTACAAAAGTCTCTGGCATATGCTAACATCCCTGTTAGTGAATCTACGATACGTAAAACACTAAACAAGAATGGATTTCATGGGAGGATACCACAGAGGAAGCCACTGCTGTCCAAAAAAAACATTGCTGCACGTTTACAGTTTGCACAAGAGCACCTGGATGTTCCACAGCAGTACTGGCAAAATATTCTGTGGACAGATAAAACCAAAGTTGAGTTGTTTGGAAGAAACACACAACACTATGTGTGGAGAAAAAGAGGCACAGCACACCAACATCAAAACCTCATCCCAACTGTGAAGTATGGTGGTGGGGGCATCATGGTTTGGGGCTGCTTTGCTGCGTCAGGGCCTGGACGGATTGCTATCATCGAAGGAAAAAGGAATTCCCAAGTTTATCAAGACATTTTGCAGGTGAACTTAAGGCCATCTGTCCACCAGCTGAAGCTCAACAGAAGGTGGGTGTTGCAACAGGACAATGACCCAAAGCATAGAAGTAAATCAACAACAGAATGGCTTAAACAGAAGAAAATACGCCTTCTGGAGTGGCCCAGTCAGAGTCCTGACCTCAACCCGATTGAGATGCTGTGGCATGACCTCAAGAAAGCGATTCACACCAGACATCCCAAGAATATTGCTGAACTGAAACAGTTCTGTAAAGAGTAATGGTCAAGAATTACTCCTGACCGTTGTGCACGTCTGATCTGCAACTACAGGAAACGTTTGGTTGAAGTTATTGCTGCCAACGGAGGTTCAACCAGTTATTAAATCCAAGAGTTCGCATACTTTTTCCACCTGCACGCTGAATGTTTAAATGGTGTGTTCAATAAAAACATGGTAACATTTAATTATTTGCATGTTATTAGTTTAAGAAGACTGTGATTGTCTATTGTTGTGACTTAGATGAAGATCAGATCCCATTTTATGACTAATTTGTGCAGAAATCCATATAATTCCAAAGGGTTCACATACTTTTTCTTGCAACTGTAGTATTCTTGTGCGACCATTCCAGACACTGATCTGCATACATAGGTCTGCTGTATAGTGCGCTGTTTAACATACAGTGTCAAAGCACGCTAAATGCTCACGACATAGAGCCTTGGAAACCATTTATTTATGGCAGCTTAAATAGAAAATGTGTTATGTTGTAGCGCTTAGTTCTGTTTTATAAGATTTCATTTACTTCTAATCTGTATTCATCTTTTAGGTGTTCTTCAGATGATGCAGACTCGTATTGGAGCTCTACAAAGTGCAATTGATAGGTAATTCTTATTGTCTTTTATCAATATAAAATGACTTCCATATATGCTGTAGATTAAACAGCTGTCTCTGTCCTTTCCAGAATCCGAACGAAGATTGTTGATCCATATAACAAAATTGTGTCCCGTACCGCACAGCTAGCACGTCTTCAAGTAAGTACTTGGCTCTCTACAGGAAAACTGAAGCTTTCTTAATTTGGTCATACATACTAGTCAGAAAGTGGATAGTACATGGCTGTTCAGTGGTATTTTATATTCATATAAAATTATCCCCAAAAATATGCTGGACTCGGAAATTCTTAGTTATCGCCTATGCAGTTGAAGCTTTTCATGCAGCAGATGTCCCCTTACTATCTGTCTCATCCGGCTTCAGATTGGAGTGTGCGCACTGGCATTCGGTTCTCCAGCGCTCCATCCTCTTCAGTACATATTAATTGTTATCCTCTTCTTTATAATGCCGGCCATTGCAGTTCAACTGCGCAGGCACAGCACTCCAGACATGGAGTCTGCTCATTAGAGCAGATAAGGGGAGCGTCGCACAGCGTTCAAGATGGGGGCTTTTGAAAGGAACCATCTTGAATGACTTAAATAAGAGGGGTCAGCACTGCCAAAACAGTGCACGGGCACTATATACAAGTGCAGCAGCCCCAGCCAAAAACAGCCCAAAATAAAGACCGGGATGAAAATCGCCCCAGGATAACAGAAGCTGGCACAGAATATATGTAAGTAAGCATAAAATATAAAGAAGTGGCCAACCCCTTTAAAGATGTTGTCTGAGACTGGGCAGAAATTCTCAGGGGCCTGAAAATGGTGTAAACCGAAAACAAAAACGCTCACCTTGTCAAAGCTTCCCCGTTCCAGCACCATGGCTCCCATCTATCCCTCTTCCGGTCCCCGGACTGGAAGTGTCATGTGATGTCTACATGCACATGACCACCTATGGCCAGTCAATGGCCTCAGTGGCAAAATGTACAGGGACCGCGCTAGAACAAAGATACTCTGACAAGGTGTGTTTTTTCTTCTCTGTGAACACCATTGTCAAGGCCCTTGAGAAGTTTTGTCCAGTTTCAGATAATCCTTTTAACCTATAAGGCATTCTTCCCTTGAATTGCTCATCTTGTAATACCCTTTAGTAGAAAAAAGTTCCCCACCCTAAATGCAGCAATCAAAAGATGCAAATCCTATGTGATTGGTAAGGGGGTGATAACATAAAGAAAAGTCCCTGCCCCTCCCTTTGTTTCCTTCTGTTATCTGCAGCTTTCCTCGTTCCTTACAGAGATGTAAAACTTTTTCATGCTGCTCCCCGACTTCAAATGAGTGCTACTTTTAGAATATTGATCCTGCAATCATTTGAAAGCTAGGATTCTGGCCTTTCATCTGATGCTGTAAGCTCTACCCCTTAAGTTCTGGCCACAGCTGTCATTCAAAGGCAAGAAATAAGTGTTAGTGTTAAAGGTCTTTTCTTACAGGAAATGTAAATATAAAAGAACCCAAGCTACTCCCCGCCCTTCGCTGGTCTTTGTTAGCAGACTGCGAGCAGTGACCTGCTGTATGGCTATCGTTGGCCTGTGCAGTCATGTGCCGTACTAACCTCTCAAGCATCGCTCAGTAGAAGAGAGTACTGCTTCTAATTTTTGTTTTATCATTTTTGCTGCTTCTTTCTTTATCCCTTACCCCTATATCATTTATAGAATAATACTGGGCCTAGCTCTGAACTTTATATGTTATTCCTTTATATACAGCTGATGTTAACTGACTAGTTATTTGGCATATGCTTACTAAAAATACTATAGTTCTCCAGCGAAAGATGTTCTTTTTTTAAAAATATTCTTTATTTTCCAATTTTCAATAAGAAGACAAAGTAACATGACATGTACAAAGATGGCCATCAAGAATCTACATCGAATACCACATAATGAACATCTTAGTTGTCTGATCATAAACAAATATGGATTCTTATTCTATCTATTATCAAACGTTCCTCTTTAGGAAGGGAGGTAGTACCCGGTATTAAGCTTGAGTTAGTCTGATCATACTCCCGTAAACTCTTTGTTGAGATTATGGAGAGGAACATAAATAAAAGGCCAGAGAAAGATGAGTTAGACAATAACAGACGAGAAAGAAATGAATAGGAAGTAAAGATAAAGAGAAAAGAGGGGAGGTGGGGGGGGGGGGAAGGAAAAGGGGGGGTTACCTTGATAGACGTTGTTTTCTCTCAGTTGCTAGTGTTACCATTAACCAGGAGGCTCCTCCGCCAGCAATCTCCAAGGACCCCACAACTTCAGAAACCTATCATGAGTCCTGTTTATCCAACCAGTCATCTCTTCAAATCTACAAATTTGGTTAACCTTAGCCTTCCATTCAAATATGGAGGGAGGGTTTGTGTCTAGCCAATGTAGGGGAATTATCATTTTGGCTGCTGCTAGAAGATGCGATACTAGATTCCTTTTGGATGGGGCATAATCAGGTGTGGGAAGGGACAAGACTACCATCTCTAGTTTAAGTTTGAAATCTGGGGTTGTGAGTTTCTGAATTATTGCTTCTACTTCTCCCCAATAAGCTTTTATCCGGGGACAGTCCCACCAAATATGTGACAATGTACCTATTCCTCCACCACACCTCCAGCACTCCCTTACCTCAGACAAACCCCTTCTGAAGAGGAAGTCAGGGGTTCTGTACCATCTTGTTAGCATTTTGAAATGGTTCTTCTGCAGACGAATACAAGCAGAGAATCCATGCGAGTTTGTTAGCACTCTTTTAACCTCTGCTTCATTTAGAACTTTGTTCAATTCTTTTTCCCACTCCCTAAGATATATGGGTTTCAGTGGTTCACCCAAGCCTCCCACCAAAGGATAGAGCTTTGCAACCTTCCTTGCGACAATGATTGGTGAGCAGATCAGTTTCTCAAAGTCAGTCAGAGACCTTTGGAGAGAGTATTGCTCTTTCAATTCTCCGCACACAGCTCTGATGCTCTGATATGGGACTTCATAAGAAAAAATCCAGGTGAGTCCACAATCGCACTTGGAAGCGTTTCCAGGATAGAAGATTCCACCTCGGGTGTGACATCCCTAAGCCTAGTTGATGTAAGATAAGACCACAGCTGCGGTTTGTCTCTGTTACTTTTATTTAGGAGATCCGGGATAAGGCTTACCGGCATCAGGGGAGATGGGTTGGGTGCAAGAGTTTTGCTCATTTCTTTCCAGACCTCTCCTAGCCCTCTGAGCATGGGATCTACAGTCACATCCCTATGTATATGTTTATCTGGGAGCCATAAGTGTTTATGAAAACTTTGGCCTGCACTATGTCTGCAGATAGCGTGTACATCTGGTTGTCTTTTAGGTTCTACTAACTCTAGCCATCTATTAAGCTGTATCGCTTTATAATAACTAGAGACGTCAGGCATTCCCAAACCACCTTGTTCCTTACTTCTGGTTAGGATTCTATGGGAAATACGGGGCTTCCTACCATTCCATAGGAATTTAGAGAACATACTCCTTACACTCAAGAGGAAGGATTTAGGAAGCCATATTGAAACTAATTGCATAGTATATAGGATTTTGGGCATTACATAGGCTTTTAAAATGTTTTTCCGTCCCATCCAGGAAAGATAAGGCAGATTATATCTCTGAAGCAGACTTTGTATTTCTTTCAAAAGAGGAGTATAATTATGCAAATATAGATCATTGGTGTCTTTGGGGATTTGGATCCCTAAATATTTAATTGGTCCCTTAGCTGACTGCTTAGAGCAGTTACTTTGGCTTTAGGTAGGGATATATTTAGGAGTTCAGATTTGGTATGATTGACTTTAAAATCTGATAGTGAGCTGTAGGTGTCTATTTTGTCCATCAAGTGGCCCAGCCCTTTTTCAGGGTCTTTTACTAAGAATAATAAGTCATCTGCAAAAGCAGTGCATTTCAGTTCTCTTTAGTCGTAGCTAACTCCTGCGATATCTGTTGATTGTCTGACTAGCTGCAAAAGTGTTTCTACCACTAATATAAACAGTGAGGGAGACAGGGGACATCCCTGCCTAGTCCCATTTGTAATGTTGAAAGTCGGTGACAACGTGCCATTGACTTTCAGCCTAGCATAGGGGTTTTGATAGAGAGTTAGGATTGCTTGTATAAACATGTCTGGAAAGGCAAACTGTTGCAGAGTCATTTTCATGAACATCCAATTGACTCTGTCGAACGCCTTTTCGGCGTCAATGCTTAGTAAAGCTAGGGGAAAGCCTTTTTTATGAGCTATGTGTATGGCGTGAAAAATCCTGTGAGTATTATCCTTCCCCTCCCGACCCCGGACAAATCCTGATTGTTCAGGTCCAATGAGATTTGGCAAAAACTTACTCATTCTGCATGACAAGATTTTGGCCCAAAGCTTCAGGTCCAGGTTCAGGAGGTAAATTGGACGGTAGCTTCCACAGTTTTGGGGGTCCTTCCCTTCTTTAGGGATTAGAGTAGCATGAGATTCCAGCGTTTGTCTAGGTTGGAGGTCACCTTGTATCAAGGCATTGCAAACATCTGTGAATCTAGGGACTAGAATGTCCTGAAATTTTTTATAATACAGCAAGGGCAGACCGTCTGGTCCTGGACTCTTGCCTGGCGGGAAGCTTTTTAGGGTGTCTGTTACTTCCTCTGTTGTTATTGGTCTGATAAGATATGTAGAATCCTCGTGTGTTATAGTCGGGAGATGTAGAGAGCTCAAGAATTTCCTAATATGTTGTTCTTTTTGCGATTTTTCCATCAGGTGTATCTTTCTGGTGAAGATTATATAAGGCTGAGTAGAATTCTTTGAATGCCCTGGCTATCTCTGGTGTCTCCTGCGTTAGATTACCATTTTGTTGTTTTATAGCTGAAATGTAGGTTACATTCTTAGCTTTCTTTAACAGAGAGGATATCAACTTCCCTCCTTTATCACCATGGGCGTACACTTTGTGCTGAAAATTCAGCATCTGTCTTATAACCCTTTGATTGAGAAGGTCACGAAGTTGCAATCTAAGCTCTGTCAAAGCTTTTTGGTGCTCAATTTTTAGGGAAGCTTTATGCAATTTTTCTACAGTTGCTATCTTCTCTAATAGTGCATCTATTGCTTTTTGTCGTTCTTTTTTAACTCTGGAACCCAGTGAAATAAGACACCCTCTGATAAATGCCTTGTGGGCCTCCCATATAATGGGCTGTGAGCTGTGTGCAGTTGAATTAATCGCAAAGTACTCCATCAATTGGGTCCTGACCTGATCCAGATCCAGCTCCATTCTTTTTTTGGTAGAGAAGCCAGAGTGAGGGTCACCGAGCATGGTGCGTGGTCTGATACCGTGATAGTTCCGATCTCAGCTGACCTAGCGGTGGGAAGAAGAGATGCAGAGGTTAAAATGTGGTCCAACCGCTAATACGTTCCATGTGGGACAGAGTAAAAGGAGAAGTCCTTGACTGAGGGGTGAAGGCTACGCCAAACATTTAGCCTGGTGGATATAAGATTAAAAGCCTGAAACTATCCTGACTGGATGCTGCGGAGGGGCAGAAATATTGCTATGCAAAAAAATAGATGTGATATGCTCTTTGGGCCGGTGAAAAAAATGAGAAAACTCAAAACCACAGAACGGAGTGTGAGGGTACATGGAGACAGAGACCAGGACAATATTCCAATTTTATCCATAACATACAGCAAGGAATTTAACAAAATCAGCTCTGTGATAAAAGGATGTTTACCTATCTTATATGATGATGAGATTCTATATAATACCTTGAAGTCAGGTTGTAAAATCGTACCTAGAAGAGCTACCACTTTGTCCTGCTCTCTGTCTCCGTCTCTTTTCACCTCCAACAGATCAGGGGTGAATAAAAAACAAGGTTGGCTCAGTTACAAGGGGTTCACAAAGTGCAGTGGCAATCCATGCAAAACTTGCAATTATGTGACCCCCTTGCAGTTATTTGAAAATTCCGACCACTCGTGCAGTTTTCCAATTCAAAGTTACATCAATTGTAACACTGCAGGAGTAGTGTATATTATTCGTTGTACTGAATGTGATTTGATGTACATCGGGAGCACGATTCGGAAATTTAAGAATCGACTCCTAGAGCATCTGAATTATATAATTAATCCGAATGCATTGAACATTTCAAATGTTGCGAGACATTTCGTGCAGAAGCATGCTCGCAAAGTGAAAAGTTTTAATGCTTTTGCAATAGAGAGGGTGTTTGCACCCACGAGAGGGGGTGATCATCGCAAAAAAACTCCTCCTACGGGAGGCTTTCTGGATATTCAGACTGAATAGTAGAGTTCCTGCAGGTCTGAATTTGAAAAGGGAGCTAATATATATTTATCAGTAAATCCCGCCTTTAGGAAATTCAATGTATTATTATTTTCATGGCAGCCCTGTATGTAATCCCATGCAATCCCTTCAATCAGGAATGTAAAGGCAGGTTTAAGGTCATTTTAGTTTGATAATAAATGTTTTTATATGTAAGTATGATATTCACACTGTGCGGTTTCTCTTTTCACTTCCCTTAGCCAATATGACGGGACTATAGTGCCCGAGGGGTTAATCTGATCTAGAGTTCCAGCACAATGTGAAACCCATTTATCTGGTGATTACCAACCCAGAAGATGGGTGTGACACATAGTGAGACAACCAATGAAGATTTTGCCCTCCTCCCTTGAGTTTGAAGGGACTGGCACTGAATTCATTTAAATTGTAGTGTCTCACGATGTGACAGTGTTACGACTAAGGGTCCAGTACCCGAAACGCGTCAACGACTGTTCCGTGTACCTTTTGGCGATGTCTGCTGTAAATTGTATGTTCTAATAAAGAAGAAGTTTTTAAAAAGGATCTCCATTTGAATCCAAGACCTATCCTTTCCAAGTTATTTGCAGTCTGCAACGGGGACACTCCCCCAAAGGTTTGGAGTCGGGAGCATATATTGACCAGGAAGGTGAGCTGGATTAAGAGTGTTTTGCTATACGCCAAACATCTATTAGGTGCAGTTCATGTAGTTTCTTGTGAAGTCTGCTAAGGAGTTTTTGCGATATATGGGACTTAGTGGAGGATGAGTCCACTGTTGGGTCTAGTACTAGATTCAGGTCTGCGCCCAGAATTATTTGTCCTTCAGCAAAAAGCTTGAGGGTGTCCAGGGCTTGTAGGAGCCAGTGAACTGGAGACTTGTTGGGAACATAAAAGTTAGCCAACGTAAATTTGAAGTTTGCTATTAAGCCCTTAACTAACAGGAGCCTTCCTTCCGCATCTGAGTGTTGTTTCAGGAAGGTGAATGGTACTGATTGATGGATTGCAATGGCAACACCTTTAGAAGCTGACACTGGCTGAGTGCTATGAAACCAGTGTGAAAATGGACGTTTCGGTAGTCTTGGCATTTTCATCTGGCGGAGGTGTGTCTCTTGGAGGAACACAACATGTGAACCTAGCTTTTTGAGGGCAAGCATAACTTGACCTCTTTTCTGAGGTGAATTAAGACCCTTTACATTGAATGTGGAAACCACTATGTCAGTCATCTTAAGTGGGCTCCGATGCTTAGTTTCTTAGCTAAAAGTTCTCTGTGAACTCGTCTACCAAACAAGGTCAAGAGTTGGGTGAGATACAGATAGGGAAGGAAGTTCTAGGAGAGGAGGGGGGGGGGGGGGGAAGAAAAAATAAAAGATCGAGAAATATATAGAGTATAGTGTAGTTAATCAGTTACTGGATACGAAACCAGTAAATAGAAGCTGTCACATAGGGAATAATCAGTTATGTATATAGACAGCAGAGGGGGTTAAAGCAAGAAAAACTTTTGACCTGGTCACATCGTCCAGACATCTCAGCTATCAATGTTAAAACTTTTCTCTGGTGACCTGCATATACCAATTATTAACAAACCTTGAGGTGCGGATGTAAGGAGTTTTAGGAGATGGGTGAAGGTGGAAGGGGGAGGAGAGGAAGGGAAGGAAGGGGGGGGGGAGGGGGATGGGGAAGGGGAAAGAGAGGGGAAGGGTGAGCATCTTAACAGACATTGTACCCTCTTCTTAGTAAGTCTGTGTTATTGACAGTAGCATACCTTTTAACATTTTACCTTTTAACATTAATTTGCATGCGAAAAGAACATAGGATGCGTTAAACTGGAGCACATCTGTACCTGGGAGTCACAGATGTAGTCTCATGAAAAAATAAGATCTAATTAAAAAGAAAAAAGCGTCTGGATTTCCAGACCAAGCATGCTAAATGCATCAACAGAAAATGTGCTATACAGCTGGAATCGCAGATGCAGCCTTGCATGGAAGAATACCGTTAGCACAAAAAACACTCAAGCATCTCCCATACAAATCTACATGAGCTAACGCCCTGGATACACATTTACTTTAACATATTGGTGCTTAAACAGTACACATCTGGTCTCGCATGGAGGTGACGGGAACTTGTCTGTTGTTGATATCAGGAGGTGTTTTAATCTTAATTTGCAGGTAAAGAAGCAACAAGTATAGAATGTATAGCGCCGGAGCACATCCTCACCTAAGAGCCAAGTACACATTCCCAAGGAAGGACTATGTCTAACTAAAGTGCAACCAGACTTCCTGGTAATGGCCCGTTCTCTATATTAACAGAGATTTCAATATACAAGTTGCAAATGCAGACTCGCATAGAGGAGCATTGTTAATAAAAACAAGCAGTTAATGATGCTCAACTATCCTCCACGCGAATCTACATGTGCGGAGTCGCATATTACATTTAAAGGTCAACATATTGGTGCTCAATCTTTATACATTTGGTCTAACAGGGAGGTAATGGGAACCTAGTACCTCAACTTAGTGTTATCTAAGTATCACTCTATCTGGCAAATAGGCATCAGAATGCTGAGAACATGGAACAATTAATCAATGTAGTCTGAACATGAACAAGGTGCATGGAGCACTGGGGAACCGATCCATGAGTAATGGTGGTGCAAGTCACTAGGACATACGTTGTCTCGGCCACAAGCCACCGAGAGTGCGGGTAAAACATGTCTAGAGCGTCCCTGATTGTTGATTAGGATCTAGAACAAGAACTGTCCTAAAGAAGGTATCTCTAGCATGACCCACTTAAGGCCTCAATAATACTTCACCGTGTCACCGGCCGAGGTATCTTCATATCGGAGGGTCCGCAGCTCCTATCAGGTGTTTAGACGTTTTGCTGGACTTGGCCCGCTGGACTCTTCTCCAAGATTCTACTTGCGGTAAGGCCGAGGGTGCTGCCGGGCAGGTCACAGGCAGCCATGAGGGAATATCGATGGGCTGTATTCCGATGCGCTCCCACGCACCCTCCAGGTCTTCCGGTACATGGATGGTAATACGTTTCCCTTTTTTAAGAACTGACAATCCAAAGGGATACATCCAGGTATATGGGATCTTTCGTGCCCTTAAGGCGTCTAGAATTCTATGTAGGGTGGTTAGGATTTTTAGATATCGGCGCTCCCACTAACAATTTAATGAACAATATAGAATTTGGGAGAGCTTAAAATATAACTTTTACTGTTATATTATATAAAATATATAGCGCCACAAACAGATGCTTGAGATATGGCTAAAATTTAGGGAACATTCTTACCATTCAGACGCCCCCTGGTAGGGATCAGCCTAGCGTGGTGGAAATAATACCGCGTCTGGGCCGAGGGTTAGATGTAGTCGTAGGTAATTGCAAGATGTAGACTGGTGCAGGGAACCCCTGTCCCTAGTAGGCCCTGATTGGGGAAGGGGGCAATGCTAGTGTTCACCTGCCTATCTACACAGAGTTCCTACCCCGCAAGGGGCGGCCCTGTCCGGATACCTTACACTAGAATAGGGAGGTATCCCTATTTATGCCCTATAGGATGGTTCCCAACGTGTCACGTTTCAAGTGATAAATCATCAGGGGAAGAGATCCAAAATGTGCAATAAGTAATCCTGCAACGAAAAATATATTTAACATGAGGATCTAGAAAAAAGGGGGTTCACATATATTGGGAACTAAAAGAAGAATGGAACAGGGACATACCTTAGATCAGTGGATCACTAGGATTGAAGAGAAAGGGACATTGATGGTCCTAAAGGAAGGAGGACCCCACAGATTCTTTGAAGAGGGGCGCCTCTGGGGCAGCTGATCTGATGTTATCAGCTGCACACCGAATTGCCATGAGGACGCTGTATTTAAACAGCAGAGCGCGTGCCCTGTGTGTCGCGACCGCCTCTGGGAGTGGGATGATCCGATTGGAATGCTACGCCCCATCGGCAGGCGCGGCCATCCAATGGACCGCACCAAGCCGTGGAGCGCAGCGCAACGTCCGGTCACGTGGGGCGGCCAGGAGGAAGGCTGAATGCAGCGCCTGTTGGCAACTGAATGACGCCGGGAGTGCTCGGACGTCCAGGTTCAGCTGCTAGAGAGCCGGCATAATAGCTTGCGCTCCTATAAATATTAATATTGCATTTCGTGCAGGTTAACAGTTAGAGAGGCATGAATGCTCCTATGGTTGCAAGCCAAAAGGCATTAGGTTTAGAAATATGAGCATTTAGTAACATTGAGAAGGGGGAGGGAGGAAGGGGGGGGGGGGGGGGCGGCAAGGGGACGTAGGGAAAGGACTAGGCAAGTAGCTTCCATTATGTACTTGGGGTGGAATGATACCCCTTAATGTGCCCCCTATTAAATCGGGGTGCATGATGTATTCAAATACTGGGACGGCTGGGAGTATCAGTGGAGGGATGGTCCGTTACAAAAAACAACCAAAGTTTAGCTGCTCGTTAAGCCCTAAGGGGGCCACGGTCTTAAGATCATATATCCATCTAGCTTCCCTCTGTAGGATGATTCTGTCCCAGTCTCCCCCTCTTGTTGGTGGATTCACTTTATCAATGGCCATGAGAGAAAGACGGCCATGGCCGTTGTGAGAGTTGTGGACGTGTTTAGCCACTGGGGTGTCCTTGAGTTTGGCCACATCGCTAAGGTGTTCACCTACTCGCCTACGGAATTCACGGATTGTCTTGCCAATGTATTCTTTCCCACACTGGCAGACAATCCGGTAAATAACTAGCAGAGGCTTCAGTATGCGCCTCTTCGCGAGCGTTGATGGCGCAATGTCCTGATAAAGCGCAATATCTGCGCCCTCTTTAGAATCCTATCTTTAGCTCGCGCTGCTTCCATGATACGAGCTGTGTCTACAAATGACAATAGACCACAGACTACATCCCTTGGCCTCTCATTTGGCTTCGGTTGGGGTCTCAGTGCTCTGTGTATGCGCTCTATTATGATGGATTCAGCAGAGTCCGGTCCTAGTAGGTCTGCGAAGATTTATGTGGCAACTTTGCGAAGTGATTCCGCAGCCCAGGACTCAGGTAGGCCTTTTATTCGGACATTGCGCCTCCTGCTACGTACGGTTCTCTTGATCCTCCAATAGTAAGAATGCTCTGTTGAGCTCCGCAGCATGTCCATCTAAGCATTCCGCCACTCCTGAGGCGTGTGCCTGCAGCCCCTGGGCCGTCTGTTCCAGCGCTTCGACTCTGTGGCCGATTTGGGATATTTCTGTTTTAATCTCTGCCAGCTCTGTGAGTACCGGCCTCAGGGCTTTGTCTAGAGCTTGACCGAGCACTTTAGTGAGGAATGATTTGGATACAGGCGCTGGATCTCGTTCATCAGCTGCACCGCATCTCTCACTGTCTGCCTCAGAGTCATCAGTTTCCGCTTCAGCTTCGCGCGCCGCCGCCATTTTAGCATTGGCTCCCGGTGAATGCGAGCTTCTCTTTTTAAGAAATTTCTGCATGTCCTGCTGGCCTTTATGCGATCTCGGCGTGTCCGGGAGTTCAAGCCCTTTGTCTCTCCCGTATTTGACCATTATTGCACAGGTCACCGTTGTTTAAATAGCTGTAGATGCTGGGACGTGGAGGAGCAGCTCTTTCACACAGCCATCCACGCCAACGTCCAGGCTCCGCCCCCCAGAGATGTTCTTTTTAGCGAAGCATGTACCCTGCCTCTCCATTCATTCTCTATAGGACCACTGGAAATAGCTGAGCCGGTTTCTCTGCTATCTCTGGCACTCCCATAGAGTATGACTGGAGCAGCAGGGTACATGCTTGGCCTGGTGCTCCATCAGGAGTTCAGGACAAGAGAGCGGGACCCCTGATGGAACAGCCACTCCCCTAACTGATAACAACCAGTTGTACTTGTATTCATAAAGGAATAATAGAGGAACTGCACATCATAGCCTCAGAAGTGAAGATGCTCGAGAATTGTTATTACATGGGGAATGCAAGTACCGTAATTACTAAACAGGCATGTCAGGAGAGGTGACAGGTACTAATAGTAGATTATTTTTACGTCAGTCTAGTTTGATTTGAGTATAACCTTTTATGCCTGGTGAGCAGGTTTTTACCCTGAGGCGCACACAACCGTCCTACACAACAAATGCATTTTTTTTTCTGCATTTTCTTTACTTTCCATCAGCGCTGTATATCCTTTCTCCCCATCCTTTCCATTAGCGCTGTCTATTCTTTCTCCCACGCTTTCCCCTTTCCATCAGCGCTGTCTATCCTTTCTCCCCATACTTTCCATCTGCGCTGTCTATCCTTTCTTCCATCCTTTCCATCTGCGATGTCTATCCTTTCTATCAGTTCTGTCTATCCTTTTTCCCCATCCTTTCCCCTTTCCATCAGCGCTGTCTATCCTTTCACTCCATCCTTTTCATCAGCGCTGTCTATTCTTTCTCCCCATGCTTTCCCCTTTCCATCAGCGCTGTCTATCCTTTCTCCCCATCCTTTCCATTAGCGCTGTCTATTCTTTCTCCCCATGCTTTCCCCTTTCCATCAGCGCTGTCTATCCTTTCTCCCCATACTTTCCATCTGCGCTGTCTATCCTTTCTTCCATCCTTTCCATCTGCGATGTCTATCCTTTCTATCAGTTCTGTCTATCCTTTTTCCCCATCCTTTCCCCTTTCCATCAGCGCTGTCTATCCTTTCACTCCATCCTTTTCATCAGCGCTGTCTATTCTTTCTCCCCATGCTTTCCCCTTTCCATCAGCGCTGTCTATCCTTTCTCCCCATCCTTTCCATTAGCGCTGTCTATTTTTTCTCCCCATGCTTTCCCCTTTCCATCAGCGCTGTCTATCCTTTCTCCCCATACTTTCCATCTGCGCTGTCTATCCTTTCTTCCATCCTTTCCATCTGCGATGTCTATCCTTTCTATCAGTTCTGTCTATCCTTTTTCCCCATCCTTTCCCCTTTCCATCAGCACTGTCTATCCTTTCACTCCATCCTTTTCATCAGCGCTGTCTATTCTTTCTCCCCATGCTTTCCCCTTTCCATCAGCGCTGTCTATCCTTTCTCCCCATCCTTTCCATTAGCGCTGTCTATTTTTTCTCCCCATGCTTTCCCCTTTCCATCAGCGCTGTCTATCCTTTCTCCCCATACTTTCCATCTGCGCTGTCTATCCTTTCTTCCATCCTTTCCATCTGCGATGTCTATACTTTCTATCAGTTCTGTCTATCCTTTTTCCCCATCCTTTCCCCTTTCCATCAGCGCTGTCTATCCTTTCACTCCATCCTTTTCATCAGCGCTGTCTATTCTTTCTCCCCATGCTTTCCCCTTTCCATCAGCGCTGTCTATCCTTTCTCCCCATCCTTTCCATTAGCGCTGTCTATTCTTTCTCCCCATGCTTTCCCCTTTCCATCAGCGCTGTCTATCCTTTCTCCCCATGCTTTCCCCTTTCCATCAGCGCTGTCTATCCTTTCTCCCCATCCTTTCCATCAGCGCTTTCTATCCTTTCTCCCCATCCTTTCCATCAGCGCTTTCTATCCTTTCTCCCCATCCTTTCCTCTTACCGTCAGCGCTGTCTATCCTTTCCCTCATCCTTTCCATCTGCGCTCTCTATCCTTTCTCCCCATCCTTTCCCTTTTCCATCAGCGCTGTTTATCCTTTTTCCCCATTCTTTCCATCAGCGCTGTCTATCCTTTCACTCCATCCTTTTCATCAGCACGGTCTATCCTTTCTGCCCATATTTTTCATCAGCGCTGTCTATCCTTTCTCAGTAATAGTAAAGGCAGCTCTCACCTATTCCTCTACTAGACGAGCAAGGATGCAGTTGAGGCAAATAATGGAAGAAAAATCCAGCTCCACGTCATAGCAGGAAAACTTGTTGGTATTCCGGTAAGAGGGGGGACCACAGAAGAAAATTATTAAACAGAGAGGCATTTTGGATTTTTCAATTGGATTCACGACAACCAAGGGGTCTAAATAAAAGGCATGATCTTATCTTACAGTATTGAGGGGATGTTTTATGTTGTATTTATTCATTTTTTTCAGTAGGGCTATATGTGTTTTTTTTTGTTTTTTTTGTTTTTACAATTTTGTATATGCTTTTGTACCTCTTTGTATTATTCTATCACACTGAGTCAACGGCTTTTTAAGTGTTAACAGTAATTGTGCCTGGTGTGTTTTCTCTGGGCCATGTGACCTATTGATTGCATGGCCAGCTGATTAGGGAGCACATAAGGCACTTGTCATGAAGGACCAAAATTGTTACATGGTCTGAAACGCGTTGACGAAACTGTCCTGTATTTGAAGATTTTAACCGCTTGAATAACGTTTTCCTGTTATGACGTGGAGCTAGATTTTTCTTCCATTATTTGTCTATCCTTTCTCCCCATCCTTTCCATCAGCGCTTTCTATCCTTTCTCCCCATCCTTTTCATCAGCGCTGTCTATCCTTTCTCCCCATCCTTTCCATCAGCGCTGTCTATCCTTTCACCCCATCCTTTCCATCAGCACTGTCTATCCTTTCTCCCCATCCTTTCCATCAGCGCTTTCTATCCTTTCACCCAATCCTTTCCATCAGCTCTGTCTATCCTTCTCCCCATCCTTTCCATCAGCGCTGTCTATCCTTTGTCCCCATCCTTTTCATCAGCACTGTCTATCCTTTCTCCCCATCCTTTCCATCAGCGCTATCTATCCTTTCACCCCATCCTTTCCATCAGCTCTGTCTATCCTTCTCCCCATCCTTTCCATCAGCGCTATCTATCCTTTCACCCCATCCTTTCCATCAGCTCTGTCTATCCTTCTCCCCATCCTTTCCATCAGCACTGTCTATCCTTTCTCCCCATCCTTTCCATCAGCACTTTCTATCCTTTCACCCAATCCTTTCCATCAGCTCTGTCTATCCTACTCCCCATCCTTTCCATCAGCGCTGTCTATCCTTTGTCCCCATCCTTTTCATCAGCACTGTCTATCCTTTCTCCCCATCCTTTCCATCAGCGCTATCTATCCTTTCACCCCATCCTTTCCATCAGCTCTGTCTATCCTTCTCCCCATCCTTTTTATCAGCGCTGTCTATCCTTTGTCCCCATCCTTTTTATCAGCACTGTCTATCCTTTCTCCCCATCCTTTCCCCCCATCCTTTCCATCAGCGCTATCTATCCTTTCACCCCATCCTTTCCATCAGCTATGTCTATCCTTCTCCCCATCCTTTCCATCAGCGCTGTCTATCCTTTGTCCTCATCCTTTTCATCAGCACTGTCTATCCTCTCTCCCCATCCTTTCCATCAGCGCTATCTATCCTTTCACCCCATCCTTTCCATCAGCGCTGTCTATCCTTCTCCCCATCCTTTTTATCAGCGCTGTCTATCCTTTGTCCCCATCCTTTTTATCAGCACTGTCTATCCTTTCTCCCCATCCTTTCCCCCCATCCTTTCCATCAGCGCTATCTATCCTTTCACCCCATCCTTTCCATCAGCGCTGTCTATCCTTTCTCCCCATCCTTTCCATCAGCACTATCTATCCTTTCACCCCATCCTTTCCATCAGCTCTGTCTATCCTTCTCCCCATCTTTTCTTTCAGCGCTGTCTATCCTTTGTCCCCATCCTTTCCATCAGCTCTGTCTATCCTTTCTCTCAATCCTTTACAGTTTTTCTTTCTGTTTGTCATGTATTTTTCTAGATTTACAATATTATCCTTGCACCAAAGTTTTGTAACGGAAGATTTGACTTATTAGAGTCTTTTTATATATTTGCACCATAGCAGCAATCCAAATCGGAGCCATGTAAAAGTGTCACTTTATTTTCTCTCTCCTGTCCGATCTTACGTTGTGCGCAGGGAGGTGTGGGTAGATTGCAGGGTGGTACAGTTGCCAAGGCAACCATACAAGGTCCTAGGAGTCTCTCATTTACGGGGCTATTAATTAGCACAGGACCTGTACAGGAGACTCCTCAGACATAATACGGTTGCCTTGGCAACTCTACCTCCTAGTGCGCTACCTAAGGGTCTCTGCGCCAAATGGCAGAGTGATTCTTTAAGAAAAATCTGATTGTCTAGTTAATATGATGGTATTTATGTGGGATCTGACTCCTCACATTGTACTATTGACTGTGCACCAGCTCACAGGAGCCTAATGGAAAGTGGGTTATAACTGGAAACAATTGATTTTTTTTGTAATACATCATTTTTCATTCAGCAAATTTCAGTGTAGACGTGCTCCCTGGTTTATTGGCAGTGCACACTTTAGTTTTTTCTGTTTTGAAATGAACATTAAGATTTTTTATTTTTTTTGTGATTTGATGATGATGACGGGAGTAGCCGACGCACATCAGCAGGTAGTCCGAGTCCAGCACTGTGCCTATTCCTTTACATACAAGCAGAAACAGGATACCTTGTCATAATTTTGCATTCAGTCGATATTGCTCTCCTATAAATGTATTAAATCTGTTTGCATTTTCAGTCTGCCTGCGATTTGCTTCGGAGAATCATACGTATCTTATATCTCAGCAAGAGACTTCAAGGTCAGCTGCAGGGTGGTAGCAGGGAGATTACTAAAGCTGCTCAGAGTTTAAATGAGTTGGGTAAGTCCACTTTTCATTCTTTTGCCTCTGGTTTGGCTGGTATTGATGCAATTTTCTTCCTTATGGAGAAGAACAAATTGAACACCTTTTTCAATTATAAGTAAGTATCCATACCTTGGCGGATCTCTTCAATAAGAAATAGTTCCCCCTCCCTGAGCTACTTCTGTATAAAGAACATGAACAAAGATTCTTCTTAAAGGCTATGGACTCCATAAGGACAATTCTTTTATGATTGCACTTTACTTATTTAGGTTAAAAGTTATTTTTTCACTTGATCTTTATTAAAATGTTCAAAAGTTTTGGAGATTCAGGGGTTAAAAATCAGTTTGTAGTCCTGTCAGCTGACGGCTCATGTGAAACTTTATCTCTGATCTCCTATCCTCATAAACACTCATTATAGCCAAACTGATAGGAGGTTTATGAGGTGAGGTGACCAGAGATAAGGCTTCACATGAGCCATCAGCTGATGGGACTCAGAAGTGATACTCTGCAAACAGACAGATTTTTATTTTTATTATTATTATTCTTCTTCTTATTATTATTTTAACACCTGTATTGCAAAATCTGATTTTTAATAAAGACCCATTGAAAACATTATTTTTAGGTCAAAATCAGTAAATGCAATCATAAAAAAAATTGCTCCAAAGGTGTCCATAGCCTTTAGAGGCATATTCCAACAATAAAATCTTATTGAAATTATTTCTTAATGGGCCAATGGATATTTCAAAATTGTTCAGACCTTGCCTGGCAGCTACCAACATTGCTGCTGCTGTCCTAATTTTCCTCGATTGCAATGTTTATTTCAGTCTCGAAATCGGGTTCTTGCAGAAGTCGCATATTTATAGATGAGGTATTTTGTTCATGAAAGTACAGAACAAACAATGTAGCCAGACTGATTGCTGGATGTGCTTATTGTGCCCGTGCATGTAATAAACTGGTCGCTGGCCTGGTTTTATTCGCTTCCACTCAACAGTAGGGTTTGCTGGGACTATGTGGCCAGAAGTTTGTGGAAGGCCCGCTCCAATGATATTATGCTCCTGTCCACACATTTATAAAGACTTTGATTGAAGTTTTGGTGTGGAGGGAAATCTAGTGACGTTCATAGATCCCTGACCTCAACTCAGTTCAAGACCTCTGGGATGGATTGGATCGGTGGTTGTGAGATGAACTTTTTTCCCCAACTTCAGTGTCTGATTTCAGGACTGCTGTTTTGAGTGAATCCCCTCAAAACACTCCAAACTCTTGAGGAAAGCCTACCCGGAAGAGTGCAGGCTTTTAAAGAAGCACTCTAGGATTGTATTTCTTTGCCTATACAAAGCAGGATATGCCATTATTTAAGAATAAGATAGAAGCTCTTGTATAATCCGTGTGTATACCTGTTTTATTTGATGTGTTATTTGTGGGTTGTCTGTAGCTTGAGCGTCTGTCATCGCTCTCTCCCCTCTCAGCTCTTAGATACAGGAGGTAGGGAAAGCAGTGTGAAGCCACGTCTTATAAAACTACAACTGGAGAGTCGACACACACAGATAGTACAGACAGGCAGTGCAAGTCCAGAGGTTTATATAACTACACTTAATCAGTGTATACAGTCATCTACATATCTATATATCTACACCTCTGGTCCTTTACATAGGGAGGACATTATATACAGATGAGTGTATGAAGGGGCCTAAGAGCTGCCAGGAGGGATTTGATTGGTGATGTCATCCTGTAGTTCACTCGAAGTCAGCTACAGGAAGAGGCCAAGTTCCGGTTTACACATTAGAGCAAGTAGTCAAACTTGAGGTCACAGGTTCCCATAATGGAAAGGTTCAAAATGTATGGATGCAATTCAGTTGGGGTGTAACAAATTACACTGTCAGACTACTGGTGGTTAGTTAGAAATATTTATAATACAGTGATACCTCGGTTCACGAACTTAATTCGTGAACTGACTCTGGTCGCGAACCGAATTGGTTGTGAACCGAGGCACATTTTCCCATAGGGTTCAATGTAAATCCGGTTAATCCGTGCTGACCTTTTTTTGGGGGTTTTTGAAGCACAAAAATATGAAACAAATTACAATACACATTTGTACAGTATAGTATAGCTCAATGGTTATTTTCTTCACAACCTTGCTGTCACCTTTACTACTGCTCTGCACTTTCTTTTTGCCACCATGCTTGCGCTGCACATTCTTGTCACCTGCATTTCCACTTTGCACATTGTCACTTGCATTTCCACTTTGCACATTGTCACTTGCATTTCCACTTTGCACATTGTCACCTGCATTTCCACTTTGCACATTGTCACCTGCATTTCCACTTTGCACATTGTCACCTTCATTGCTGTTCTTGTCACCTTCATTGCTGCTCCGCACTTTCTTCTTTCCACTATGCTTCTTGGGAGCCATATTGGGTGTCCAGTGAACTGTACAGTACTGTATGTGCTAAAAAGCACACCAAAAATCAAAAAATCACTTAAAATGTTTGCAGAGTACTCACAGTACTTCTTTCTGTGTCTCTTCTTCTCTCCACGGTCTTCCTACAGGAAGTCACGACCATGTGACAGCCTGGAAATAGCATTAAAAAGGCTGCGGCTCCTGTTCGTGAACCGAGGCGGAGTTCGTGAACCGGAGCATATTTTTATGAACTTTTCTGTTCGTGAACCGAGTTGTTCGTGAACAGAAGCGTTCGTGAACCGAGGTATCACTGTATATGTAAATAAAAGTGCTTCTTTAAAGGGGTTGTCCGAGTTCAGATCTGAAGGGCAAGGGCTCTTTTATTTACAATATTACACTTCCTGGTAGAAGCTGCCGCCCAGCAGTGTGTTCGATGACATCACTGGCTGTGATGGGTTGGCTTTAGCGCTGCTCTAGCCGTTTGACAGGCTAGGGCAGCGCTAAAGCCCGCCACTTAGTGCCAGTGACGTCACCGGGCTCACTGCTGGGTGGAAGCCTCCTTTGTCACCGGAACTCCTAAAAATGCCTTTGCCCTGCAGGATTCAGCGCAGGGCAAAGGAGAGCATCAGAGCATTTCATGCTCTTGTCAGGGGGGCTGCTTGGGTGAAATTCTTGGTATGTCCGGGTTCGGCTCTGAAACCGGACAACCCCTTTAAATCCACAAAATGAGACAAAACGTTTTTAACGCCTGTGTTTTTGGAAGAGGCTGTCCAACAAGCTCGTGTATAGTGGTTAAAGGGGTTATTCCATGATTAATGTAAAAAATTAAATCAGATATCATACAGTACGTGATAATCTCTTTCTAACAAAGGAAAGCTAGAACCAGCCCTGAACTTCACATGGATCCAGAGATCTCCCCATTCATTGCTCTGCTAGATTTATATCAAGCTGATAGCTGAGACACGCCCACTGCAGCAAAGTGGGCGTGTCTCAGCTCTCCCTATCACAGCTCAGGAGAAAGTTGAAGGATGAAACTGAGCATGTGCGGCCTTCTCTGTGAGCAGGGCAAAGAAATAAGAAAAAAACAGACAGCAGGTGGCGCTATACAGATACATTTTATTGAATAGCTCTAGTGGCTATACAAAATGCAATAGGAAAGTATTCATATCCAGGTGCTGGTTTGAAAACTGTATAATAGGGGACAACACCTTTTAAATAAAAAATAACTGATCAATCTTATTGTAGACCATTGGTTGTGATCATTTTGTGTCTGTTTTGGCAAGACATCGGTTGTTTTTATAGGGGGGGAGGGTTCTGCATCAAAAATAACATGTCCCCATGGTATCTACTGGGCATGCCCTACTGACCTCTTTGGTGTGTAAGATTTGGATGAAGTGGCTTGGTGACATTGGAGGCAGAGAGGACAGATTTGGGAACTCAAGGAGGAGGAACAGGGACCAGGAGAAGAGGTGGTGTTGGGCTCATTTGCATAATCATCAAATTTATTTTCTGGGGATTGGAAATGGCGATAAAAATACCAAAGGTTTGGTTTAAACCCTGTTTTAGTGCTCAACAATACTTCAGCATTGGGTTTACAGTATATGATAATTATAGGCGACAGCCTCTCATTAATTGAGTTTTATGTTTTGTGTCATCAGCAGTCAATAATAATTAATCGTTCTACATTTTATGTAATTCCCGACATTGAGCTAGCCATCATGTTTCTTTTTAGAGATTTTGTCTGAATTCCTTATTTTACTATTGGTTCTTGAAATCTAAAATGAAATGCATCTGTTGTTTTGGAGCTGTTACTCAGTCTTTGCTCATTCGGTAGGTGTCAATGCTGGATTAATCTCTACCGCTGAGATTTATAGGCACACATTGCATAAATGATGGATTGCCATGGTGATAAGAGACCAAAATATGATCATGAAAGTAATGCATACTAAAATCATTTCTTCACCTCTATTGCACTGAGATATTCAAACTAGGACCATAGAAAACCTCCTTGGCGTTCCTTACAGTATATACTCTGTAACATATGTTTAGTGTTAGAAGCCCAGGGCAATAAAATCCCCCCTTATGGCAACTGTGAAGTCAGTAGCTCAAAAATGATGCGTATGTCAGTGCCTACAGGAAATGGTTACCTGCTGTTTATTAGCTGTTTGGCTTCTTTTAGTAATCTGTGAGGTAGTCTGAAACCCACCCTGTCTCACCGGTGGTTCAGGGTCTGCCTCCTGGGATTGGCTGCTGTGTATATACTAGGGCTGCAGTAATTGATTGTTTTAGTAATCGAGTATTCTACTGATTATTTTTACGATTAATCGACTATTCTAATAAGAAACAATTAATTAGTAGACCGTTTTCCTTTATAAAGACTCATCAGACCCCCTGCCATCAGTCCCCAACACCCTTCGTTCCCCCTGTGTGATCAGCCCAAGTACATCAGTTCCCCCCCAGTGCCATCGGCTCCAATATCCACCAGTGCCATCAGCTTTGTTCCTTCAGTGCCTTCAGCTCTACCCCACCCCAGTGCCTTCAGCTTCACTGCCCCAGTGCCTGCAGCTCTCCCCCACCCAGTGCCATCAGCTCCCGCTCCAATACCACCAGCTCGCCCGTGTCGTCAGTTGCTCCCACTGCCATCAGCTCCTCCCCCAATGCCACCAGCTTCCGCCACTGCCATCAGTTCTCACTCTCTCTCTCCTAGCCATCAGTGCCCAGCCGCAGCGCCAGTGAACTAAAATGTCCTGACGATGTGTGTACCTCAGGATCCATTGCAGCGCGGTGCGGGCCGGCAGGAGACCATGGAGCGTGAGTAATAGCAAGCTCTTAACTCACACTCTGTGGTCACATGGCACAAATGAATCATCGATTAGATGATTTTTTTTGTGTCGAATTAATCGATTTAATTTGAGTAATTGTTTCAGCCCTAGTATATACCTCTTCACCAGGGAGAGTATTGTGAGCCTGTAGTCATGCTTCCCTCCACCAGTGAGGTAATTGCCCTATACTGTATATGCTATGGAAAATGAGGCATAGTGAGGGGGTCACGTTAATGGCTTCCGCCAAGCTGTTTTATTAACCACGTAGGTACAGAAGTGAAGCAATTGAATTCCAAAGTCTATATGTAGATGGAATGATGGACAATAATCTAGGCTCCTGTGGTCTACATTACTTGATAGATGCACCGGACATTATTCCTACTCAGCAATTTTTATACTTCTCACTTTTAGTTATCACCTAATATTGTCCTCTGCTTTTCTATATCGTACAGTCATTACTGCTTTTTTGCATCTTAGAAAAATGTAACAAAAATACTTTAAAGCGTTCCTAAGTTTACTTCCCACTATGTTAGTTTTCCGTTCCCCGAGCTCAAAGAACAGATGAGAAGGGGAAATCACACTTTAAAGACACACATGAGGCTCCAATAATCTTCAAATGCTGTGTAGAAGCAGTTTTATCTGTCTCAGGAGCACTGCTAGCTGTGAGACGTCTTCTGTAAACTCCCATTAACAGGACCGTGGTGCCACCATGCCAATGTTGTGGGCCGCAAACCGGAGTCCGCAAAACACAGGCCCTGGCCGTGTGAACTCTGCATCGTGGTGCAGACCTATTGACTTCAAGGGGTCCGCCATTTGCAAGAGATGAAAATAAATCGCACATGTCCAATCTTTTGCAGAACAGATGCACGGACCTGGAAGCACGCAGAAACACACGGAAGCCTTTCCGTTTGCTTCTGCGTCCATGCCTCCACTCCACAAAAGTTTGTTTTTTCGCCACATCTTGCGGATCATGGACTCATTGAAGTCAATAGATCTGCACCGCGATCACACAGCCAGTGCCCGTGTTTTGCAGACCTGTAGTTTGCGGGTTGTGTTAATGGAGCCTTACTAGGAATGGATCTTGCTTGACGACTGGCAGTGGACTACAAACTAGATGGAAGTGAGACCCCTAGTGGCCACTTGTCTAAATTATATGATGAAAGATGCCAGGACACTTCTCTGGGAAGCTGGGTGTGGAAATGTGCCTGGAAATCAGTGCAAATGTGACAAAGTGTACAGAAACCCTAATAACTGATTGTAGGTGTTTAACCAGGCAGCAAACATCAATCTGGTTATTAATCCCATGAAAGGGTTTTCCGAGATATTTTTATTATCCTCAGGATAGGTCATCAATATCAGATCAGCGGGGGTCCGACACTCGGCACCCCTGCCGATCAGCTGGTTTAAGAGAAGGGCGTGCCCTGTGCTAGTGCAGCCTTCCCTTCATTGTTTACCTGCTCGCCTTAGACATCGCAGCCGTGAGCAGGTGTAATTACAAGCCGTCCCATTCACCTCAATGGCACGGCTGAGGATAGGTCATCAATAAAAATATCTCCGAAAACCCCTTTAACCCCTTCATGACACATGGCATAATAGTACTTCATAGCAGCAGGTGACTTGCCGCAATTTGACGTACTATTACGTCATGCTGATCGGGGCGGGCTCCGGAACGGTGCCCACCTGATCAGTGCGGGGGCCCGGCAGTCACTGATAGCCGGGCCCCTGCTGTATCCGCCGGCAACGCTGTAAAGGCCGATTAACCCCTTCTATGCCGCGGTCAGCGCTGACCACGGCATAGATGGTGTTTGCGGTGGGTGAGGGATCCCATCGAGTCTCCATGCTGCGGTGACGGGGACCTGATGGGTGATAGGCAGCCCGATGCCCTGCAAAGGCATCGGGACCTGCCTTCTATGGAAGCCTAGGAGATCCAGGTATACGTATATACATTTTTTTTTTTTTTTTTTTTTACAGTGTAAAGCATCAGTCTGAGGCATCCGTTCAAAGTATATGTTTTTTTTTGTTGTTGTTTTTTTTACAATGGTGAAAATGGTATACGTTTTTGTATACGTTAAAAGGATGGGAAAAATGTGATGTGAAACCGCCCTACGTATTCGGCTCATTTTCCTCACCCTCCTTTCTGCATAGACTTATATGGGCAGCTGTAATCTGATCCGTCAGTGAGCTGGCAGTCCGTCTTGGTCTCTTGAGAGAATTTTTCACAGAATACAGAGCGTATATTAGTTTAGGAAGAGGGGATTTAAAACAGCTGATATGTGAAGAAAAAAGTGTTTTCTCTGATAAGATATATTACAAATGTTCTTCCATTCATTTTTTCCTTTTTTATTTATGCAATGTTTGACAGTAAAGAAAGCATTTAGCATTGAGCATGTAAATGGCTGTGTTGCTTCTGGTAGTTCTTGTTCTTAAAATACCTGAACACTTGCTTTTATTTCCGTGTAATGAATTTTGAAAGGCCCGTGACAAGCTGTGACAAAGCGCAGTATGCAAGAAGACAGAATGGGCAGTTACTTGCCTATTAATTGCAAGTGGAATATTTAACCATTGCAATAAGAACCCTAGTATTATTGTGATAAAATCTTCAATAATTGTTATGACTGATACATTTTCCAGGGTTCTCCCTCCTCAACACTCCTTACTCACAGGGCATGTCTCCCTCATGGCATCCATCTCTATATCGTCCAATGCAATTTTTTATGTTCTTGAATAAGTGTACAAGTGTTTTTATTTTATTTTTTATTTTGCTTTTAACACTTTGCTATACAAAGTGATACTTTATTTGTTCATAAACCAGAACTCTTCCTCTACACCTATATATATATATATATATATATATATATATATATACACTATGGGATTTGACAATCTTTACGTGTGATTTTACATGCCTGCCATTAGTAGGTTGGTGGGCGGAATATGATCTGGCTCCACAGCCCCATAATTGTACTAGCTGTTCTCCATCAAGCTGTGGAGGTGGTGTAATTATAAAACAAATCATTCCCATTCTTTTCTCCATTTTAATGGCATGAAGAAAATGTTCCATGCTTGTACACATATTGCCATTCGTGTGCTGCATTATGCCTACTGTACATTATGGCTTTGTGTGTCCGTGTTTTCTATCTAAGCACAGAAGATACATTTCAGACCTTTATTGAGCTTCCTTCAGGTCAATAGCTCTTGACATTCTCCAGCAGTTTTATCCCACCGTGTCTATTTGTCAAATACCCAGGTATCCATAGACAGAAACGTGGCCTTCAAAAGGGCCTTCAAAAGAACGGTGAGACTTCATTCTAATCTTTAGATATAGCTGTGAGGTCTGTCTCCTAGAAAAGATCAAAATGCTAATGGCAATGCACATGGATTGGGGCCATTTGTTTTAAAATGTGACCACTCATAGAAATATATATAGAAGATAATGAAGCTCCTACGGAGAAAAGTAATGCATTACCCATGAGCAGTAAAGTGCACATCATACATAACAATCATGTAGCTTCAGAATAATGACTCTTTATATAATAGTAAAATGAGTGATGGGTGAGGCTCTAACATAATTATTCTAGGAGATTCACATTCACAGTATTCAGTCTGCTTGTGAGCAGGGTATTAGCCCCAAGACTATTATGTGCCCACTCTTGGTAGTATACTTCAGTGTGGGCATTGTCGGAAGGTATCATAGCACCACCTTTTTCCAATTCTTATTTATTATTATTATGCTCACTTACATAGCGCTGGCATATTCCGCAGCACTTTACAGACATTATCATCACTCTCTGTCCTCAATGGGGCTCACAATCTAAGGTCCCTATCAGTATGTCTTTGGAGTGTTGGAGGAAACTGGAGAACCTGAAGGAAACCCACATAATCATGGGGAGAACATACAAACTCCATGCAGATGTGGTTCTTGGTCAGATTCCAGCCCAGGACCCCAAGAGTTTGTACTCTCTAAGGGGGTTCTCAGGGAATATAAAAAATAACATTACTGAAAATACTTAAATATTACTTCATTCTAAATATGTTCCCAAGAACCTTTCATTAGTTATAATGGCTCATTTTGTCTAGGGAGCAATCCTCCTATGCTTGCTTGATTCATTTTTCCATCACATTATACACTGCTCATCTCCAGGGGTTACGTCCTTCTCTGCAGTGCAGTGGCCTGCCAACAGAGAGGCCACGCGTTTTCCTATAGTGTGCAAGCACGGCCACCACTTCTGAATTGCAGGGTGGTCGTAACCATGGAAACAAGCAGTGTATACTGTGATGGAAAAATTAATCCAGCCAGCAAAGGAGGCAATATGGATAATAACAATACATTTCTAAATGCCTTGTATTAACTTTTTATATACATGATAAATGTTATTTGCTGAAGTGAGACAGTCCCTTTAAGGAAGCTAATAGGATCAGACCTGTGAACACATCTTATTCAAAATACTGTACCAAGAGCTTAGAGGAATGGATATTTCAGTTCTTTCAGAAACAGCGCCTCTTCTGTCCATGGGTTGTTTCTGGTATTACAGGTCAATTCCATTAAAAGGGTTGTGCCATGTACTGCCATTTACTCTAAAATGTATTTTCTTCAATTGCTCTAGCTCCCTTTCATCCCTTCATCAGACTTACCTGATTCGCGGTTTTCTCTTATCCCCCATGCTTGAATCTTGCTTCCTGATTTGCCATGTGACTGTTGTCCCATCATGCCATAGGGCAGTGAGATGTGTCCTGACATCAGCAGGTCATGTGGCACTAACCATGCTGTTCTTTACTTTAAGGCTCCAATGCAATACATAACCTTCAGCATCTAAACATAAAAGGTGATTTGCCACAGGGTGTAATGGTAGGCTAATAACTTTAGGGTAAGGTAGTTTTGATAAATGGTGGTAATTGGGTAAAGTGATATAATAGTGATATCTGTTGGGCGCAATACATTTACTTTAAAGTCAATAGGGCTGAACTGCAATACTGCGCACAAGCTGTGGACTGGTGTGGCATTGTTTTTGGAAGAAAGCAGCCTTTTTTTTTTCTCTAAGTCATGTACAAACCCTTTAAGTTTTAACAATCTTATATATATTTAAAGGTTTTTGTGCAAAGACCTTTTTTTATTTTATTTATTTTTTATTTTTTATGAAGCCCATGTTTTTCTTAGTCTTAGGTAGTTCCCCCACAATTCGACAGCCTTTCCACATGAATCAGGTACCTTTTTGTGATGTCCACTGTGAATATATTCGCTAGACCCAAATAGACATATTTGTTGCCCCCATCGACACAGCTCTTTGGAAAAGTGTCTTTTGGGTCACCAACCTCCTGTTACATGCTCTATTAATAAATATTTTTTAATACATATATGTTTCAGCGCACAATCTATTGAAACACCTTTCTACCTTTTAAACCTCATATGTAACCCAACGCCAGCATCCCATCTATTGAAACACCTCTCAACAGTTCCGGGTGATAGAGTGCATGTTCCACTATACATACAGGTGAAACTTGAAAAATTAGAATATCGTCCATTTATTTCATTAATGCAAATTAAAAGGAATTGCATTAATGCAGCTTAAAATTGGATTTTTGTGTTAAGGTTCACTATTCTAGGCTCAAAGTGTCACACTCTAGTCAGCTAATTAAACCATATCCCCTGAGCAAAGGGTACCTCAAAATTGTGACTTTGGGGTTTCATAAGCTGTAAGCCATAATCATCCAAATTATAACACATAAAGGCTTGAAATATCTCGCTTTTCATGTAATGAGTCTATCTCATATATTAGTTTCACCTTTTAAGTTGCATTACTGAAATAAATGAACTTTGCTCGATATTCAAATTTTTCGAGTTTCACCTGTATAATCTAAAGTAACATATTAAAGTTTCAGTTATGTAATAATCTAGCAATCATTCTCATAATTAACAAACGAGCAGCCAGCAAGGTAGATCTTGTGCATTCAGTAATGAAGTATTACATTCCTTTAGAGTGTCCGTCTGCATTATGACCAAGCTGTGGCAACCACACGTGGATTGCTGGGCTTCACTTCTACTTACTGTGGTTTCAACTTGCAAGTACAGCTGGAAGATAGCAATTACCGGTAAACTATGTGCAGTTACCATGACTTGGATGCAACATGTTTGGACACACTGAATGTCATGCCTGGTACTGCTAGACTTTCGACTGACTAGAACAAGTGATGGCTAACCTCCGGGACTCCAGCTGTGGTGAAACTACGACTCCCAGCATGCTCGATTCATTTCTGTGGAGTTTTGAGAACAGCCAAGCAAGTGTGCATCGTGAGAGTTGTAGTTTTACCACAAATGGAATGCAAGAGGTTAGCCATCACGGGATTAGACTATATGATGGACTATGCTAGGGGTGCACCGAAATGAAAATTCTGGTCCGAAACCGAAACCGAAAATTCAGGATGCCCTTGACCGAAAACCGAAACCGAAACTGCCTTTTTGCCCAAATACTTTAAAATAACTTTTTTTTTAATGATTTTATTAATAATTCTTTTTCATGAATGAAATTCATCTGTGGGTGGTGCTGTTATGGAGAGGGGGATCTGTGGGTGGCGCTGTTATGGAGAGGGGGATCTGTGGGTGGCGCTGTTATGGAGAGGGGGATCTGTGGGTGGCGCTGTTATGGAGAGGGGGATCTGTGGGTGGCGCTGTTATGGAGAGGGGGATCTGTGGGTGGCGCTGTTATGGAGAGGGGGATCTGTGGGTGGCGCTGTTATGGAGAGGGGGATCTGTGGGTGGCGCTGTTATGGAGAGGGGGCTCTGTGGGTGGCGCTGTTATGGAGAGGGGGATCTGTGGGTGGCGCTGTTATGGAGAGGGGGATCTGTGGGTGGCGCTGTTATGGAGAGGGGGATCTGTGGGTGGCGCTGTTATGGAGAGGGGGATCTGTGGGTGGCGCTGTTATGGAGAGGGGGATCTGTGGGTGGCGCTGTTATGGAGAGGGGGATCTGTGGGTGGCGCTGTTATGGAGAGGGGGATCTGTGGGTGGCGCTGTTATGGAGGGGGGATCTGTGGGTGGCTCTGTTATGGAGGGGGGGATCTGTGGGTGGCGCTGTTATGGAGAGGGGGATCTGTGGGTGGCGCTGTTATGGAGAGGGGGATCTGTGGGTGGCTCTGTTATGGAGAGGGGGATCTGTGGGTGGCTCTGTTATGGAGAGGGGGATCTGTGGGTGGCGCTGTTATGGAGAGGGGGATCTGTGGGTGGCGCTGTTATGGAGAGGGGGATCTGTGGGTGGCGCTGTTATGGAGAGGGGGATCTGTGGGTGGCGCTGTTATGGAGAGGGGGATCTGTGGGTGGCGCTGTTATGGAGAGGGGGATCTGTGGGTGGCGCTGTTATGGAGAGGGGGATCTGTGGGTGGCGCTGTTATGGAGAGGGGGATCTGTGGGTGGCGCTGTTATAGAGAGGGGATATGTGCACTGTTATGGGCATAACAGTGCACAGATCCCTTTCCCCATAACAGTGCACAGATCCCTTTCCCCATAACAGTGCACAGATCCCCCCTCCCCATAGCAGTGCCATAGACCGATCCCCCTACCCATAACAGCCCCGGCCCTGCTGCTCACAGCATCACTCACTGCATTTTTACCTTACAATCGTGACGCTCCAGTAACAACTCTGCAGGCAGAGCGGAGGGCGGCGTAACGTCACTTACTCACGTGACGCACCTGCTCCGCCTCCTTCATTCATAAAGTGGGCGGAGCAGGCGCGTCACGTGAGTAAGTGACGTTACGCCGGCCTCCGCTCTGCCTGCAGAGTTGTTAGTTACTGGAGCCTCACGATTGTAAGGTAAAATAAAGATGCAGTGACAAAGTAAACCGCCCGCCCGCAGATGGTGGGTGACAAATCCCACACCCCATATTTTCGGCCGATATGTAACAATATCGGCCGAAGTGGATTAGGTGCATTTTCGGCCGATATTTTCGGTGCACCCCTAGACTATGCTGTTTCTCTATCTCTGCCTATAGAATGAAATAAGTGATTGTGTATAGCTTGTGTAAGAAGGTACAAAGAATCATCGTGCATGATGGGTATGTGTCACCGAGGTTCCTGGCCTCAGTTGAGTAAGAGCCAGTTTTCATGTGTCAGCAGCAGTTGCTGTTTGACACTTTGTTATTTAGTATGGCTGTAAATAGCTGATCCGGGACGGCTCTTACTGGGAGTAGTCAAAGTGCTGGGTGGGTGACTACTCCCCACGTTCCAGGCCGGGTTTTGTCGGGCCTATAAAAAAATCAGCCAGCAGTGTCAGGTGTGAGGATTTATCTCTCTCTGACATTGGAGCTCTGGCAATCTCTGTACTGGGATCTGAGCCTTGTGCCAGGCTCGAGGCCTGAATTCGGGAGTACTGCTCTGTTCTGAGCTATGCTGGTCGGGTGTGAATTAACACCCAGGACAAAAGGTGACTGTTTTGCTTGTTTGAGCTATCTGGGTGTGAACTAACACCAATACTGCAAATGAACTGTCATACTGTGTACTTGCAACAAGTGTGAATAAACACTGAAGTTTTTGAGTTATAAACTGGTCTTTGCCTCTATACTGCGTCTGCTTGTCCTGACTACCAGAGCGAGTCCCCACAATTGGTGGAGGATGCGGGCAAGAGCAGTGAGGCTGGCGTGAACGCCGATATTTTGGGTTTCTGCATTTTTCCAGGCACGGTTGTATTTTGTACATTAAACCAGCTGTATTACAACCAGTGACCCACGACAAAATGGAGGCTGTTGTAAAGGCCCCTAATGGAGCCTAATCTGCAGCAGAGAGAGACAAATCTGCACCAATGCGAGGCTAATAAACAGCAGCAGGAGACCAACTAGTTGCTGCTACAACATGTGATGGCTTTGCAGACAGCAGGAGCAACCCTGAGCGTCCACGATGCCCGGAAAGCAGTTTGTGCTGCGATTTCTAAGATGACCCCCGCGGACGACATCAAAACCTACCTGGCGATGTATGAGAAAGCCAGTAGACCCCAGTATTATGACTTACTCCATCTCTTGCAAAAGTGGCTACAGCCTGATCTGCTGAGTCCAACGGCTATGCTGGATAGACTATTGGCTGATATGTTCTGGAGGACTCTGCCACCTCCTCTCCAGCACTGGATCGGCCAGGTGTCTCCTGGCAATGCCCTGGAAATAGTGGACCTGGTGGAGTGCTACGATTCTACTAAGAATCTTACGGGGGGTTCTTTTGGGAGGGGGGCAGTCAAACCCCGTAAATCTCCATCCAAGACCTGGCTACTTGTACCAACCAAACCCACCCGGGATGTACCCCCTACGAACCTGGCTCCAATAGTCTGCTGGCGGTGTCAGGAAGAGCTGACTGTCAACATCAGGTGGAACCCATGGATACTATCTATGGCTACCGTCAGTTGCTATATGCCAGGATACTGTGTGCAGCAGGTACCCCAGAAACTCTAAACCACTTGTGCCGGGTGGAAGTGGGAGACACTCCAGCAGAGGCTCTGCTGGACTCAGGGAGTCTGGTGTCCCTAGTAACGGCTCCACTGGTATGGTCCACAGAGTATACTGGCCAGAAAGTCGGGGTCATGTGCATCCATGGAGACTTAAAAGACTATTCCACCGCCCTGGTGTCTCTAACTACAGGGACCAGCAAGTGGACTCACGAAGTGGCAGTTGCCACAAATTTACACTACGAACTTATAATAGGGAGAGACTTCCCGGGCTTCCCGGCACTATGGCCTGCTACAAGAGTGACTGATACCCATGATACAGGGGTAACCCCAGCAGAGGGGCCTGGCTCCAGGGGGAGGCCAGAACCCTGGGAACCCGAGGCTGAAGGGCCAGCAGTAGGGATGGCCACCACTTCGGTGGAAGAGGGGGGACAACCCCACTGAATGTAATGGTGGGAGATGTAGAGGACTTGCGGCCGGTGCCTCATATGACTGACCTTAAAGGGGTTATCCCACTTTGCGTTTTTTATACTTACCTGCTGCCACCGCGCGTTCACTTCCTGGATTCTGGCTGGGGGCGGGCTTCATCTTGATTGAAGTCTTCTCCCGGCCGGGCCGCGCACTGGACTGAATGCGCACGCCGCTGCGCATGCGCCATGTGACTTATTTCTGGCCAGTATAGTACAGAGCCGGCGTGCGCGTTCGCAGCTCTGTACTATTCTGGCCGGGAAGAAGTCATCGTCGCGCATGCGCGGCAGCGTGCGCGTTCAGGACAGCGAGTGGCCCGGCCGGGAGAAAAGAAGGAGTCTTCTGGTCAAGCGCGACCATCGGGATTTTGCAGAAGAGCAGTGGTTGTAACCAGGGGAGACCGAGTCACAACAATAAGGTAAGTGGGGATGAATTTTATCCTAATCGGTGGGAATTTGTTAATAAAGTATATTTACAAAAATGATCACTGTCAAATCATTAACAGATTTAACAGTGATCATTATGATGGGATAACCCCTTTAATGTCTCTGGGGATAATTTTGGTACTGCACAACACCGAGGCCCAACCCTATCCTGAGCTTGGGGAAATTAATTAATAGTAGATGGTGAACCACAACAACCAGGGGCAAAGTTGGTGTTTCCCCGTTTTGTCGTTCATCGGGGTATGTTATATCGGGTAAACCTACTGCGGGGTAAACATATTGAACAGTTAGTGGTGCCCCAGGCTTGTCGCAAACTCGTGTTAGAGTTAGCTGACTAACATGTTCTCGGGGGTCATCTGGGAATACAGAAAACACAGGACCGGATACTACAACGGTTTTACTGGCCCAGTGTGTTTAGAGAGGTGGATGAATTCTGTAAGTCCTGCCAGGCAACTAGCCCTAGCACCTTTTCCGCAGTCCCTTGGTTCCTCTCCTGATCATCTAGGTACTGTTTGAGCAAATCGTGATGGACCTCGTAGTCCTAGTACCGAAGTCCGCTAGAGGACACCAACACATCCTGGTCGTCCTAGATTGCGTCACTCTGTACCCGGAAGCAGTGACACTGCGACATAGATCGGCTAAACTGATAGCTAAGGAGCTAATGGAAATGTTCTCCCGAGTGGGGCTACCTAAAGAGGTTCTGACTGACCAGGGGACCCCTTTTTATATCGAAGGTCATGAGGGAGCTCTGTAAGTTGCTGCATATCAAACAGTTATGGACGTCCGTTTACCATCCGCAAACTGAAGGTCTGGTTGAAAGATTTAATAAAACATTAAAAACCATGTTAAAAGGGGTGGTGTCTAAAGATGGGAAGGACTGGGACCTTCTTCTGACCTATCTCTTGTTCGCTGTGCGAGAGGTGCCCCAGGCCTCTACTGGGTTCTCGCCCTTCGAATTGATATATGGCGGACATCCTCGTGGTTGGTTGGACGTAGCCAAAGAGGAGTGGGAACAGCAACCCACTCCGCATAAAAGTTTCTTGGAGTACTTTACCAAGATGCAACAGCAGATAGAAACCGTTTTGCCTCTTGTCAGGGAGCATATGGAGTCAGCTCAGCGAGCTCAGAGTCGGATCTATAATCAGCAGACTCTGGTCCGGAACTTTAACCTGGGTGATCGGGTTTTGGTCCTGGTACCAACCGTGGACAGTAAGTTCCTGGCTAGGTGGCAGGGGCCCTATGAGGTACTTGAAAAAATTGGAGAGGTAAACTACAAGGTACACCAGTCAGGGAGGCGAAAGCTGGAGCAGGTGTACCATGTGAATTTACTTAAACCGTGGAAAGATAGGGAAACCTGTACTGAAGACAGCCCGCGGCCAGGTTTTCTAGGGGAAGAGGTCTTGTCCCCTATATCTGAAGCAGGGGAAGCGGCTACCACAGTAAGAATGGCTGACAGACTATCCTCTAAAATGGCTCAGGAGGCCAGGGAGTTTATTAGCCGGAACATGGATGTGTTCTCGGACCTCCCTGGACGCAGTTCCACAATTCGGCATGACATTGTCACTGGGCCTAAGGCACAAGTCCGGCTACAATCCATACCCGAGGCTCGGCGACAAGCCATCTTCGAGATAGTGCAGATGATGCTGAGGCTAGACTTCATTGAGGAGTCTAAAAGTGAGTGGGCTAGTCATATAGTGCTAATATCCAAGCCGGACAGGACACTTCGGTTTTGTAACGATTTCCGAAAGTTAAGCGAGATCTCTAAGTTTGATGCATATCCCATGCCCCGAGTCGATGAGGTAATTGAAAGGTTAGGACAAGCCCGGTATTTCTGTATTTCTCAGTTTTGGATCTTACGAAAGGGTATTAGCAGGTGCCCTTAACGGAGGCTGCTAAAGTTAAAACTGCCTTCATCACACCGGAGGGACAATATCAGTACAAGGTGTTACCCATTGGTCTGCATGGCGGCCCCGCCACCTTTTAAAGGCTAATGTACATTCAGCGTAACTGGACGATATCGTCATCCACAGTACCGACTGGGAAAGTTACCTACTCAAAGTACAGGCTGTAGTGGACTCCCTTAGAAATGCTGGGCTAACCGCGAACCCAAAAAAATGTGCGATAGGGTTAGAGGAGACTACGTACCTGGGGTATGTCATTGGGCACGGAGTTATCAAACCTTAAGTGAACAAAATAGAGGCAATTCGGAATTGGCCCCGATCTGTCACCACTAGGCAAGTAAAGTCGTTCCCAGAAATGGTGGGCTATTACATGAGGTTTGTTCTCCACTTTGCTACAGTGGCCGCGCCATTGACAGTGCTCTTGAAGGGATGCAGGTCGGTGTTGATTCGCTGGGATGATCAGGCGGAAGAGTCGTTCTCTGCTTTGAAGTCGGCCCTGTGTGGGTCCTCTGTTTTGGTGACGCCCGACTTCAAACGGGAATTCGTAGTACAGACGGACGCCTACGAAGTAGGCATCGGTGCTGTACTGTCTCAGGACGGAGAGGAGCCGCAAGCTTACCCCAGCCGAAACCAGGTACAGTAAAGTGGAGAGAGAGTGCCTGGCTATCAGGTGGGCACTCGAGTCTCTCCGCTACTATTTGTTGGGGAGAAAGTTCCATCTGGTGACTTACCACTACCCTCTCAAGTGGATGAGCCAGGCCAAAGAGAGAAATGCCTGAGTCACCAGGTGGTTCCTATACTTACAGAACTTTAGGTTCTCCGTAGAACACAGGGCAGGCCGGTTGCAGGGAAACGGGGATGCCCTGTCCCGGGTATACTGTATGGCATGTGTTCACCCCCTCAGGGTTGAACAAAGGGGGGAGGTATGCAAGAAGGTACAAGGAATTATTGTGGATGATAGGTACAGTCAGGTCCATAAATATTGGGACATCAGCACAATTCTAAAACTTTTGGCTCTGTACACCACCACAATGGATTTGAAATGAAACAAACAAGATGTGCTTTAACTGCAGACTGTCAGTTAATTTGAGGGTATTTACATCCAAATCAGGTGAACGGTGTGGGAATTACAACAGTTTGCATATGTGCCTCCAACTTGCTAAGGAACCAAAAGTAATGGGACAATTGGCTTCTCAGCTGTTCCATGGCCAGGTGTGTTATTCCCTCATTATCCCAATTACAATGAGCAGATAAAAGGTCCAGAGTTCATTTCAAGTGTGCTATTTGGATTTGGAATCCGTTGCTGTCAACTGTCAAGATGAGATCCAAAGAGCTGTCAAGAACACGCAGGAACTGAAGACCGTTGCAGTAGAGGCCTGGCAGAGCATCACCCTGGATGAAACCCAGTGTCTGGTGATGTCTATGTGTTCCAGACTTCAGGCTGTATTTGACTGCAAAGGATTTGCAACCAAGTATTAAAAAGTGAAAGTTTGATTTATGATTATTCTGTCCCATTACTTTTGGTTCCTTAACAAGTGGGAGGCACATATGCAAACTGTTGTAATTCCTACACCGTTTACCTGATTTGGATGTAAATACCCTCAAATTAAAGCTGACAGTCTGCAGTTAAAGGGTTTCTACCACCAGAAATACTGTTATGTAGCTGACTGACATTAGCGATGCGCTAATGTCAGCACTACATAACAGTATGTTTCTAACATTTGTCCCTGCAGCCGTTTTTGTTAAAAAAAGCACTTTTATTATATGCTAATGAGCCTCTAGGTGCTATGTGGATGTAAAATCAGCACCTAGAGGCTCCGTCTACTCACGCTTTATCCCGCCCAGGTCCAGTGTTCTGCCCGCCCAGCTCCTCTTGATTGATGCCACTGTCCCCTGCATCGTTGGCGAAATTCGGCGCCTGCGCCGTTCACTTCTGTCTTCGGCGCAGGTGCAGTGAGTGAATGATGCGATCCTGGTGCCGGATTCCTCACTGCGCCTGCGCCGACTACGTCACAGTGAGGAAGCCGGCATCAGGAGAGCGGCCTTCACTCACTGCGCCGAAGACAGAAGTGAACGGCGCAGGCGCGGGATTTCGTCAACGATGCAGGGAACAGTGGCATCAATCAAGAGGAGCTGGGCGGGCAGAACACTGGACCTAGGCGGGATAAAGCGTGAGTGGACGGAGCCTCTAGGTGCTGATTTTACGCCCACATAGCACCTAGAGGCTCATTAGCATATAATAAAAGTGCTTTTTTAACAAAAACGGCTGCAGGGACTAATGTTACAAACATACTGTTATGTAGTGCTGACATTAGCGCATCGCTAATGTCAGTCAGCTACTTAACAGTATTTCTGCTGGTAGAAACCCTTTAAAGCACATTTGTTCGTTTCATTTCAAATCCATTGTGGTGGTGTATAGAGCCAAAAATGTTAGAATTGTGTCGATGTCCTAATATTTATGGACCTGACTGTATGTGTCGCCGAGGTTCCTGGCCTCGGTGGAGTAAGAGCCAGTTTTCATGTGTCGGCAGCAGTTGCTGTTTGACACTTTGCTATTTAGTATGGCTGTAAATAGACTATCCGGGACGGCTCTTACTGGGAGTAGTCAAAGTGCTGGGTGGATGACTACTCCCCACGTTCCAGGCCGGGTTTTGTCAGGCCTATAAAAAAAAAAACTGCCAGCAGTGTCAGGTGTGAGGATTTATCTTTCTCTGACATTGGAGGTCTGGCAATCTCTGTACTGGGATCTGAGCCTTGTGCCAGGCTCGAGGCCTGAATCCGGGAGTACTGCTCTGTTCTGAGCTATGCCGGTCGGGTGTGGATTAACACCCAGGACAAAAGGTGACTGTTTTGCTTGTTTGAGCTATCTGGGTGTGAACTAACACCAATACTGCAAATGAACTGTCATACTGTGTACTTGCAACAAGTGTGAATAAACACTGAAGTTTTTGAGTTATAAACTGGTCTTTGCCTCTAAACTGCGTCCGCTTGTCCTGACTTCTAGAGCGAGTCCCCACACTTGATATGGTCCCTTTAGCCAGTAATAGGGACCATATACTCATGTTCTTTGGTGAGGGGAGACATTTGTGACATTATTAATGGAGTGATTTGTTGGAAAACCCATTTAATGGCACGGTTCACAGTTTTTTTTGGTATAAGCTGGTCCAAGGGGGTTTTCCATGATTTTAAAAATTTTTATGAGCAGATGGATGCGTAAAATAAACAGAAAACTCTTACTTTACACTTCAAATTTGCTGCCGCTCCAGTACCAGTTGCTCAGATTCCCGATGGTCCTGCAATAATGATGTCACATCCAACATTCAGATAACTGCCTGTGACTGCTGAGGCCAGTTATTGACAGAAGCAGTGACAGAAATGATGGATGTGACATCATCATTGCAGGACCAGCGGGGGCCAGAACAGAGGTGCTGGAGCTAAGGGACATTTAAAAAGTTAATAAAAAAAATAAATAAATTTATGCTTCCCTTTTTAAAAAAATCTTGGAAGCCCCCTCTAGCTATTATTCTTTGGTACTGCAACTTGTCCTTTACCTCCTCTATCACATACGACTTGGGAACCCTCTTTATACATATATCCTTTTTAGTTATTAGGGCTAATTCAGATAAAAACTGTTAAAACTTTAGTTTAATACAACTGCTTTTCTGTTGATCATTCAGCTTTACAAATGCAAGATTCATTATTACTGGTGCACAATGCATTCTCTCGTACTTTTCACCTTCTCTGATGTGTCATGGAAGTATAATGTTCAGGGAAATTGGTTCCATCAGTTAGCACATACTTGTCCCCAGATGGAGTTTTAGTCATTATATTTTGACTCCAATTGTATTTGTTCTTGGCTGCGTAGGTGCTTGGCTCTACCATATTTCAGAAATCTCTGGCTTTCTCAATTCTAATTAACATCAAGATGAATAATTAACATGTGCCTACAATCCAACTCAGCAGGTAATATGCGAATGTCGCACGTTTATGGTGGCATTATATGTGGGTGAAAGGTGTGAAGACTCCTGAATGTATACAAATACACCAGAAAGAGGTGGCTTCCATTCAGTCCTGTGGCTGTGAAATCATTCTGGTAGTTTTCAAGGTGACTAAGTCTGATAGTCTGATACAGTGTGGGATTTATCTCAAGGTGACTAAGTCTGATACAGTGTGGGACTTATCATAACCTTAACAAGCTCTTTAAATTAATTACATTTAATAGGTTTAAATTATGTCTGTTTTCAGTAATGATCAGCCAAAGATTTCAGATGTATGTTTCTTTTTTGGAGGGCAGATTAAAAAAAATCATTATATTTGTTTTGAGCATTCTATTTACTTTGTATGGGTAGGATGGCATCAGAAGTTTAGTTTATTCGGGTGTAAGATAATGTTCAGTTTCATTAAAGGGGTTGTCTTAAAACACAACCCCTGACCTGTTAGGATTTATGGACATCTTGGCGCGGGGTTCCACCTGGGCTCCCTCAATGTGCCAGGAAGGGAGCCTGTGGCATGTATTACAGCATTTATAGCTGTTCATTGTTGTCTGCGGACCCTCGAACAAACAGCATTCTGTTACAGTCTGATATTTCCAATTTTGACTCCTTAGTCCAGAGCACATGCTGCCATTTTACTGCACCCAGCTCCTCTTTTGTGCACTTCTGAATCGCTTTGCCATGTTTCCATGTTGAAGGTATGGATTTTTGGCAGCAAGTCCTCTATGAAGACCACTTCTGGACAGACCTCTCCGAACAGTAAATGTGTATACCTTGGTCAAACTGGTTTCTGCCAGTTCAGAGCAGATGGTACTGCGGGACATTTTACGATTTTGAAGGGAAGAAAGCATGATGGGTTTTTCATCTGCTGCACTAAGTTTCCTCGGCCAACCATTGCATCTATAGTCCTCAACGTGGTCAGAATTTATGTTGTCCTCAATGCTACAGAAAAATATCTCTCATGCAATACTATCAGAAAAGTGTCTGATTGGCTCCATATTTATTCTGCAGCAGATGCAGGACAACAACCCCAAACATACAGCCAATGTAATTAAAAAATATCTTCATTGTAAAGAAGTACAAGGAGTCTTGGAAGCGATGATATGGCCTCCACAGAGCTCTGATATCAAAAATATCAAGTCTGTCTGGCATTACATTAAGAGACAGTAAAATTTGAGCAAGCCTACATCCACAAATCTGAAGTTCTCTTCCCTGCTGAGTTCCTCAAATAAACTGGTTGCAATTGTACTTAGAATTGATGCTGGTTTTAGGAAAAGGGTGGTCACACCACCACCTTTTTTCGTTCACTTTTTATCTGTCTGGCTATCTATCTACCTATAGTACTGATAATTTTTTATTTGTTCTCCTGTGGGTAATTAAAAATAGACTTCATCAATCTCATTATCATGAAGTAATACAGCTCTTTGTAAGAATGCCACATTGAAAATCATTGTGGTTTTGCATGCATAAGTACTAATGGCTTCATAATGTGTAATTGCTGCCACAGATGGAACTACAAGCTGTTATCTACTAGTACCTCAGCTTAAAATAAAAGCTGAATATTCAAATTGAGCTGATAAAGCAAATAAAGGGGAAATGGCACAAGAAAAGCAGCTATTATAGTTATAATAGATGTAACTCTGTTTTGTGCTCCCCCCCCCCTCTCGACTATCTCTTTATCCCTAAATTTTCATCTACTCTCTTTATTTGCATCCCTATGCACAGAATACATTTGCAGCATATATCCGTCTCTGTCAACGTGAGCGTATACTCCTTACCACAAATACATACATATTAATTGGCTAGTTTCAAGAGTGCCAGTTCATTTAATCATATGGTTTTGGTTTGATTAAAAAAAACAAACATAAAAAACAGACTACATCTCACTGTAAATGTTTGCCGAACTAATAAGAACTAAACAGTGTCCAAAATAAAATCTTATATTTTATAACATATGTATAGCTACAAAGTGCTACAGTTTATCTTTAGGAAATCACTATACTTCTTAGGCTATGTTCACACGACCGTATTTTAGGTTGGCGTCCAATCCACATTTTTTACGGATCGCACACGGACTCATTAATATCTATGGGGTCGCAAAAAATGTGGACAGCACACAGCTATCATCCATGTGCTATCCACATCCATGTGGCCGTTTCACAGATTGTAGAACATGTCCTATTCTTGTCTGTTTTGCAGACAAGAATAAGCATTTCTATAATTAGTAGTACCATGGAAAGTGCTGGATGCACGCAGCTGTTATCCATAGTTTGTGGACTGCAAAATGGATACGGTCGTGTGCATGTAACCTTATGGCTAACATATGAATACATTGGTCCCTCAAGTTACAATAGTAATTGGTTCCAGGATGATCATTGTATGTTGAAACCATTGCAACTTGCGTCCATAATTCTATGGAAAACTGCTGATTGTTCCAAAGCCCAAACATATCCTCCCAATATAAGGGAAAGTGAAGATTTAAGAAAAATAAGCAGATCACTAAGACAGATGAAGCAAGTCCTTACACGTACTGTAACAGTTCGGAATAGATGAGGACAACAGCTTCTTTAGTGTACAAGAAACAGAGACGGACTGGGAACTTAAAGTGGTCCTGGAAAAAATAAAAGTGCTTCCATGTTGTAGATGGGTCCAAATTGACTGGAGGCAAGGCCAAACCAAGTAAGCAGGGACAACTCAAACAGGTGGGGTCAAAAATACCTCTGTGCAGCACACAATACCACCTCAGCAGAATCAAATACCACAGTACAACACAAAGTACCACCTCAGCAAAACCAAATACCACCTCAGGCTTACCAAACACCACAGTGCAACACACAGTACCACCTCAGCAGAACCATGAACCACAGTGCAACACACAGTACCACCTCAGCAAAACCATATACCACAGTGCAACACACAGTACCACCTCAGCAAAACCATATACCACAGTGCAACACATAGTACCACCTCAGCAGAACCATATACCACAGTGAAACACACAGTACCACCTCAGAAGAACCATGTACCACAGTGCAACACACAGTACCACCTCAGAAGAACCATGTACCACAGTGCAACACACAGTACCACCTCAGCTGAACCATGTACCACAGTGCAACACACAGTACCACCTCAGCAGAACCATGTACCACAGTGCAGCACACAGTACCACCTCAGCTGAACCATGTACCACAGTGCAGCACACAGTACCACCTCAGCTGAACCATGTACCACAGTGCAGCACACAGTACCACCTCAGCTGAACCATGTACCACAGTGCTACACACAGTACCACCTCAGCAGAACCAAGTACCACAGTGCAGCACACAGTACCACCTCAGGCTGAACCAAATGCCACAGTACCACCTCAGGCTGAACCAAATGCCACAGTACCACCTCAGGCTGAACCAAATACCACAGTACCACCTCAGCTGATCTAAATACCATAGTGCAACACACAATACAACTCCTGCGGAACCAAATACCACAATGCAGCAAATATTACCCCCAAAAAGCTTCCCCTTTGTGGTGAGGACACTTTTGGCTGCCAGCTGGGTACATAAGTACTGGACTTTCCCAGTGGTAATTAAAGCTAGGAGCGTCAGATTGTTATGTACCCAGCTGGCAGCCATGGGGAAGACTCAGGCAGCCCCCTGGACATCGGCCACCTGAGATGTTTCCCTGTTGGGTCTATGGTCAGTCCGCCCCTGACCAGAGAAATAAAATGGAGCCACCCTCACCTGTTGTCCAAAGGAGAAACTCATCCTGGTACAGAGGGCAGTACAGAACATGTAGTACCGCACCGTACTGTCAAGAGGAGCTAGTAGATAGCAGGTGTTTTACCAAGGAAATGGTCATGTTGTTTGGTTGGATCTGAGTCTGCGGCATTGTATGTTGTCTAGTTTCAACTTACAAACCGGATTCCAAAAAAGTTGGGACACTATACAAATCGTGAATAAAAACTGAATGCAATGATGTGGAGGTGCCAACTTCTAATATTATATTTTATTCAGAATAGAACATAAATCACGGAACAAAAGTTTAAACTAAGAAAATGTACCATTTTAAGGGAAAAATATGTTGAATCAGAATTTCATGGTGTCAACAAATCCCACAAAAGTTAGGACAAGGCCATTTTCACCACTGTGTGGCATCTCCCCTTCTTCTTACAACACTCAACAGACGTCTGGGGACCGAGGAGACCAGTTTCTCAAGTTTAGAAATAGGAATGCTCTCCCATTCTTGTCTAATACAGGCCTCTAACTGTTCAATCGTCTTGGGCCTTCTTTGTTGCACCTTCCTCTTTATGATGCGCCAAATGTTCTCTATAGGTGAAAGATCTGGACTGCAGACTGGCCATTTCAGTACCCGGATCCTTCTCCTACGCAGCCATGATGTTGTGGTTGATGCAGAATGTGGTCTGGCATTATCTTGTTGAAAAATGCAGGGTCTTCCCTGAAAGAGATGACGTCTGGATGGGAGCATATGTTGTTCTAGAAGCTGAATATATTTTTCTGCATTGATGGTGCCTTTCCAGACATGCAAGCTGCCCATGCCACACGCACTCATGCAACCCCATACCATCAGAGATGCAGGCTTCTGAACTGAGCGTTGATAACAACTTGGGTTGTCCTTGTCCTCTTTGGTCCGGATGACATGGCGTCCCGGATTTCCAAAAAGAACTTTGAATCGTGACTCGTCTGACCATAGAACAGTCTTCCATTTTAAATGATCCCTGGCCCAGTAAAAACGTCTGAGCTTGTGGATCTTGCTTAGAAATGGCTTCTTCTTTGCACTGTAGAGTTTCAGCTGGCAACGGCGGATGGCACGGTGGATTGTGTTCACTGACAATGGTTTCTGGAAGTATACCTGAGCCCATTCTGTGATTTCCTTTACAGTAGCATTCCTGTTTGTGGTGCAGTGTCGTTTAAGGGCCCGGAGATCACGGGCATCCAGTATGGTTTTACGGCCTTGACCCTTACGCACAGAGATTGTTCCAGATTCTCTGAATCTTCGGATGATGTTATGCACAGTTGATGATGATAGATGCAAAGTCTTTGCAATTTTTTGCTGGGTAACACCTTTCTGATATTGCTCCACTATCTTTCTGCGCAACATTGTGGGAATTGGTGATCCTCTACCCATCTTGGCTTCTGAGAGACACTGCCACTCTGAGAAGCTCTTTTTATACCCAATCATGTTGCCAATTGACCTAATTAGTGTTAATTGGTCTTCCAGCTCTTCGTTATGCTCAAATTTACTTTTTCCAGCCTCTTATTGCTACTTGTCCCAACTTTTTGGGGATTTGTTGATACCGTGAAAATTGGAATCAACGTATTTTTCCTTTAAAATGATACATTTACTCGGATTAAACGTTTGATCTGTCATCTACGTTCTATTACAAATAAAATATTGACATTTGCCATCTCCACATCATTGCATTCAGTTTTTATTCACAATTTGTTTAGTGTCCCAACTTTTTTGGAATCCGGTTTGTACAATGACCCAGGAAAGACCATTGTCAGTTGAAAATATTTTATCCTGAGGCCATTGTATCTTGAGGGACCTCTGTATATTAGAACCATAACTTACAGAACATAACATTTGTTTTTGTACTGTATTTAAAGTTTTTTTGTCCTATGTAGTGCGAAATGAAAAGCTTTAAAAAAAAAATAGTATTTTGTTGACATTGTAACACAAGTTTTGTTTTTTTTATTGTCAAAGCTGGTCCTGAGTGAAAAGGACAGATAGGAAAGACATCTGTATGTACTTGAGCTCATTGAAGAAAGAGAAAATAATCCATCTAGCAGTCAGAAATCAACCTTTAGGGTCCATTCACACGTCCGTAAGTGTTTTGTTGCTCCACAAAACACGGACACCTGCAATGTGCGATCCGCAATTTGCGGACCGCACATCACAGACACTATAATAGAAAATGCCTTTTCTGGTCCGCAATTGTGGACAAGAATAGGACATGTTCAATTTTTTTCAGGAACAAAATTGCGGATCCCGAAAAAACGGATGCGGATCCCAAAAATGCGGATGCGGATCCAGGAAATGTGGATTTGCATCCGTTCCAGCCCCATTGAAAGTGAATGGGTCCGCAAATTGCGGAAAGAATGCGGACCCAAATTACGGATGTGTAAATGGACCCTTAAAGTGATGTCCTGTGCAGAAGACAACATATACTGCAAGCAGAATAGAACGGTTAAAAACAGGGCCTGAAGGGCTAATCTCTAAACAGACTAGCAAAAACCTAGTTAAAAGGAGAGGCTAGTGTGACCATGATGGAAGTGAATCCTGGTTACACTTACAGAAAATGAGGCTTTAAAGTCAAATGAAACTGACGCAGTCTTTTGTTAATCATAGACAGCAGATGCTGCTGTGGATTTTCAGAATTGTACCTTCTTATTGCATTGGAAATAGTGTTCTTTTGGCATGGAAATCTGGTATGTGCAAGTTGCTTTTCATTTCCTGCACAAATTGAGTGATAATGTTCTTTGTAATGAAGATGAGAAGTAATAAGATGTATAAATTAGTCACAAATTAACTTTTTGTTATGTGGATTTTCTCCCACTTTGCGACAATTATTGATACTTTACTCAAGTACGTGCCCTTTTTGCTCACTGTCATCTTCCTCTGCAGATCTGTGTGAATTCATCTTGATGTGGAACATGTTTTGTCCTGACTGACATTAATGACATTCAAAGTCTCGTGAACAAATCTGCAAAAAAATGGTAGAGCTACAGCTTCATCTTACTGTATGATGTTAAAGAGGACCTTTCACCACTCCTGATATGTCTCATTTTAGAGACTACTTGCATCCCCCATGTAATAACAATTCTGGAGCATCTATTCTTATGTCTCTATGTTGGGCCATTCCTTTATTATTTCTACTAGAAGTTACTGTATGAATGAATTCCTAGCAGGCTTCAGTAAGGGTACAGAGGGGTGGTAACCAGTTGGGGGTGTGTACCTGCACAGTCTGACAATGGCAGCACTGATTGGATAGAGTCAGACTGTGCAGGCACACCTCCCCAACTGGTTACCTCCCATCTGTACCCTTACTGCAGACTGCTAGCAATTCATTCATAACTTCTAGTAGAAATAATAAAGGAACGGCACAACATAGAGACATAAGAATAGATGCTCCAGAATTATTATTACATGGGGAATGTATGAAGTTATTAAAAACAGGCATGTCAGGAGCGGTGAAAGGTCCTCTTTAATGCAACATATTTAATTGATTTGTTTTGCCTCTAAGGATGAATAAAAGCAGTAAGTAAATGCCTGTAAGTAGATTTAAACGGGAGTCTAATATTCTCATGGTATGGGTATTAATGTATGACTAAAGCTTATATTACACCTGCAGATGATAGTGAAGATCCTCGCTAACAAGTGTCCGTAGTTGCGCTCATTAGCGATCATCTGGCAGTGTAATACTGCCACTGATTACCCGATCACTGGGTAACTGGAATCTTTCAGCAGGATTAAAAATCATTTTTTGCCAGCGGCAGATCATGCTGTATAATCAGCAATCTGCTGCCAGCAAGCGATGATTCAGTATGGGGACAAGCGATGGCATTAGCTGAGGAGGAGGTCGCTGCATGTAAAAGCGAGCAGGCGATTGCCGGGATGGAACGGTTCCCTCCCGACAATCGCCTGCAAAATATGCAGGTGTAATATAAGCCTTACTGTTTCATTAATCAGAATTCTACAAATAAGTGATAACGCTTTGCCTTTGCCGCCTTTTGTTGGCTTCCACTAGTCACCAATGAGCCTCACATCCGGTGCCTTTGAGGATGTATAGGGTACCTTTAGGCAAGGACTTTGCTAGGGGGAGATGGCAGGGAATGTATACTCTTTTCTGGGTGTCTCTGGTAAAGGTAAGCCCTGCTACTGTTGCCTTCATTTACAGAATTGCAAATATATTGAGATTATCTAGTATTTTAGCCCAGGAGCCTCTTGATTTATTCTCCCATAAAGTATGTTTCTTCTCAGCTGTCCTACATATTGATGAGCTCTTTACTCTCAGGACCTTCGTCTTATTCCAGTGTCTTAAAGATCTATTATTCTTCAGGCAACAAACATTTCCTTCATATATGCATGCGAGACATTGGAATCATGTACCTAAATCACAATACTGTATCTGTCTAACATCCATATCTGTGTGAATGAAATGGCTATTCATAGTGTATCGTGCTCGGCTGATGCCATATTCTTATACATGTGTAAATGGCAGTCTTAACTGGGCATCACCATAACAGATCAAGAGTGGTTAACTGCAATGACCTGTGTCCAAAGAGCCACCAAGTGTAGTAACCATCTTGAATTTCTCTGCAAACTCCATATGAGATGGAATCTAACCCCTCTCCAACTCCAATAGTCTTTTTCGTTATCAGACCTACTCTGTGGGCAACTGTGTACAGTCGTTGGTTTTGTTTACCATATATGGTGGCAACGCGAAGCTATTAAATTTTCTACTTGTTTTCAGGATTTTGGTGCTTTGCTTTGAATTCAGACCCAGCTTTAGCCCTGTTAACATACATTTGACTATTATGTTGCCCGCCCAGTATTTCATATTCCAACAGCTGCATGTTTTGTAATATTTCAGAGGTTCTCAAGAGTTTGGTTAACCAAATTCGGTACCACTAATTAGTGTAGATTATTCAATACAAAATTCAGAACTCCCTATATACTCATCTTTCCTTTCCACCCATAGACTGAACCAAAATACCTCGTACAATTTAGATGGTATTTTTTGCTCTGCATACTCCAGATATAATTCAGTTTAAAGGGAACCTGTCACCTATGCTGACACTGCGCATGCGCTAGCTTGCGCATTGCGAGATTACGGTGCTCTAGCTTTGTGACGCCATGGAGCAAGGAGTAGATTCGGAGGATGCGGGGCGGTGCTGGGCTCCTTCACAGTAGGCGTGGCTGGGCTCAGAGTCAGAGAACGCTGGACTCATCTCTGACAGGACTCATCTAAGGTTAATTTACTTAGCTATGCAATCGTTTTTTTTGACAAAATAAGAGCACACAGAGAGCTATGGGGACTGGGTATTGCGGATGTGCTAGCGGCGATCTAGCAGCCCATGTCCTCAGCTCTATACACAAAATCCAGGTGACAGGTTCCTTTTAAACAGGCATTCAAACTGTTCAATATTTTTATTTTATTTTTGTTCTCTTTTTATGCTGTGTTTATTATAATGGTTATAATAATGTTGCATCTCCACGAACCATAGGTGGCAGCCATTTTTATACTTATATATATATATATATATATATATATATATATATATATATATTATTATTATAATAATAATAATAATAATAATAATTAATAATAATACTAGGTATTGGTGTATTTTCCTTGCAACACCATCTGTATCCAACAAATTTGATGATAATTGATCCTCATTCTGTTGTAAAAAAATTAATAATTGTATGGTTTAAAAATATTATGCTTATGTATGAATAAACTACAAAGTGGGCTGGTAACTTTTTATATTGAGTTGTGTAGATAATCCAAGGGAAGCAGATCTCTCCCATCTAGTTGTCTGTGCTACATTTGTAAAGAATATGTAAAAACGAATATTCTTTATAACAGTTATCGAGTTTAGAGGTATAAGTAGGTACGATATGTAAAAACAATGGTTTGCACTGCTATCTCACAGTTAGAGTTTGTTTATAGTCATAATTTTCTACTTAAAGGGGTTCTCCAGGATTTTCTTATTCATGGCCTATCTTCAGGTAGGTCATCAGTATGGGATCGGTGGGAATTTGACTCCTGGAACCAACACCGATCAGCTGTTTTAGGAAACCACGGTGCTCACCAGAGCTTTGGTGAGTGCTGCAGCCTCCTTACAGCTTGCAAGGCACAGCGCTGTACATTGGAAAGCGGCTCTGCTTGATATTGCAGCTCAGTCCCTCTGAGCTGTGCCTTCACATGTGACCTTAGATGAACGTGACGTCAGATTGCCTAGGAGTACTGCAGCCTCTTCATACAGCTGATCGGTGCGGATGCCGGGAGTCGGACCCCCACGATCAGATATTGATAATTTATCCTGGGGCTAAGGCATTTATATAATAATTCCAGAGGACTTCTTTAATTTTCCAACTTAATGCTTTAAAGGTCACACAAAACTGCAATTCAAGCCATGTCATCTGATCAATTAACTTTTATTGGTCAAAAGCCACTAAGTTATCACTTAATGTTTTTAGAATACATCTGGTTTAGAAGTAGCTTTTATATTGTATAAAAAGTGTATCAGATTATTAAAGATATTATTTAATGAGAAAAGCAGTTATTATGATTGTTATGACCTATGCTTCACTAGTTATTTGTTCCTTTGTTCTGGTTAAACTATTCAATTTGAGGTGGTCATATATTATCACTATAGAAAATAGTGCATTTCTCTTAACCAGTGCCTCTTAAGTTCAGCAAAATGATCAACCCATGACTGCCTAGTCTGCTTCTGTAAGTTTTCTGCTTGGAAATGTAGAGGAACAAACCACGAGGGAACCAATGGGAAAGGTAGTAATGCAGGTTAATGTCTTCCACTGGCTATCCATCTATTTATTTTGGACTTGTTCTCACTAGTGCTAGTATCACGCCTTATGCTGGTGCATTATGATCCACTTAACTGATCAATTAGCATGTTTCTTTTTCCCATTGATTTAACTAGTCTGCAACAGAGACCTGGCAGAAAAAGAACACAAGTGCGAACAGATCCTTAAATGGGCATTTAAGTCAGAAAGGGTTTTTAGTCCTCGAAAACTATTTTTCTAAAAATGTTTGGCTGTTTTTCTATTTCATTTCAGCAGTGCTATTGTATTGAAAATGAAATGTGAAATGTCGTCCTTCTAGAGCAATCATCATAGAGAGACACCTATATAAATAGGCAATCCATTGTTTAGTTTACTGCTGATGGTATCTCTTAGTATAATAGTATATTAGTAGAATTGGCATGACAGTATGACAGCTCCATTGTTCCTATATAAAGGTGCCCACATAAGAGCATTGCTCTTATCAATGTAATGTGTGATCCTCTAATTGAGTAACTCGCTCCCCTCCTCTATGGTTGGAGTGAATGGTCTGAATGAGACAGTCGGGCAAGGCTGTTTGCTGTTCTAAAAAGCCAAACAAAAGAGGAAGTTAAAGAGTCAGGGCAGGAAGTAGAATACATGGAGTGACTTTAAAAAAAAAAAAAACACAAAAAATCTCCAGAAACCATCCCAAAAATGGCATAGGGTATTTACATATAGGTTGCTAATATGTGACAAAACATATTGATGCAAGTGCCACTTTAAAATATAATAGAGCCATAGTTTATTAAAATGACAATGAGTCTTCATTCACATGGCCATGAGCAGTTCTTGAAATGTGGTCCATATGAGGGCTTTTTATATGTGATCCAAAATATTTTTATGGTAGGGTCCCTTTAAAAAGTAATAAAACCATAGTTAATAAGAATTACAGTAAGTCCGCGTCCACATGACCATGTGCGGCCCTTGAAATGTGGTCGATGCAACGGCCACGTTTTCTGGACTGAGTGTGGCTCATATGTAACCTATGATGCTGTGAGTTCCAGTCCAGCCGCAGATGTACTGTTCCTTACTCACAGCTTACTTCAAGAGGGGCCTGGATGTATTTCTGGAGCGTAATAATATTACAGGCTATAGCTACTAGAGAGGGGTTGTTGATCCAGGGAGTTATTCTGATTGCCGGATTGGAGTGAGGAAAATTGGCTTCTACCTCACAGGGATTTTTTTTTTGCCTTCCTCTGGATCATCTTGCAGGATAACAGGCCGAACTGGATGGACAGATGTCTTTTTTTCAGCCTTATAAGCTATGTTGCTATGTTACAGCATCCTTTGAGCACGGCACTGTAGTGCTGCGGCCAGACTGGAACTCACAGCATCACTTTGAGGCATTGCGTTTAGCTCACATAATCTGTGGTCAGTCTGTGAAATTTGGCCATGTGAATACAGCCTAATAAAAACAATACACTTTTTGCCCTGTGTATTCTAGTAGTACATTTTTATCGATATTGCTGAAGTAATTTTGGAAATTAATGTAAACTTATTTTGGTGCAGTGTTGTCATTGATTTTTCAGAGGATTTGCAGCATATCTCTACCATGTCTTAACTTAGCAGGATAGTTAAAAATCAATCCATAGCGCGCCATGTAGCCCTAGCCTTAGGGTTCATGCTAACAAACATGTGCTGGCCGTTCCGTGCATTGGGGACCACAATTTGCAGTTCCCAATGCATGGGCAACATCAGTGCGGTTTCTGCAGATGAATGCAGACCCATTCAACTTGAATGGGTCTGTGATCCGTCTGCTCCGCAAAGAACATTCAAGTGACTGGGTCTGCATCCGTGATGCTCAAACGGCCGGGGCCCGTATTGCATCCCGAAACAGCGGGTCCACAATATACGTGTGCATGAGCCCTTAGGCTGAGTTAAGTTGCAGTATGCTGTTTTGTCTACCTGAAAAGTGGCAGATGTAGTTTAAAAAGGACCTTTCACTGGTCCTGACATTATCATATAACTAGTTGGCTGTGTGGGGCATACTGAAGTCATATTACAGCGCTTACTATGTTTTCTATGCGCTGTTCCGTTCGTCCGCTGTGCCCCCCGTACTGGTTTCCCGTTTGGTATGTAAATTCATACCATCGGTACAGAGAGGAGGAGACGGGAAAGAAGGGAAAATAATAAAGATCGGGTCCCCATCCCGATCATCTCCTAGCAACCATGCATGAAAATCGCACCGCATCCGCACTTGCTTGCGGATGCTTGCGATTTTCACGCATCCCCATTCACTTCTATGGGGCCTGCGTTGTGTGAAAAACGCAGAATATAGAACATGCTGCAATTTTCACGCAACGCACAAATGAGGCGTGAAAATCGCCGCTCATGTGCACAGCCCCATAGAAAAGAATGGGTCCAGATTCAGTGCGGGTGCAAAGCGTTCACCTCACGCATCGCATCCGTGCGGAAAACTCGCCCGTGTGAAAGAGGCCTAACACTTCTGTCTTATAAAGTTACTCCACATTACCCCTTTACTAACGTAAAATTGTCACAGCAAAAAGTCACAATTGATAAATCTGGCTTAAATCCTCTCAACAGGCTAACCTTATTCACTTTTCCACCCGCTTTTTAAACATGGAGTCAGTGGTGTAAAAATTTTGCAACTTTTGAAAGCAAGAATTCTGGAGTACAAGGATTTATAATTTCTCTCCATTTTCTTTTGAGAGAAACTAAGAGGGTCATTTATTATTAGATATACGCCAATTTTTGGCATACATATGTCGCAAATTCTGTTGCAAAGGGAACTCGTGGCTGAATCTGCAACTTTTTCCCGCTAACGTCAGGTCTAAAAAAAAAAGGGGGCGGGCCTGCCGGTCCACCTCATTTATCATTTTCTACAACTCATTTAGACTGGTGGTGGATGCGCCTAAGTTACGTAGGTGCATCATGCACCAGCGCAGGGGTATTATGACCGGCGTCTAAAAATTAATAATATTATTAATAATAATATTTTTATTAATAAATGACCGCATAAATCTTCAGAGCCCTTAACAACTATGCTGTTTCTATGTTAGGGAAGCATCATAGCTTGCTCTACTACTGTTTTTGTAGCTCTCATGCACCGCATTGGGAGCTACTGAAACAGCGAGCGCAGGCACGCTCTGCTGTTTCCCGACTGGCTGGTGGTCCGGACTGCCTTAGTAACGGCAAGATGAGGCAACCCCTTTAAAGGTAGCCACACCACCTGCCTAATATCCAGTGAAGTAGGTGTTTACAGGACACAGAGAGACCTCAAGCTGCCCAAAAATATGCCCACCTTGTAAAAATATATACAGTATATTAGCCTGGTCCCATCCAGTTACTGTTAATCATTTTAAATACATATATATGAGTATCCAAAAATGCTTGTAAATCAAGCCAAAAAAAGAGCATGGAAAATCTAGAATACTATGGACAAAATGTCCAGTGGTTTCTGCATCTGGAACAGGACATAAGGCAAGTCTGTTACATGAAACCCAACCTGGACTCGGGCATTTTGCATGAGGGTTCCTTATGTTTACGTAGTCATCTTTTCATGTCGCCATTTGCCGATGTCTGGTGCTTGTATAACTTCTTGCTAATCCCTCTTCTAGCTGCAGCCCTGTAGTGTAGATCCTATAGATCTGTCATGTACTCAGCAGCGTTTGTGCTGTTTCTTTTATTCAGACCAGAATACATTTTATCCTTTGCATAAGGAACCTGTTACACATGAAAATTAGAATATTAGAGCAGCGTGGGGCAAGAGCTTAATGCCATCTGTTCTCACACTCTTTGCTGTTTGGCACATGACTCGTTATTAGCCAGTTTGTTAAGCTGAGTCTACATATTGGTGCCTCGATGTGGCCGAAACTGCACGGACATGCAGACTGGTGCGGTTTTCTAATTGAATGATTGGAAATATCTGTGCATTAACTACTATTTCGTTGAAAAACCGCATGGCTAACTTCAGTTAGCTGCAATCGACTTGCAAACTGCGCCAATTCGTATGGTTGCGCTAGTTTAGCTTGAATCACAGAAGCAAAGTTTAAACCCTTCCATATAGTTGGGGTGTCTATCTTTGAGGAGTCAGACATTGATGGCATATTGCTAGGGACCTGCTATCTTGAACAGAGAACAGCCATGTATGCACGGCCACCGCTATGGGAGTTCCAAAAGAAAATAGCTGACCACCAGCTTGGCTCTTTCTGGCAGTCTTATAGCTGTGAATGGAGAGATGGCTGCAGTTGCGTGGTGCACCCTCTATTCATTGCTATGGGACTTGCGAAAACATTTGAGCATGCTCACTTGGCTGTTTTCAGAACTCCCATAGCGATGAATAGAGAAGCATGCCGCACATGCCTGTTGTGCTGTCCTTCATTTCAGGGTCCGCTATGTGACATTGATGGCATATCCTAGAGCAGGGGTGCACAACCTTTTCTGGTTGGGGGCCACATTGTCAACCTGAACCAATTCCAAGTGACAAAAATAAACTTTAAAGGGGTATTACCAAGTGAAATACTATATTTATGGCATATTGAACTTACAGTATATATCATGAATCTCTAGTTACACTTCTAGTACTCCCATCTAATGGGAGAATACATGAAAGATTCATGTGAGCAGCCACAAGACATAGATAAACATGTCTGCTACCAGATGTTTGGGGGCCGCATAGAATGGTATTGAGGGCCGCATGTGGCCCCCGGGCCGCAGGTTGTGCACCCCTGTCCTAGAGCTATGCCATCAATGTCTCAGATGGGCCAACCCGTTTTATGATCTTTTTGAAATATGATGTTACACTCTCACGTTCTTTATTAGTTAAATTTGATGATGGAAAGTTCTGACTTAATTAGTAAAAGCTTCCTGGGGAACGCTAAGTAAATTGGTTGGAATCGTAGTCCACCGTATGCTTTAATTATTTATATTTTTAATACATATTTTTTGCATTTCGAAGGTGTTGGAAACCTAACTGAGCAAATTCCAGCAGCCAGATTGGCTTTGTGCCAAAAACATTCCTTTTCGGAACTATTTTTGAAGCTAATCCAAAATGAATTTTTTTTCTGCAAGCTCTTTACTGTTTAAAAGATATATTTACTGTATAATTTTTGTTTTTTTCTTAAAAAATCTGATACACATAAATGTGAACAAAATACTGACAAAGTATACACAGTACTTGAATAGACTGCCATGCCCAATAAACTATAGATAGTGAGGAAACTGAACACCTAGCCCAAGTACAATGTATTTAAAATATACAGTGTAGTTATCCATGTAAAAATAAATAAAAAAATGTCGGCCGTGTGATTTATTTTCATATTCCTACCTGTCTTTGAATAGAAAAAAAACAGAAACCTAAACCTAGTCAGTGACAGCCTGAGGTGCCAAACATTTTTGTCTGGCTTCATTGTCATCAGTTGTTAACTGTTTACTCCTTTTGGGTTCTATCCATGAATTATGGATCACTGCATTGTTAGGCATGGGATCAGCTTCCACAATTGAAACCACCCTTTTTTTCATTTTGCTCTTTAAAACTTTTTGGAATTTTTGCCTTGTAAATGCATACAACAGAGGGTGGAAGATGGTTGTTCCATATGCCATGACTAAAAAGCAAAGTCTGAGTTTAACTAAAAGGTCATTTGGGCCAAGACATAAAATAGTTGTATTCAATAAAGAAATAGGCGTCCAACAAAACAGAAAGGTCGAAATGATGAGCAGAGACATCTTGAAGACCCTTTTTTGCCTTTCCCGTCTCTCCCTGTGCCTCTTTACGGCTCGACGTAGGGCAATAATAACTGATACAGAAGTCCTCACACCAAGCACCACGTTTCGACCGCCGCTGCTTTGCGATACATCCGTCGTCTCATGCTGTGGGGCCAGAGAAATAGTTTTTTTCTTTCGTATTTTCTTCTTTTGCCCTGTTGAGAACCTCGTGCCTATCCGAATGTTGAGGGCTTGAAGGATTTTGCTATACGTGATCAGCATGACCACTATAGTGAAAAAGAAGATGGGAATTTGAACCAGAAGGTGATAATACATCCCAAGTTCAGTGTGATATTCGTTGGTGCTAACGCACAGCAGGGTTTTGTTCTCCCACTTGTTTTCACTTTGAAAGCTGAAAAAGCTGACTTCAATAAACGGAATCAGAAAAGAAAAGAAGGATACTATCCATGTTGAGGTCATCAATATAACTGCTCGGCCCATGGTCAGGATACGATTGGCAGGTTTGACCGAAATGTCATACCGATCCAGAGTGATGGCAAAGACGTTAACAGCGGTGGAAACGCTGGCAAATGAAACGCACGCTTCATGGAAGCAGCAGATGAGTGCACTATTGCTCTCCAGTGGCAGTAGTAGGATTACAATAGTTAGAGGAATACATCCCACACATATTATCACATCAAGAACATGGAGGTTCATGGTAACAATGTTGCTTACAGAGTTGATAAGGTTGGACTTCATGCAGTAAAGAACCAGTACGGTAAGGTTGCTTCCAAGGCCCAGAACAATTTCCAGCATGAGGAAACAAGTAAGGGAGATTTGGAAGCTAAGCGGGTATGGCAGCGGTCTATACATGTTGCTGCTGACGTCAGTAATCTCATCTCGGACTGTTATATTTGCTTCAGACTGCATGTTGGTTGCCAGCATGAAGGTGAAAAACATCCTTTTGAATTAGGTGGCATGAGTCCTGTAAAAAGGCAAAAAATATCACATTTAGTTTTTTTTCTTGAATTGCTGTTAAAGGGAGTCTTTCACGCAGATTCACCCTATTAACCTAATAACGGTGTTATGTCCACGACATCCCCCCTATTAAAACTGTGTTTACCGTTAGTTCCCTGCTAGCATCGTTGTGCAGAAAAACACTTTTAATCTGTATGCAAATGAGGCTGTGAAGGTGCCCTGGGGCGGCGTTACAATGGCCGGTGCCAAGGCCCCTGGGTCATTTTCATACAAAGCCACTCCCCCTCCGCCGCGTCTGCCCGCCCTTAGTCTCTGCTCTAACCTCCCTCCTCCCGTCCGTAATCCCGCGCATGCGCCGATAAACGAGCACAGTCGGGCCGGGACATCGCAGTTTACCGTGCTTTATCGCGTTCATCGGCGCATGCGCGGGATTACGGACGGGAGGAGAGAGGTTAGAGCAGAGACTAAGGGCGGGCAGACGTGGACATGACACTGTTATTAGGTTATCCCTTTAAATACTTCTTAATCCTAAGGCAAAATCATTGTTAATTTAAAGGGATTCACCAGCGACCTCCCTATCTATTTGCATATGCACATAGTTGTGGTTCACCTGATGAAAATACTAGATTCCTTTTGTTGACCCGAGGCTCCGTTCCAGAGTTATGGCGCAAATTAGGTGTTTGGTGCAATGAGGACGTCTCCGTTTCTCCTGCTTTTCTGTAACCAGTCCCTCTCTGGCTACTTTGATTGACAGGATCAGGCAGTGGCAAAGCAGTGAGGGTGAAGTGGCTATAGAAGTGAGTGGAGCTTGGTTTCAATGAGAGCAATGATGATGCCCTCATTGCACCAAATGCTGAATTTGCATATTAGGAAAAAGTAGCATAAGGGCTCATGCCCATCAACCTAAGCACTCGGTGCCCATATTGTGGACCGTAAAGGGCGGTCTGCAATATACAGGCACTGGCCTTGTGTACTCCGTGGTACGGATGCAGAACGATTGACCTGAATGGGTCTACAATCCGCAACATACAACCGAAGATAGGCCTTCACCTATCTTTTGTGGAGCGGAGGCACAGATCCAGGGCACTACAAAGTGCTTCTGTGTGCTTTTGGGTCCGTGCCTCTGCAACGCAAAAAGATAGAACATATTCTATCTTTGGCTGTATATTGCGTATCGCAGACCCTTTCAAGTCAATGGGACCACATCTGCAAACCGTATATGCACAAGGCCGGTGCCCGTGCATTGCGGATGGCACAGGGTCCTTACACTCATGTGCACTCACTCAGGAATAGAGCCTCAAATCAACAAGAGAAAAACAGCGTTTTAATCATCTGAACCACAACTATGTGTCTATGTAAACAGATAGGGAGGTCGCTGACAAACTTCCTTTAACATAGATTTACCTGAATGGGAGTTATCCTATAGAAAGTTTGTGACCTATGTTCTTTTATTGTATTTTTTTTTTTCTTGCTACAACTTTTTACAGAAAGTTTTTGTTTCAAGATCACCGTTTGCACGGTAAGCAGAATCAATTTTGGGCATTTTATTAGATATCGATTTAGACTTTTATTGTGCTAGCAATAGATTTAAAATTGCTTTGATAGAATCCCCCACCCCAAATATTTACCAGGGAGACAATAATGGTCCATCTATGTACTTTCTACAACGGTCCAATCTATTTGTCTTTGTAGTATTGACCATATTAAGAAAACATTGCTGAAGTGTGGAACTAATAGGGTCCTCTAATGTAACCGTGTTCATAGAATACATGTGTTCTAGTTTATCATAGCTTTTTTGGTTCAGCTAAGGGTTACACTGCCCTTAAAGAGATTGTCCAAACCTTTACAAGTAATAGCCTCAGAATTACGCCATCACTATCAGATCGGCAGCGATGCCAGAACTATACAGCGCCATCCATTATGTAGTGGCTGGAGCTGGGTACTGCAGTGCTGCTCCTATTCACATCAGCACTGAAATAACCATCCACAGTACAGCGGATGGAGGTGCATTTACAGTGCCCATGCCGCTGCAGAACAGCTGATTGTTGTGGGTGCCGGGCATTAGATCCTCTAAAATCAGGTAGTGATAACCTATACTGAGGATAGGCTGTCAGTTGTAAAGGGTTGGGCAACCCCTTTATATCTGCCATTATGTTTAATCAGTGTGAGACTTAATTACTTAAGCTTTACCAACATTTTAGAACATTTCTGGCTGCTGAGCTCAGCATATTTCGCATGAAGTCAATGCTGTCTCCAATGTAACACGAGCTGAATATTGAAATCAACCTTCTCAGGAAAAAGTACCGTACTCTACGCTTTAGCTGTATTTCTAATAATAATGATGTTATAACTGTATAATAATTTTAAAATATATATATATATACTCTTTATTTAGCTCCCACTGATTTGCAGTCTTTGCAAGTCCCTTAATTTATGCAAATGTGCTTTAGTCTGCGCTGTAGTTGCTATAGCAACCAGCAGAAAGTTCTTCCAAGTTTAATGCTGCTAAATGTTTTTTCTGCAATATTGTTACATTTTTCTTCCCAGTCCGCCGGTCGCTTTCAACAAAAGGTTGCTATCATATTAAATGTCTAATATGTAGAGGGCAGTTCACACTTACTCCCTCTTCTGCTCTGTGCTGTCAAATGGGCAAATAATGGTGAGAATTAGGCTACTTTCACACTCACGTTTTAGCTTTCTGTTTGTGAGATCCGTTCAGCGATCACTTTGCATTCTAATGCATTCTGAATGGAAAAGGATCCGTTCAGAATGCATCAGTTTGCCTCCGTTCAGCCTCCATTCTGCTTTGGAAACGGACACCAAAACGTTGCTTGCAGCGTTTTGGTGTCCGTCTGATGAAACTGAGCCAAACGGATCCGTCCTGACACACAATGTAAGTCAATGGGGACGGATCAGTTTTCACTGACACAATCTGGCACATTAGAAAATGGATCCATCCTCCATTAACTTTCAATGGTGTTTAAGACAGATACGTCTTGGCTATGTTACAGATAATACAAACGGATCCGTTCTGAACGGATGCAGACGGTTGTATTACCTGATCCGCACCAAACGCGAGTGTGAAACTAGCCTTCGTTTCATGCCTATTCGATGTAAACAAACCAGACTGCTCTGTCTACATGTCTGTGCAAGGTTTTTTCTTTTCTTGACTTGAGCATCAGCGCTGCACTACACTAATAAAGACTACAAAGCTCCTTTAGGCACTGCCTTTTTAGTGTACATGTAGCTGGACCTTCGCTTGTGCTTTGTGTATCGTGTTGTGTGAGGCTCTGTTTACAGGGCAGTGATCTGGTTTTGTAGCTGGACTTGTGCTTTGTGTATCGTGTTGTGTCAGGGCAGTGATCTGGTTTTGTATCTGGACCTTCGCTTGTGCTTTGTGTATCGTGTTGTGTCAGGGCAGTGATCTGGTTTTGTGCCTCTGTTTGTAGCTGGACCTTCGCTTGTGCTTTGTGTATCGTGTTGTGTCAGGGCAGTGATCTGGTTTTGTTCCTCTGTTTGTAGCTGGACCTTCGCTTGTGCTTTGTGTATCGTGTTGTGTGAGGCTCGGTTTACAGGGCAGTGATCTGGTTTTGTTCCTCTGTTTGTAGCTGGACCTTCGCTTGTGCTTTGTGTATCGTGTTGTGTCGGGGCAGTGATCTGGTTTTGTGCCTCTGTTTGTAGCTGGACCTTCGCTTGTGCTTTGTGTATCGTGTTGTGTCAGGGCAGTGATCTGGTTTTGTTCCTCTGTTTGTAGCTGGACCTTCGCTTGTGCTTTGTGTATCGTGTTGTGTGAGGCTCGGTTTACAGGGCAGTGATCTGGTTTTGTTCCTCTGTTTGTAGCTGGACCTTCGCTTGTGCTTTGTGTATCGTGTTGTGTCAGGGCAGTGATCTGGTTTTGTGCCTCTGTTTGTAGCTGGACCTTCGCTTGTGCTTTGTGTATCGTGTTGTGTCAGGGCAGTGATCTGGTTTTGTAGCTGGACCTTCGCTTGTGCTTTGTGTATCGTGCTGTGTCAGGGCAGTGATCTGGTTTTGTGCCTCTGTTTGTAGCTGGACCTTCGCTTGTGCTTTGTGTATCGTGTTGTGTCAGGGCAGTGATCTGGTTTTGTAGCTGGACCTTCGCTTGTGCTTTGTGTATCGTGCTGTGTCAGGGCAGTGATCTGGTTTTGTGCCTCTGTTTGTAGCTAGACCTTCGCTTGTGCTTTGTGTATCGTGTTGTGTCAGGGCAGTGATCTGGTTTTGTAGCTGGACCTTCGCTTGTGCTTTGTGTATCGTGTTGTGTCAGGGCAGTGATCTGGTTTTGTAGCTGGACCTTCGCTTGTGCTTTGTGTATCGTGTTGTGTCAGGGCAGTGATCTGGTTTTGTTCCTCTGTTTGTAGCTGGACCTTCGCTTGTGCTTTGTGTATCGTGTTGTGTCAGGGCAGTGATCTGGTTTTGTAGCTGGACCTTCACTTGTGCTTTGTGTATCGTGTTGTGTCAGGGCAGTGATCTGGTTTTGTGCCTCTGTTTGTAGCTGGACCTTCACTTGTGCTTTGTGTATCGTGTTGTGTCAGGGCAGTGATCTGGTTTTGTGCCTCTGTTTGTAGCTGGACCTTCGCTTGTGCTTTGTGTATCGTGCTGTGTCAGGGCAGTGATCTGGTTTTGTTCCTCTGTTTGTAGCTGGACCTTCACTTGTGCTTTGTGTATCGTGTTGTGTCAGGGCAGTGATCTGGTTTTGTGCCTCTAATGTCATGTCTGTTCCAACATCATCTTGTCAGTGAGATTCTGCAGAACCTGGTGGGATCAGAACAGATTCACGTAGAGTCACACTGCCGGATGTAAACAGCATTTGCTCAGACTATTCCTTTGCAGAATACCTTAAGATGCTTTCTCCTTTATGTTTATCTTGACATTTTCCTGAGAAATGGAGTAAATGTGATACATGCTAGCAGTATAGAATGAGAAATAAGTTTCCCACACATACATATATGTAGTTCTTCAGTAAATGAAACCTGAGCTGAGGCTCACGTTCTGTCTAGAAAAAAAAAAGGTTTTTACTTCTCTTTTATAGGTGTAACGAAGAGTGTCTGCAGAAGATGGAAAATGTGAGGGCTGCCAGATCTCACGCTGGCCAAAGATAAAGCATCAGCTCTGTGTCACAGACATTACATTTCCTGTGACTCCAGAGAACATGTTGAGAGAAGGAGAGTTAATTAAGTAAATGTATGGTATCTGTAAATCTAACTTGCAGTTGTGAGTTGGGCTGCCTACAGCTATCTACCAGGCAACGGTGCTTCTAGGCAGTGAAGATGTGTGGCAGAGCGTGGCTTCATGCTGTTAAACACCTACCTGCTTCCTTCTGCCATAAGGGACCTTTAGTTCACTGAAACATCTTTTTTAGAGATTGAAACATGATGTCATTGTCATACTCGCAGTTGGCTGTAAAGATCTTCAGCAGTTCTGTTTTTCAGCAGGGGTGGAATCTATTTAGAGATGTACTGGAGCTCGCCAAATGGATATCAACTGACTGATGTTTAGTTATCCCGGCTGCTCGTGTTTTTTACCCTACCATCATGGATGGAAGGCTGAAACTTTCTTTACACAATTGTACAGAATACATTATACACCGGTGCCGCGTTATCAACTGCACGTATAAACCTACTGCTCCTAAAGGGGCCTATCCACAGGATCAGTGATAAGGGTCTGGGGGGGGGGGGGGGGCACACCAATGGTTCTAACCCACCTGTTCCGTCTCACTGCATGACCACAGTACAGAGGAGTTTGAATGGAGTGGTGGTCACGCATGCGCTATGTCGCTCCATTCAATCTCTACGAGTTTGGCTAAATACAGCGTTTGGCTGCGTCTGTTGGCCCTATATACAGTGGGGGAAATAATTATTTGACCCCTCACTGATTTTGTAAGTTTGTCCAATGACAAAGAAATGAAAAGTCTCAGAACAGTATCATTTCAATGGTAGGTTTATTGTAACAGTGGCAGATAGCACATCAAAAGGAAAATCGAAAAAATAACTTTAAATAAAAGATAGCAACTGATTTGCATTTCATTGAGTGAAATAAGTATTTGAACCCCTACCAACCATTAAGAGTTCTGGCTCCCACAGAGTGGTTAGACACTTCTACTCAATTAGTCACCCTCATTAAGGACACCTGTCTTAACTAGTCACCTGTATAAAAGACACCTGTCCACAGAATCAATCAATCAAGCAGACTCCAAACTCTCCAACATGGGAAAGACCAAAGAGCTGTCCAAGGATGTCAGAGACAAAATTGTAGACCTGCACAAGGCTGGAATGGGCTACAAAACCATTAGCAAGAAGCTGGGAGAGAAGGTGACAACTGTTGGTGCGATTGTTCGAAAATGGAAGGAGCACAAAATGACCATCAATCGACCTCGCTCTGGGGCTCCACGCAAGATCTCACCTCGTGGGGTGTCAATGGTTCTGAGAAAGGTGAAAAAGCATCCTAGAACTACACGGGAGGAGTTAGTTAATGACCTCAAATTAGCAGGGACCACAGTCACCAAGAAAACCATTGGAAACACATTACACCGCAATGGATTAAAATCCTGCAGGGCTCGCAAGGTCCCCCTGCTCAGGAAGGCACATGTGCAGGCCCGTCTGAAGTTTGCCAATGAACACCTGAATGATTCAGAGAGTGACTGGGAGAAGGTGCTGTGGTCTGATGAGACCAAAATAGAGCTCTTTGGCATTAACTCAACTCGCTGTGTTTGGAGGAAGAAAAATGCTGCCTATGACCCCCAAAACACCGTCCCCACCGTCAAGCATGGGGGTGGAAACATTTTGCTTTGGGGGTGTTTTTCTGCTAAGGGCACAGGACAACTTATTCGCATAAACGGGAAAATGGACGGAGCCATGTATCGTGAAATCCTGAGCGACAACCTCCTTCCCTCTGCCAGGAAACTGAAAATGGGTCGTGGATGGGTGTTCCAGCACGACAATGACCCAAAACATACAGCAAAGGCAACAAAGGAGTGGCTCAAGAAGAAGCACATTAAGGTCATGGAGTGGCCTAGTCAGTCTCCGGACCTTAATCCAATCGAAAACCTATGGAGGGAGCTCAAGCTCAGAGTTGCACAGAGACAGCCTCGAAACCTTAGGGATTTAGAGATGATCTGCAAAGAGGAGTGGACCAACATTCCTCCTAAAATGTGCGCAAACTTTGTCATCAATTACAAGAAACGTTTGACCTCTGTGCTTGCAAACAAGGGTTTTTCCACCAAGTATTAAGTCTTTTTTTGTTAGAGGGTTCAAATACTTATTTCACTCAATGAAATGCAAATCAGTTGCTATCTTTTATTTAAAGTTATTTTTTCGATTTTCCTTTTGATGTGCTATCTGCCACTGTTACAATAAACCTACCATTGAAATGATACTGTTCTGAGACTTTTCATTTCTTTGTCATTGGACAAACTTACAAAATCAGTGAGGGGTCAAATAATTATTTCCCCCACTGTAAATGCAGTCGTTCACTGAGGAGCAATGTGAGGCACAGGATCCCTATTCTAGGGATTGGTGAAGCTTCCATTGAGCAGACATTTATGGTCTACCCCATGGATAGGTGACAAATGCTTTTCATGGGATAAACCCTTTAAAAGAGAATTCTCACTTACTAAGAATGCAGACCTCAATTCAGCTTTGGAAGAAAAATAATCAAACTTAATCTTATGTAACTGCAAAATGGCATCCTAGGTGTGCTGCTTAATAATTGATGGGTACCATGTCAGTGTAAAGCCATGAACATCTTTTTCCCAACTAGATCTCTATTGTCAGTTCCCGGTTCTAGTATCTACTCTTCAGTTACAAGAACTATTTTACACTATGTGAGCTGCTCACCATTATGTTCTCATGCAGACACACCTGCAAAGAATGAGTCTGGAAGGTGACAATCTTCCCCGAGTGCTACTCTCCTTGGTGTATTGAGTGCCTCAAAGTTCCCTCCATGGCCTCGGCGAATCCCTTAGGCTCTTCTGGAATCATGCATTATCAGTAAAGTCCATACTGCACTTGTGAGGATGAGATACCACTCATTTCACTTTTCATTTTTTTGTGTCGTAGGACTGGCTATTATATATATATATATATATATATATATATATATGGCCTTCAAAAGAAAAGAAAACCTATTTTCCCACAATACATATGCGGTGTGTGACTAATGGAGGATCTCTGAGACCTCTTTCTCTGTGTGATTGTAATGTTATGGAATGTATGCATATTCACGTAGTCAGACCGATATGAATATAGATAAATAGGCTCATGCATGGTGATCTCATGTGGACTACATAGTACATGCTTTCCATTTACCTGTTTGTCCATGCCACCTTCATACACTGGTGATCATCTGAAGGCTGTGTGTTCCCAGCCTTCTAACAAGTAGTCTACAGCAGACATCCCCTGTACTAATGTCACAATCCTGTGCCAAATGAATTCATCTCTAGTGTAGCTCCTTAAATGATGCATTTATGGATTCATTTGTTTTGTTTTTTTCCTCCTCATTTTGAATATCACCTTAGATGCAATGCAAATAAGTTCTTTCATGTCAGTTCTACTCTTGTCATGGCCATGTAAATGAATGGAATAATTACAGGATAATGCAAATGATAATACTCGCAGCAAAAACAAAGCCGCCTCGTACAGACGAGTGCTAGGATGCAAGTGCCACAGCTTTGTGTCTGTTATCTGATGTCTGTGCAGTGACTTTTTAGAAATTACGTCCGTTATGATGTAAGTGCAGAACCCACATCTCTACCTATCCATTATTGGCAAGCCAATAAGTGCCAATACCCTCATGAAATTAAAGACTTGGTACATTTCCCCCCAAATCGATTAGAAATGAAAGATTTTACGCAGAGAGCCAATGCAAAACTCCGCGCCATGTGAAAAGTGGCTCTTACCTGTGCCAAAGATGACAGATCCTTTGCGAGTCCCCTTCAATTGCAATTGCCTCATCTTGGTCACTTATAGGCTGAATACGCAGGAAGCCAGGTGCTACATATCTCTTCAGAAAATGACCTCAATGAAACGATGTTCTTGTGCTGAGCCATTGTTTCAGCATAATGCTAACGTGCAGAGCATATACTGTTGCTCTCAGGCTGCTGCGGTCAGTCTTCCCACTGTGAAATCAATAAGCATCTGAAAATACATGATGAAAGTCATTTAACATACTGAAGGCTGCAGCTCTCGGGAGACACGACTGAGCTCCTGTCTTTTTTAGAGGAGCAGCAGTGTTGCTTGTTAGGGCTGCTTTAGCAGAATGACAGCTTGCTTCTGTGCTTCCCTTCACTGCAGAGAGATGCAGTGCATCCACTCCTTTTCATTGGCCAGATCTGCTCAGCTTTGGGACAGCACTGCATTTTTAAAATTCTCCTCCAGAACCTGTTCTCTAGCCCTCAGTCTGAGACATTGTTTTTTGTAATGTTTTGATTTTGTTTTTTTGTTTTTATAGTATTGTTTTTCTGTTGGCTTTACTTTATTTATTTATTTATTTATTTATTAATTATTTTTAAACACGCATCCCAATTTACCTTCCATACATTTCTCTATTAAGTGACATCAGTCAGTAGGTGAAAGATGCAGTTGTGTACGCGTTTCAGGTAAGGGTGACTTTGGTCACAGAGTAGTATTCGAAATGTGTCTTTAGGAATGGTAGCACATAGAATGAGAACATCGCTTCTGTGTTATTTTAATGCATTGTAGGTTTGTGTAAACTTTGTTTGTGTGCATCTTCACTGTCGGAAAATGAGCCATGGTCAGCACAAAAATCATTCTCAGAAATCATTCTCATTCTTTACTGAGAGAGTAGTGGATGCATGGAATAGCCTTCCTGCAGAAGTGGTAGCTGCAAATACAGTGAAGGAGTTTAAGCATGTATGGGATAGGCATAAGGCCATCCTTCATATAAGATAGGGCCAGGGGCTATCCATAGTACTCAGTATATTGGGCAGACTAGATGGGCCAAATGGTTCTTATCTGCCGACACATTCTATGTTTCTATGTCCTTAATGCTGGAAAACCACATTACTAGAATAGATGGATACATAGACCCCAGGAGGTTAAGAGTTAGTCTTGTGAAGCACTTGGTTCACATCAGATTGAAATATTGATCTGCTTACAAGCTACTCAATCTTTCCAGTGAATACTGGAGCTTAAAGGGGTATTCCAGCCAAAAGCAATTATCACCTATCCTCTGGACAAATGATGAATGGCCAATTGTTGGGGGTCTGACTGCTAGGACGACACCAGTCGCCGGTCTCTTAGTTTGCAAGAGCAGCTATGGGAAGATTCTCCTTTTCAGTCTTTTTTAAAATTATTTTAGTGTAGGGACTCTCAAGATAATGAAGACCCTAGATGTGGATGCAAGCTTGTGTACTTTGTCCAAAATGTCAACTAATATCTTGTGCTTAGTCCATGCTTTCCCAACAAGGGTAGTCTGTTCCCGGCAAAAATACTATCACTGCTTTGTGGCATGTTCTTAGAAGGTGCTGGGCATCCTGTCTGATCCAGTAGTGGCATGACCGATAGGCTGTTAGCCAACATGGTGCACCATATGTATCTGTGTGACTGGCACCTTATATCAGCCTTGCGTGTGTGCATATAGAATACTATGCATTCACCCCACCTCATGAATGATAGGTGTGTGTGTGTAGATGTTCATTTGTATTTTAACCTGTGTGTCCTATCTCATATAACATTGTGGCTTCTCTGCATCCTGCAGTGATCTGGTGTTTTAGCCCGGCCTTGTGTCAGTAAGTGTGTGTCAAGTGAAGGACGTCATCATTTGGTTTAAAGAGTCCCTGTATTTCCACATGGTTTAATTTTATTTATTAGAGAATGGTGTAACTAGCAAATTTCTAAATCACTTCATTTAACAATATGCCTTCATCCACCTGAAAAAAAGCTGTAAAGTCATGGCAACCTAACTTGCAGTCCACCGCCTGTTGTCAAGCAAAATCCATCCCTACTAAGGGTACTTTCACACTAGCGTTTTTCTTTTCCGGCATAGTCCTGTCCTAGGGGCTCAATACCGAAAAAGAACTGATCAGTTTTATCCCCATGCATTCTGAATGGAGAGCAATCCGTTCAGGATGCATTAGGATGTCTTCAGTTCAGTCTTTTTTGACTGATCAGGACGGAGATAATACAGCAGCATGCTACGGTTTTATCTCCGGCCCAAAAAACTGAAGACTTGCCTGAATGCCTGAATTTTTTTCCATAGGAATCTATTAGTGAAGGATCCGGCATTCAAAATACCGGAATGCCGGATCCGTTTTTTCCAGATGACACCGGAAAGACGAATCTGGCATTTCAATGCATTTGTAAGACGGATCAGGATCCTGATCAGTCTTAAAAATGCCATCAGTTGGCATAATTTTTGCCGGGTGACTCTGCCGCAAGTGTAAAAAGTAGCCTAACCGAGACTCAGAAGACGGTTCCCAGGAAATGGGGTCGTGTCAGAGCTAGCTGAGCTCCTGAGCCTGATAAAAGAACTGCTTCTTAACATCACAGGAGCCTCTTGCTTTTCTGATAGGGAGATTTCCCTCTCCTTAACTGTTTTGTGAGCTCCAGAGCTGAAAACAAAGATAGTGGGAAGTAAGGGAAAGTACGTCACAGCAGTACAGTGCTGGCAGAATGCACAGAAGGGACACGCCCCTGCTTCTGAGTGAATGCATCTAATTGTGCTGCTGAAACAGGGAATAATATGGCTGAAAAAGACTTTAGGGAAGCCCAAAAACACTTCACCATTATTACTTTACAAAGAAGCACAGCCATTATGCGCAAACTATAGGAATGGCCAAATCAACAATTTGGCACATTCTTAAAGGGCATCTGTGAGCAGGTTTGTACCTTTAAAACTGGCTTACCTGTTGCATGTGCGCTTAGCAGCCAAAGGCATCTGTGTTGGTCCCATGTTCATATGTGCCTGCATTGCTGAGAAAAATTGTGTTTTAATATATGCAAATGAGCCTCTAGGAGCAACGGGGGCGTTGCCATTACACCTAGAGGCTCCTCTTTTTCTGTAACTGACGGACTCTCCCCAGATGGCAGATGTAGGGGAACATAAAGATCCTTTTGTTCTCTGGGCGATAACAATTTGACAGAGGTGTCTGGCATTAGCATTTTTCTTCTATTCTCCCTATTTGAGTAATATCCCTGGATAACATCTAGCCAAGTCAGTCACTCTCTCAAGGAGGTGGCTATTTCATTGTTAGTCTACAGTCGAGATGTCTTCATGAATGTCAGTACAGAGGATTTATCTCAAGATTCAGACCAAAGGTAACACTCAAAAGCAAAACATGCTTCGTTAGATGGAAACCAGACCATTTCTTGAACATCCTGGACCCATGGATCAGTACTTAAACAGCCATAGCATGTGTGAATGGCGGTTGAACCTGCACCAACAAGAAATATCACTGAGTGGATGAAGAAAATGCAAGAGCCTCTGTAGAACATTTACCACCTTTATTGTTGGCTCTCTATGTGATGTGTGATGTCATTTTCTTGTTTTCTTTATTACTATTCAAAATGCAAACTAAAAACTATTTAAAAATTACCTAGAACAGAAAGGTCAGATTAGACTTTGCTAGAAAACATCTTGAAAAGCCACTCTGTTCTGTACCAGAATTCTTTGGATAGAGGAAACCAAGATGAACTTGTACCAGAAGGATTGCATGGGCTCATGATTTGAAGCATAGCACATCATTTGTCATACATGGTGGATTCAGTGTTATGGCATGGGCATGTATGGCTGCCAGTGAAACTGGGTCACTGGTGTTTATTGATGATGTGATTGTGGATAGATTTAGTTCAGATTCAATTGCTGCAAGACTGATATAATGGCATACAGGACATGTAGATTATGACCCAGAAAATATGATGAAGGTGGTACCCATCAAATCCCAGAAATGGAATATTCTTTAATGGTCGAGTCAGTCATGAGACCTCAGGCGGTCATTGACCGCAAAGGTTTTGCATCTAAGCAAGCAAATCATTTTATCGATAATTAGGTTGATTTGTCCAATTACTTTTGAAGATGTGAAAATGGATGGTCAATGTAAAAACAATTATTACTTTGGCATAATTGTGTTAAACCTTTTGAACTAAAGCTGAATGTCTACACTTCAATCACATCTTGATAGCTTTATTTCAGATCCATCATGTGGTGTACTGTACAAAAGGCTAAATCATAAAAATGTGACCAAGATCAGATGTCCAAGGTCAAGTTTAGATTAAGCCACTTTCACAGTATTTTGGTCAGTATTACGAAGTCAAAACTACCGATGGAGCAGTTTCTAAAGGCCCCTTTACATGGGCTGAACAAACAGGCAGTTACTAGGAACAAACTATTTGTCCCCAATAATTTCCTGCTCGTTTGAGGAGTTGGAGGCTGTATTTACATGCAGCAAATCCACTGTATGCGGACAAATGACTGTTACAGTGACTCATACAGTTTCATTGCTTCTGGGCATCAGATTGCTGTATACACAGATATGATCTACTGCCCAGAAACGATTTTGATGTCTGCGTCAATGATGCTTTCACCCAATGAACAAATGGGAATACTCCTTCCTGATAATTGCCTTGTTGTCGGCGTGTGAAGGGGCCTTAACTTGACTGTGATATCACAGTGTGATGTGATATGTCACAAAAAACATTTAAAAAGTAAACAAAATAAGTTTCTTGACTTTAATTTGTTAAGTGTCAAGATTACTACATTGGTATGAACAGATTCAGAGAACAGTAGACTTATAAATCTTCCCATTCACATTTTCTCTGTTTAAGTTCTACTTTTGGCTTTGGTTTACAAATATTAAAATGAAGTACAGTCTTGTGAAAGTAGCTTTTGTTTGTATTCGAACTGTGCAGAGCATGTATTTCTTGCCAAAATAGGATTTATTATCCTCTGACAATAAAATAAAGGAGTATACACCATCAATGATTGTTCGGTAGCGGTATGATGCTCGGAACTTCTGCAATATGAAGGGGCTGCATGGTCCTGTCATTGTTTGATGAGAATTCGTCCATACTAAAGTCTAGTTCTGCACTCACCCCAATCAGTGTATACTCCCGGAAAACTGCCTTTAATGTATTTACAGTATATTCTTAAAAACTCACTATCCAATTATATATTCCATAGAAATCTCAAAGCAGTTTTGTACATCTACTGTGCACTAAAATGAATAGGGATGACAGAATCTAGACTAAAATAAGGCTGTGTTCACATCTGCATTGTATAGTGGATACCAAAATGCTGTGCAGGATTCCTCAACGTGAAAGTCATTGGCGGATCCTTATGCACCCTGTTGACTTATAATGGAGTCTGTTGTTTTAAAGGGCATCTGTCAGCAGTTTTGTGCACTTAGCAGTAGGGTTGTTGCGGGTATCGAAATTTCGATACCCAATCGATACTTTTGTCCCGGTATCGATACGATACCGGGATTTCAATTTTTTCGATACTGGGCTGCGCTGCTGCGCAGTCTAGTATCGCAGAACATGAGCGCGCTGCTGTCAGTGCGCTCATGTTCCCTCAGCAGCACCGGGGAGAAGGAAGCAGTCTCTCCCTCCCCCTGTGCCGCACTGACATTAAAGAGAGAGGGGCGGAGGAGGGGCGGGCGCACTGCGCCACCAATGATAGGACGACCTTTTTTATGGGTTCGGACTTAGTTAAGTTAGCAGGACATGAAGTGCGGCGCCAAGGGATCTCCCTGCACCTACTATCATTCCTGGGCGCCGCTCCGTTGCTCGCTGTAACCCAGTTACAGTCTCCTGCTCCGTATGCTAATTACTACTATCGGAGCAATGGGGAGGAGACATCAGCTTCTCTCCTGGGCGTTCCGAAAAGGGAGCTGCGATCAGCGGCAGTTAACCCCTCAGGTGCGGCACCTGAGGGGTTAACTGCCGCTGATTTGCTGCCAATACCCGCCTCCTGTATTAAAGGTTAATTATCATTGGTGGCGCAGTGCGCCCCCCCAGTATTAAAATCATTGGTGGCAGTGGCCACAGAGTCCCCTCACCTCCTCTCATTGGTGGTGTAGTGTCAGCTTCTGATCGGAGCCCCAGCAGTGTAATCCTGGGGCTCCCATCAGTTACCATGGCAGCCAGGACGCTACTGAAGCCCTGGCTGCCATGGTAATCTCCCTGCTGCTGTGTGTACTATGCACAGGGCAGCAGGGACAGTGTGAGGTCCTATTCACCCTAATAGAGCTCCATCAGGGTGAATAGGACAAAGGATTAAAAAAAAAAAACAGGTTCTAGCCCCTAAGGGGGGAAATACTTTATTAAATAAAAAGTAAAAAAAAAACACCAAGATATTAAGTATAAATCGCCCCCTTTCCCAATTTTACATATAAAATATATAAACAATAAATAAATAAACAAATCAAATCACCACGTCCGAAAAGTCCAAACTATTAAAATATTTGAAAAATCTATGCGGTGAACGCTGGAACAGGAAAATTAAATAAATAAAAACAGCGAGATTCGCCATTTTTTTTAAATGCGGAATGCACGTGGCTTTTTTTTCCGCGTGGTATTGAATGGTATCGAGTATCGCAATACTTTTTTATGGTATCAAAATCGAATCAAATATTTGGTATCGCAACAACTCTACTTGGCAGCTGAAGGCATCTGCGTTGATCCCATGTTCATATGTGCCCACATTGCTGAGAAAAATGATGTTTTAATATATGCAAATGAGCCTCTAGGAGCAATGGAGGCGTTACCATTACACCTAGAGGCTCTGCTCTCTCTGCAACTGCTGCACCGTCTCCACTTTGTTTGACACAGCCAGGGAGTGTAAACCTTATCACACCTGCAAAGGGTTCCGCAGTTGCAGAGAGAACAGAGCCTCTAGGTGTAATGGCAACACCCCCGTTGCTCCTAGAGGCTCATTTGCATATATTTAAACCACAACACATTCAACAGGTCAGCCAATTTCATAGGTACAAATCTGCTGACAGATGCCCTTTAAGGAGTAACATAGTACTACTCGCACCACTATATTTCCTATCACAAATTATGGCATCTGCTATAGAGGCTCCAAGTGAAGCATTAACATAGCCTGAAGACACTTTAACAGAGGGCACAAAATCCTCCGGCAATCTGACCTGGATTTGGCTGCGGGTTTACCATGGGTGATATCTCTGGCCGATATCCACAGTATTTATTGACATACTGTGAATTTAAAATCCACACTGCAGATCAATTTGGCAGTTTGTACCGGAGGTGTGGCTGACTCTTCGGTCTTGCACTCCTGACCAGCCTATCTGCTCCATAGGCTGATTTTAATTAGCTCTCCCTCACCCACTGGAAGCCTTTTGGCACCAGGAGAGGTATAGGGTGGACTCTTTGCATTCATTGGGGGCCATCTGGCACCAGGAGACGTGTGGAGTGGGCTCTGCATGCATGTTGGTACCTGCATTCCTTGGATTTAATGGAGGCCATTTTGGCACCAAAAATGACAAAAATTAAGGTGGGCCCAGCATGCATGTGGAAGCTACACTCCCTGAATTCTACGGTAGCAGGACATAACAGGTAGAATTTAGTGTTAGGTTCCCATCTTACAGAGATCGCCTTGACGTGTGGCAGACGGGCCCAAATAATTTTGTAAAAAATGGATTTGCCAAGAATCTCAAACGTATTTAATAAGCATAGCATTAGCATTAGAATACTTTTTTGTACTTCATTTGGTTTGCAGAGTGCTGTTGCATTGTATTTGTTTTCAGCCATAGAAACGTGCACCTGCACATTGGGATGTGCTGACTGACCCCCTTTTTTTTTTCTTCGCACCTCATCGGTTAGGCTGGTAGGGTATAAAACTACTAATTTGCCACAAACTCAAATCCACTGTGGCTGATCTGCAGTGTTTCCGTCCTGTGTGGACATACCCTGGGAAACACTTTGAGGAATATCACCACCAAAGTTGGACGCGGTACTGTTCACTGCAGTATTATTTTTCAGTGATAAAAAGTAGTGGAGGACATTTGATGAATCACATTTGGGGGGTCTGCTATGTAACATCTGGCTTTTGCAGTAAAAAGGATCAAATAAAAAAAGTAATAACCAGAAAAGGAACATGTAATAAAAAAAAAATACATTCCTGTACGTTTCTTGTCCAGTATGACCACTAAAGCGTTCAGAAAGCTGTCATAATGTCTTTACTATAATCCGGAAACTTGTGCTGCATTTGTTACTTTCCATGTTACGTTTGTAGAGTAGACTGTGCGTGTTAAGAATTCTCTGCATGCTTCTAAATATTATTCTGGTCATCTGGCAAGAGCTCCATAAGAACAAGTAAACTGTTAGTACTGTAGAGTTTAAAGAAGCAGAATCCTAGCATGGGGTGAAAGCAATATTTAGAAAGAGTCCGTATTTCGGTATCACAGCTGACTGACTGTTCATGAATTTTTGTGTTTGTAATCCACAATAGAATTGCTCTTTATTACATCCTTCTGGCGCCCAAAGTCTTACTTAGGAATCGTCGGTGTTTTGTATGTCTAAGCGGGCCTGTCCAATGTGTACTACAGAAATGAAAATGGAAGAGTGTATAGATTTGAAGTCCAGTTGGGAAATGGAATAATCAAGCAAATGTTTGCCAGTAGTGTGATACTGTATGTTGTCTCATAAATGTGTCAGTGGGTTGTATGAAAAACTACTGCGAATCAAATCTATTTCTCAGGAATTAAAAGGGTTTTACAATTTCATATAGTTTTTAAATACCCCACCGCCACCACGCGGGACCTGTAAGAAAAGTATACTTACCTGCTCGTTGATGCTCTGTTCCAGCTCCCTGGGTCCACCGCCATCTTCACTGCACTTCGTTTCCCACATGTAAGCGTCTAGGATGGTTGGAGTCATGTGCGCCACTGACCGTGCACAGAGGTGACATGCCTCCAACCGGACATTGGGAGCTAAGTTGATATTAAAAAGGTGAAGTTATTGAATGGTTGTAGATTAACAGCTCCTTTCCTGATAATTGCCATTTTTGCCTTGAACCACCAAAATTTGCATAGTAGCTGGAGTACATCAGCTGATATTGTGTCACCTAAAACTTTACGACTAGATATATAAAAAAGGAATTGTTGATACTAAGTGGAGTTAGCATTTTATATATTATGTAGGTCTCAACATAAATTTTTATATACAGTGAACCCCTTAAGATACAATGGACGCAAAATGCAATATTTTAAACATACAGTGGTCTTTTCTGACCCATTGTAAGTTGAAACCAGACTCAACCTACGTACAATGTCTCCGACCATTCTAGGCCACTTCTCTGGTAAAACATGTGTATTAGTTGCTAGTTATCAGCTATTCCTGACTGTTGTCTGTGAAGGACTTGTTTTATTTATCTTATTTATCTGCTTATTTTTCTTAAATTTTCATTTTCTCTTATCTTGGATGACATTTTGGGGCTTTGGAACCGATTACTCAACTTACAATGGTTTCAACATACAATGGTCATCCTGGAACCAATTAATATTGTAACTTGAGGGACCACTTATATTTTGTGAGTGTTGCTATTACTGTAACATACAGTACTTGTTCTACTGTATGTTATGGCACACCTGATGGATCTACCTACATACGATGTGTCCAGTTCTGGTGTAAAGAAGATGCTTCTCCTGTGCCTATTTTTGGCTCCTCTCCACAATACCAGGAATCACTGCGGATCCTGGTAATTTGACTGTGCTACTGAGCATGTGTGACCACCAAACTGGACACATTAGGTGAAAGTTCAGAGAGGAAGTAAAAAAACAAAAACGTAGGATGTCAAGTATGTAACAGCAATATCTAGATAAAGGAATATTTAAAAATTTTAATAAAAAATGATTCCAATTTAAATGTGTTAAAAGTTGCGCATGATCTAAAAGGGTAAATTAATATTTAGTTATAAAAGGTGGTTGCACGCAGTTTTTTATTCTTTTATTATTATTATGGCACTTTTTTTTTTTAGCATGAAGAATTGGAACCAGCAGGAAGGAGAGGTATATTTCGCATTGCTTTTTTAATCCAATTCTGGTTTTGGAAAAAAAAACTGCATCAAAAACTACAGTGGATTTTTTCTAATAAATACTTTGTGTGAACCTACCCTAAGTGGACTTTTTGTACTCCATTAGAACAAGTGCAGTCCTTTTTTCTAATCCCTCCTAGCCCCCATCCTCCCAACCCCAGTGCATTTATTATTCATCTGTATCCTAGTTTGTTCAAATTAGTTTGAACAAATGTATGTATTTTTTGACTTCATGAATTCTACAGTGTGTGCATTACCCCTAAGCAGTACAGTCTAAAATGCTGCATATAACTCAATTAAAGGGGTATTGTGGTTTTTTAGATCGGCACCCGGCAACCCCAAGCAATTAGCAGTTTTCGGCAAACTTTAGCATGTGAAACAAACAAGTGGATTGAGCCAGAAGCAGAAAGCTTAGTCCATTGTATAGGGGTCATGGTGGCTTACTGCAGTTTAGCTCCCATTCAAGTGGTATTGATGACCTAGCCTGTGGATAAGCAATCAATTAAACGGTAACTGCAGCATCTCCAGGTATTCCTTTATTAGATGTACTTCAACTAATGTGTACACAGAAAGCCAAAATACAACGTTTCGGCTAAATAGTAGCCTTTGTCAAGCATGATAACAAATGATACTCCTGTATCTTATATAGTGTACATAACTCCTCTCTTACCTCTAAGGAGCCAATCAATCAGGCGTCACAACACCCAGTAATAAAAAAAACTCACCAATATACAATGAGTCTTAATAATGTATCATATTAATCACAGTTGTGTTTGATTAAAAACTGTTACCTTGTGGGGGGCGGCACCTGAGATCCATATTCGCGTCTTAAAAACTTCACTGCGCATGTCCGCGATGTCATCCAACGCAGCTTAAATCCTAAGCAGCGCATGATAACCACATGACCACATGATGTAGGGTCTATGTGCCCACATAGTGAAGCTGCCCAAGCATACAGGTAGTGTGGACAGTAGTTTTTGACTTGTACTTTGTTGTGTTCACAAGCAGTGTAACCCTGCCACATATCTAGTCCTACACTCATTTGCTCATGCAGAGTCTCTTTTGATATTTGCATATGGCCAGTTTCCTGACATTGATGTCTGTAGATTGACTTCACAGTATTATGTATATACAGTGCTTGCCCATAATTATTCATACCCCTGGCAAATTTTGACTTAAAGTAACTTTTATTCAACCAGCAAGTAATTTTTTGACGGGAAATGACATAGTTGTCTCCCAAAAGATAATAAGACGATGTACTAGAGGCATTATTGACGAAAAAAACATTTCTCAGCTTTTATTTACATTTGAGCAAAAAATACTAAATGTTCCTCACTGGAAAATCTCAGAGGATGTGGTCGGAAGCCAAAAGTGACACCTGTGCTGGCCAGGAGGATAGTTAGAGAGGTGAAAAAGAATCCAAGGATCACCACCAAGGCCATCCTGGTGAATCTGGGCTCTGCTGGTGGCAATGTCTCAAGGCAGACAATGCAACGGACACTGCACACTGCTGGGTTCCACGGATGCAGACCAGGCACACAAAAGCTTGCTTGGCCTTTGCAAAAGCTCATCTGGACAAAGAAAACGACTTCTGGTCTTCTGTGTTATGGTCAGATGAAACAAAAATTTAATTGTCTGGTCACAATGATGTTTCCCCTCACCCATGACGGCACCCTGTGCGACTCAGGACCTCCCATCAGGACAGGAAACCTGAGAAGATAACACCAGTTCAGGTTTCCTGTCCTCCGGATGGGAGATCCTGAGAAGCAGCACTGCTGAAGACGTACCTCCAAGACACCGGAGCTGGGGAAGGTCTGTGGCTGAGTGCCGTGGGAAGTCCTATCCCTGGGGAGCGGTAGTTCTGTGGCCGTGCCGGAAGCCGCTCCCCATAAGTCTGCCTGCGCTTGCCCTCTCTCCGGCCCTGCGGGGAGCCGCTGTGGCCGTGTCCAGGCGGCTCCCCATGCTCTTCCTCGCTCTGCCCAGTTCCAAGATGGCGCCCGCGCGTCCGTGCGCTTATGCGCATGCGCGGGGCCGTCTCCTGGAGATGACGTCGGGGGGGGGCGGGGCTTAGCCCGTGCAGGACCCGGAAGTAGAGGCCGGAGCGCGTCCTTTAAAATACAAATACGGCGGCAGGTTCAGGCAGCCAGCTGGGGCACAATTTGGATGTGCCACGTAGCGATCCTGGGCAATCATGTCGGAGCCTACAGAAGGACGCGCTGAACCCCAGGAACCCTTGAGGCCTGCAAGTCCGGTACCGGTCTGAGGATGGGGAAAAAAGGAAAAGCTTCAGGGTGAGAGCGTTCCTTTTTATTCTAATATGGTGTTTCTTATGATTGTTTTTAGATCCCTAAACCACCTAAAAAATCATCTTCTAAGACAAGACACAAGGAATGTGCGGAGTGTAAAGTGCCCCTATCTGCATCTTATCAGAAGGCGTTATGCTCAGCGTGTATAGATAATCTGGTAGCAGAGCAATCCCAGACCCTTACTAAATCCATGAAATCTATTATTAAGGCGTCCTTTAAAGCATTCAGTAAGAGCCGTGCCAGGTCCCCAGATAAACCAGGCGGACTCCTCGGATGAAGATTATTCAGGGAGATCCTTCTTTTCCCCAGAGGACACGCAGCCGTTATTAAAAGCGGTCAGAGCAACCATGCAATTAGAAGAAGTTAAGCAGACCAGATCAGTTGCGGACCAGGCCTTTCAGGCATTAGGCCCTAAAAAACATCGGGTCTTCCCTATTCATGATAACATGCAAGCGATCATCAATAGAGAATGGAAGAATCCTGATAGAAAGTGGAGAGAGAGGTTCAGTTATTGTTGGACAAAGGAGTGGTTTGCCAGGTCCCGGGGAGGGAGGAGGGCAGGGGGTTTTACTCCCCACTCTTTTTAATAAAGAAACCCAATGGTTCCTTTCGTATGATTCTGAACCTAAAGCGTCTAAACAAATTCCTGAGATACAAAAAATTCCGGATGGAAACTATAAAGACAACTTTAGACCTGTTATACCAGGGTTGCTGGATGGTAAGTATAGACCTAGAGGATGCCTATTATCACGTCCCAATTCACTCTTCCTCCCAAAAGTATTTAAGGACGGCTGTCCAAGTACGGGGCCAACTTCTGCACCTACAATACAGGGCACTGCCGTTTGGGGTCTCTCAAGCCCCGAGAATTTTCACCAAGGTCGTGTCGGAGATGGTGGCATTCCTTCGATCATCTGGGATAGTAGTAGTACCATATCTGGACGACTTTTTGTTCATAGCCCAAACAAGGGAGCAGTTACAAGCAGAGCTCGCCCTGGTGTGCTCTCTGTTGAAGGATCTGGGGTGGAAAATGAATCAAGAAAAATCTTGTCTAACCCCTTCTCAAGTTTGCACCTTTTTAGGAATGCAGCTAGATTCTACGGCTCAGAAGACATTCCTCCCTCAGAAGAAAGTGTCCTCGACAATAGAGCATGTTTGGTTCCTTTTCCGGTCCTTCCAATGTTCCATCAGGGAGGCGATGGCAGTACTGGGGCACCTGACGGCTACAATTCCAGCCGTACCATTCGCTCAGATCCACACGAGACCGTTACAGTCAGATATCTTGAAGATTTGGAATGGTCTTCCACAAACACTAGAGAGAAAATTTCATCTTTCCTCCAGAGCAAGGTACTCCCTTCTGTGGTGGACGTCCGAGAAGAACCTCTCGATAGGAATGCCTTGGTCCTTCATAGAACCCATGCTGATAACGACAGACGCCAGTCCGTGGGGCTGGGGAGCTCATTCAGAAGGAAAATACTGGCAGGGAAGATGGGATTTAAAAACCCGGGTCTGCACGTCAAATTACAAGGAGCTCAAGGCGGTAGAAAGAGTACTAAAGGTGGCAGTTCCAGAGGTCTCCAACAGAAAGTTGGTATTTTACTCGGACAATTCAACAACAGTGGCCTATATAAATCATCAAGGCGGGACAAAAGTACCATCCCTAATCTTCCTCTGCCAGGAAATTTTCAAAATAGCGGAAGACAGGAACCTGGTCTTATCCGCAATACACTTGAAAGGGAAAGAGAACACGGTGGCCGATTTTCTAAGTCGAGTAGAACTCAGGCAGGCAGAGTGGAGTCTGAACGAGGAAGTTTTTTCCCAGATTGTAACAATGTTTGGGACCCCAACTATAGATCTCTTTGCCACCCGGAAGAACAGGAAGACAAAGAGGTTCTTCTCCCTAGATTACACAGAGAATCCTACAGCGGTAGACAGTCTGGCTCAGGATTGGAGCCAGGAACTCTGCTATGCCTTCCCACCTATTTCCCTAATCCCGCAGGTTCTGAAAAAAGTACGGATGGAGGGAGCCACCATAATCATGATAGCCCCAAAGTGGCCCAAGAGAATCTGGTACCCCACCCTCTTAAGTCTAGCCAGGGGCCCTCCCTGGGTGATCCCTCCGAGGGAGGATCTACTCTCCCAGGGGCCTGTATGGCATCCCAATCCGGGGATTCTTCAGTTGGCAGTATGGAGATTGACAGGGACATCTGGTTGAAGAGAGGGCTTTCTAGCAAAGTTGTTTCCACCCTTCTAGGTAGCAAAAAAGCGTCAACAGCTAGGAAGTATAATAGGGTGTGGAATGTCTTTTCTTCCTTTTTGGGTTCTAGCCCTGATCCATTTAGTCCTCCTGAAATCCCTAAGGTTTTGGACTTTCTACAAGCAGGGTTAGACAAAGGGCTCAAGGCCTCCACCTTAAAAGTTCAGGTGTCGGCCTTGAGCTACTTTTTTGACTTCCAATTAGCAAACCACCCGTGGGTCAAGCGTTTCCTTTCTGCCGCTGCCAGAATCTGTCCTTCCGTTAGACCTCTTTCCCCTCCTTGGGACCTAAATAGGGTCTTGACGGCCCTAACCGATAGACCCTTTGAACCCTTACTAGAGGTTCCCATTGACATCTTATCCATTAAGATGGCTTTCCTCCTGGCTATTACCTCGGCTAGGAGGATATCGGAGATCCAGGCCTTCTCGGCATTTCCGCCCTATACGATCATCCAGGATGACCAGATAGTTATTAGGCCCTTGCCTTCTTTTCTTCCCAAGGTTGTCTCCGATTTTCATAGGAGCCAAGACATTGTGTTGCCTTCCTTTTTTCCTAACCCCTCCAATAGCTTGGAGGAAAAGTTTCATTGCTTGGATGTCAAGAGATGCTTGTTAGTCTACTTAGATGTTACGGCTCCTTGGAGAAAGGACGAGAACCTCCTGATTCAGTTTTTAGGAGGAAATAGGGGGAAAAAAGCATCCCGAGGGGTTATTGCTAGATGGGTGAAGAAGGCCATAGCTAGAGCTTATATTTCCCTGGGTCTCCCCCCCCCTTCAGGTTTTGGGGCCCATTCTACGAGGGCGGTGTCTACTTCGTGGGCTGAGAAAGCTGATGTATCGTTAGCCCAGATTTGCAGGGCGGCTACCTGGAGCTCCCCGCATACTTTTCTTAAACATTACAGATTACAGCTCCATTCTGATGCTTCCTTTGGAGAGAAAGTCCTTCAGGCTGTGGCCCCCCCCTAGGTTCTACTTATAGTTTATCTCGCACAGGGTGCCGTCATGGGTGAGGGGAAAACAACATTGCTTACCGGTAATCGTTTTTCTCGATACCCATGACGGCACCCGATATTTCCCTTCCCAAGCAGATATATATATATTTGTTGATGGCTTTTTGCCAGGTCTATATGACGTAATATAGATAAAAAAAAAAAAAAAAAAAAAAAAAGGGGTTTTTAACCCTTTGTCACTTCTCTCCGGAGAACAATTTATTTCTTCTACTGGTGTTGTGTGGAGGTGTGTCCTTTTTATCTTCTCAGGTTTCCTGTCCTGATGGGAGGTCCTGAGTCGCACAGGGTGCCGTCATGGGTATCGAGAAAAACGATTACCGGTAAGCAATGTTGTTTTCCTTCGTTTGGCGTAAAAAAGGAGAAGCCTTCAACCCAAAGAACACCATTCCCACTGTTAAACATGGTGGTGGGAACCTAATGCTTTGGGGGTGTTTTTCACAGTAATCACAGTAAACGGCACCATGAAAAAAGAACAATACATGAGGATTCTCAACGATAACATCAGGCAGTCTGCAGAGAAACTTGGCCTTAGTCACCAGTGGACATTTCAGCATGACAATGACCCAAAACACACAGCAAAAGTGGTGAAGAAATGGTTAGCAGACAACATTAACGTTTTGGAGTGGCCCAGCCAGAGTCCAGACTTGAATCCAATTGAGAATCTGTGGAGGGAGCTAAAGATTAGGGTGATGGCAAGAAGACGCTCCAACCTTTAAAGATTTGGAGCTCATTGCTAAAGATGAATGGGCAAAAATACCTATGGAGACATGCAAAAAGCTGGTCTGCAATTATAGGAAGCGTTTGATTGCTGTAATAGCCAATAAAGTCTTTTCTATTGATTATTGAGAAGGGTATGAATCATTTTGGACTGGACACTTTTTTCTCAAATGTAAATAAAAGCTGAGAAATGTTTTTTTTTCCACAATAATGCCTCGTGTACATCGTCTTATTATCTTTTGGGAGACACCTATGTCATTTCCCGTCAAAAAATTACTTGGTGGTTGAATAAAAGTAACTTTAAGTCAAAATTTGCCAGGGGTATGAAAAATTATGGGCAGCACTGTAAATCATCAGCTTACCTTTATATGGTGTTCCTTAGACTGCCCTACTGTGTTCTCCCTCTCTCTTAACATTAGCCTTTTTCCATGTGGTGTTTTTTTTGTGTTCTTTTATTTGACATGTGTAGTTTTCTAGCAGTTCTTGGTTGTACTTTCTGCTATTGCTGTTTTCTTAGAGCCCTTGAATGTACCATTTGAACTTCTTGTACTGTATTTGGATTTATTTATCTTGGTATTTGCCTCCTCTTGCTAGTATTTGCCTGTAATGGTTTATGCACCAGTATCTGTCTTGAGATGTTGGCGTACACCAGTTCTATTTTATTTTTCATTTGGTTTACTACTGCTTTTCCTGAAATTGCTATAAAAAACTTGATGTAATGCAATGTTCATCCCAATTATAGCAGTGATAGCAAAATAGATGCACATATTCATCTAACAAATATATTTATATAAAGCAGCCAAACCTTGCAAATACCGAATAGCTACATAAAAGGATGGGAAATCTGTTTCTGTAAGGTTGAATTGGTTGTTCTGCCTCCCTGCCTAGAACATTACTGAAATTTTACTGTGTACAAGAACTCTTACAGCATCAGCAAACACTAGACATCTTAAAAATTATTCCAAAGTTCCAGTAAAAAGTAAGATGCAAAAGCATTCAACAAAAGCTTTTGTAACTATGGCTGAAATTTAAAACAAATACTAGCCCTAAATTAATAAAAATGTGTGAATTTATAAAAAATCACACAGGAGCAGTTAATGAAAAAGCATTTGTGTAAAAATAAGAACTTCAGAAATTGTGTGTGTGGTAGTTGATAATTGTTAGACCTGATACCTGTTCTCAGAAAATGAGCTGCAGCCTTTGGCTTGTTAGGACCCTCTCATCCAGGCCGATGCTATGGGCAGCAATCAAGAACAAACTGTTCTTTCCCGATAGTTCCTGATTTTAGGTTCTGCATAAAAGAGCTAGTGAATTGAATGATTATTGGCATATTTACACTGGGCAATTATTGGGAAAGAGTGTTCATACCAAATTAATTGTCCTGATCTTTGGCCAATGTCAAAGGAACCGGTCAGGGCATGTTCAGAGTTGTAATTTCACAACAGCTGGGGAAGGAAGGGGATACACAGGGCAAAACACTGTTATAAGGGAATGTTATTGGATCTTGGACTTTAACGTGTAGAGTATACCTTTATTTAAAATGTCTGCTAGCCAGTTGTCCTAGAATGTGAATGACAGGTTGAATCCAAACTGGGTGGACATGGGGGATCGGGCCTTGTTTCTATGCACTGTTCTTCAGGATTTGCGATACAGTGGTGAGAGTTCCATCGATTTCAGCGAAACTTGGTATACACATCCCTTGCTACCTGGAAAGAAAGCTTGTTGTGGTCTCAGCTCTCTAGGACGTACCGTTCCTGAGATATTCCCAAAAAATGACCTGCATTAGCTAATACAAGCCTGCAAGTCTTTCTCTTCATATCCCAACTGCCATACACACAGTCACATGTCCCTTATCAGCCAATAGAAGCTCGGAGGACCTGAGTCTCCACACACACACAGTTTTACTCCAGGTTTCCATAACAACCCAGCCATTTTTCTTCACTGCTGTAGGTCAGCTTTAGGCTAGGGCTGCACGACACATAGGGCACAACTACACTGCTACATGCATTTAGCTTGGATTGATTTTTAGCGACGTGTCGCAGTCGCAGCATGTCGTAGTGCAACTCCATAGCCTATCATTATAAAAATTGTTGCGCGACATTGGCACGACAAAATGTCGCGCGACACATGTCGTCATAGCCTCAAAAGGGGCAGGGCGCTGTGGAGTGCGATGTCGATGTCGATGCCGCTGACTGCGGCACGTGCGATGTCGGGCGGGGATCGGAGCTGCCATCTGGTCCCCCTACTGCTGTGACGGGGACCCGATAGCAAGGAAGGCAGGTATTCAAAACTGATTTTACTAACTTTGTTAACCCTTTAGGTGTTCCACTAGAGTTAATGGCAAATGGAGATGAAATTTCAGAATTTCAATTTTTTGTTACCTTGCCTCACAAAAAGTGTAATATAGAGCAACCAAAAATCATATGTACGCTAAAATAGTACCAACAAAACTGCCACCTTATCCGTAGTTTCTTAAATGGAGTCACTTTTTTGGAGTTTCTGCTTTAGGGGTGAATCAGAGGGGCTTCAAATGGGACATGGTGTCAAAAAACCAGTCCAACAAAATCTGCCTTCCAAAAAAACATATGGCGTTCCTTTCCTTCTGCGCCCTGCCGTGTGCCCGTACAGCAGTTTACGACCACATATGGGGTGTTTCTGTAAACGAAAGAATAAGGGCAATAAATATTGAGTTTTGTTTGGCTGTTAACCCTTGCTTTGTTAGCGGGGAAAAAATGAATAAAATGGAAAATCTGCCAAAAAACTGAAATTCAGAAATTTTATCTCCATTTTCCATTTATTCTTGTGGAACACCTAAAGGGTTAACAACGTTTGGAAAATCAGTTTTGAATACCTTGAGGGGTGTAGTTTCTAAAATGGGGTCATTTTTGGGTGGTTTCTATTATGTAAGCCTGACAAAGTGACTTCAGACCTGAACTGGTCCTTAAAAAGTGGGTTTTGGAAATGTTCTGAAAAATTTCAAGATTTGCTTCTAAACTTCTAAGCCTTCTAACGTCCCCAAACATGAAGTAGACATATGGGGAATGTAAAGTAATAACTATTTTTGGAGGTATTACTATCTATTATAAAGGTAGAGACATTAATATTTGCAAATTTGCAAATTTTTCAAAATTTTGGGTAAATTTGGTATTTTTTTTATAAATAAAAATTACAATGTTTGACTCAATTTTTACCACTGTCATGAAGTACAATATGTGACAAGAAAACAATCTCAGAATGGCCTGGATAAGCAGGGTGGATTTGATTTAAATCACGATTTAAATCACTAGTCAGTAAGGCTTGATTTAAATCATAGTTTTTACATAAAGATTCATATTTGGACAATTTTTCTGTTGTACTTAGGAAGGAGAAAAATAATCATTACCTTAATAATAACAATTTAAATAGGATTTATTCAACTAAAACAATAACATTACAGCATGTTATTTGCTTAAACATCCATGTTTGTTAACTAATTTGTCTAAAGAAAATATATATATTTTAAGAAACTTAGACTGTCAGCCCAGCCTACACAAGAAAAGCTTAGGCTACTTTCACACTAGCGTCGGGGCTCCGCTTGTGAGCTCCGTTTAAAGGGTCTCACAAGCGGCCCCGAACGCATCCGTCCAGCAATAATGCATTATCAGTGGACGCGGATCCGCTCAGAATGCCTCAGTCTAGCAGCGCTCAGCCTCCGCTCCGCTCAGCAAGCGGACACCCGAACGCTGCTTGCAGTGTTTGGGTGTCCGCCTGGCCATGCGGAGGCAAACGGATCCGTCCAGACTTAAAATGTAAGTCAATGGGGACGGATCCGTTTGAAGATGACACAATATGGCTCAATTTTCAAACGGATCCGTCCCCCATTGACTTTCAATGTAAAGTCTGGACGGATCCGTCTGAACTACTTTCAGACTTAGAATTTTTTCTAAACTATAATGCAGACGGATCCGTTCTGAACGGATACAAACGTCTGCATTATAGGAGCGGATCCGTCTGTGCAGACACCAGACGGCTCCTCTCTGTACGCTAGTCTGAAAGTAGCCTTAATAATGTCCTCTGTAGCTCACTCGTCATCTTCATCTTCTTCTTTGTTCATAATCTGGAAAAGAAAAACAAGCTTTCCTGCTTTATCGGGACCCAAACGATTTCTCAATTTAGAATGAACGAGTCCAAAGGAAGAGAATATTCTTTCAACGCCCGCAGAAGGAGCTACTGCTGTTAAAAGTGAAATCATTACTTGAACAGTCTCTAAATCCAAGTGCTTAAGTGACTTCCACCAGTTCACTGGTGTGACTTTCTTTAAAATATCTTCAGCAAACATATATTTCTTGAATGGTTCCCCCTTGGCTTTGAAGTTCATTATAGTTGGCATTACAAATGGATGATTGCTGGATACCCATGTCATAGCTAACTCCTCTTCCTCAGCACTTAAGTTTTGACCCTGATACTGGATATTGACAATATTATATATATAATATTCTCAACTCTTTTCATGTTATAAATTCAGTTTTGAGAACTCCAAAATTAAACCAAGCATCTGTGATAATATCTTGTAGGCAGAGAAACTACCCAGTAATCTTACAAAAACCTCTGGAAGAGCATGACATTGTGAATGGATTAATGGAATTTCACAAAATATTTTACATATACAGCCTTATTCTACATAATTTAAAAAAAATCCGATTTAAATAAAAAAAAATCAGATTTTTTTAGATTTATTTTTATTTTTAAATCATTGATTTTTATCCACCCTGTGGATAAGTAAAAGCATTTTAAAGTTATCACCACATAAAGTGACACATGTCAGATTTGCAAAAAATGGCCGGGTCCTTAAGGTGAAATATGGCAGGGTCCTTAAGGGGTTAAAGGGCAGGGTTCTGTGGAGGACACTTAAGTTGGCAGGGGTGACTATTAAAGGGGCAGCTACTGTGGAGGTAACTGTTAAGGGGGCAGGGGCCACTATAAAAGGGGCAGGCCGCTGTGGAAGTCACTGTTAAAGGGGCGGGCACTGTGTAGGTCACTATTAAAGAGGCAGGCACTGTATAGGTCTCTGTTAAGGGGGCAGAGAACATTGGAGGACACATATTAGGGGAAAGTCCCCTATGTAGTTCACTGTTAAGGGGGCGGGCCCCTGAGGAGCTCACTGTCAAGGGAGAGGGGTGCTGTGAAGGCCGCCTCTCTGTATGTTTTCCGTGCTGCAGCCGCATCTCCTGCGCCTCCCCACTATAGTTAATGGGGCTGGAGCGGACTTCCGACGGCACACATGGGCTAGCATTAGTACGGATCCGGCAGGCTGTTCCCCTGCCAGACCCTGCTGACGCTAATGTGAAAGTAGCCTTATGGTGTAGGCCAGGCATCCTCAAACTGCAGCCCTCCAGCTGTTGTAAAACTACAACTCCCACAATGCCCTGCTGTAAGCTGATACCTGTAGGCTGTTCGGGCATGCTGGGAGTTGTAGTTTTGGTACAGATGGAGGGCTGCAGTTTGAGGATGCCTGGTCTAGGCACTGACCTGCTGACCTCCCACCCCTTTAACCTCTGCAGCAATGCTGGCAGCACTCACACATCTATTTTGAAAAGACAACCTCTTGATAAGATGCTTAGCACGTGCACTCAACTTATTTGGTCGACCATGGCGAGGCCTGTTCTGAGTGGAACCTGTCTTGTTTCTGATTCTGAATGTGTACTAATGGCATGTCTCCACTGTAATCCATTTTAGAATGTTTTGCTTGTTTTGCATTTTTTTTGTTACAGTTGAAGGATCATGCAAAATTGAAGCAGACTGATGCTATATACAGTACATTCTTTGATAACGTGGTGCCTTTAGCAGGGCTCCAGATGGCGACCAAAATGGTCGCCAATGCGACTTAGAATTTACAAATGGCGACAAGACTTTTTAGTTTGTCGCCATTTGCGACTAGACCCGCCGCTGCAGCTCTGCCGTTGAATACAGCGGCGGGGCACAGGAGATGATGGTTCTCTGCCCCGCCGCCGCCGATGTTCTTCTCAGCAGCGCAAAGGAGAAGGAGTCTCTCCCTCCCCCCTGTGCTGCTGCCGCCGCCAATAAAGATAACTGACTTGTTAATACAAATACAGGAGGCGGGTGCCGGAATCAAATAGCCGGCACCCGACCTCTATGAAAGGGAGTGGCACCTGAGGGATTAACTGCAGCTGATCGCAGCTCCCGGTCATAGAGGTCGGGTGCAGGCTATTTGATTCCGGCACCCGCCTCCTGTATTTGTATTAACAGGTCAGTTATCTTCATTGGTGGCGCAGTGCCCCCCCCCCCCCTCCCCAGTATAATAAACATTGGTGATTGGTGGCACAGTGCGCCCCCCCCTAACACCCCAGTATAATAAACATTGGTGGCGCAGTGCGCGCCCCCCCCCCCCCCCCAACACCCCAGTATAATAAACATTGGTGGTGCAGTGCCAATGCGGGTTAAAAAAAATAAAAAAATAACTCGCCTCCTCCAATTGATCGTGTAGCTGCCGGTCTCCTGTTCTTTCTTCAGGACCTGTCAAAGGACCTGTGGTGACGTCACTGAGCTCATCACATGGTCCATTACCATGGTGATGGATCATGTGATGTATCATGTGATGAGCACAGTGATGTCACCACAGGTCCTGAAGAAAGAACAGGAGACCGACAGCTACGCGATCAATTGGATGAGGTGAGTTAATTTTTTAATTTTTTTTTACCCTCAATTGACCTTCTACTAAGCATTCTGTATTAAAGAATGCTATTATTTTCCCTTATAACCATGTTATAAGGGAAAATAACACGGTGAATAGCAACCATGCGTGAAAATCGCATCGCATCCGCACTTGCTTGAGGATGCTTGCGATTTTCACGCAGCCCCATTAACTTCTATGGGGCCTGCGTTGCGTGAAAAACGCACAACATAGAGCATGCTGCGATTTTCACGCAACACACAAGTGATGCGTGAAAATCACTGCTCATCTGCACAGCCCCATAGAAGTGAATGGGCCCGGATTCAGTGCGGGTGCAATGTGTTCACCTCAAGCATTGCACCCGCGCAGAAATCTTGCCCGTGTGAAAGGAGCCTAAGGGTGAATAGGACAAGGGTTCCAGCCCCTAAGGGGGCTAATAGTAAGTAAAAAACACAAACACTAAGGCTACTTTCACACTTGCGGCAGTGTGATCAAGCAAGCAGTAACGTCGTCGGAACTGCCTGCCGGATCCGCCGATCTGGATGTGACTGAAAGCATTTGTGAGACGCATCCGGATGCGGATCCATCTCACAAATGCATTGCAAGAACGAATCCATCTCTCCGCTTGTCATGCGGACAGACGGATTCGTCTTGTATCTTTTTACACATTTTTACCGGTCTGCGCATGCGCAGACCGGAAGGACGGATCCGGCATTCCTGTATTTTGAATGCCGGATCTGGCACTAATGCATTCTTATGGGGAAAAATGCCGGATCCGGCATTCAGGCAAGTCTTCCGTTTTTTTTCGCCGGAGATAAAACCGTAGCATGCTACAGTTTTCTCTTTTGCCTGATCAGTCAAAATGACTGAACTGAAGACATCCTGATGCATCCTGAACAGATTACTCTCCATTCAGAATGCATGGGGATATACCTGATCAGTTCTTTTCCGGTATAGAGCCCCTGTGACTGAACTCTATGCCGGAAATGAAAAACGCTAGTGTGAAAGTACCCTAAAATATTAAGTTTAAATCCCCCTTTCCCAATTTTACATTTTAAAATATATAAACAATAAATAAATAAACATATTACATAATGCTGCGTCCGAAAAGTCCAAACTATTAAATTATTAAAAAATATTTCCTATGCGGTGAGCGCCGTAACAGAAATAAATAAATAAAAACCATGTGATTCGCCATTTTTTAGTCATCTTGTCACCCCAAAAAATAGGATAGGACTGTTCTATTATGGGCCGAAAGTTTCATGAAATGCAAAATGCACGCAGCTTTTTTTGGTGTTTTTTTTTTCTTTTTTGCGCGGTATTGAGTATCGCAATACTTTTTTATGGTGACTAAAGCAAATCAAAATTTTGGTATTGAAACAACCCTACGCTGATCAGATCGGCGTAGCGTTGTCACGATACCAAAATTTTGATTCGGTTTAGATTTGGCGACTAAAAATTTAATTTGGATCCTAAATTTTTCAGTTCAGGAGCCAATGGCTACTAGGTATTTTTTTTTTGTCTGGAGCACTGTTTAGTTATCAATTCTTATTCAATGGGTATTTTCCCCAGTTCTTTCTGCATCTGATTGATTTGGATTATAACTATACAGATCGTCTTTGAAGCTCACTGATCAGTACAAGCCACATTTCATTAACAGAAGGTGACAGAGCACCTGCTGAAGGCAGACATCTATGAAATAAATGGCCTCATCCTGTTCTGAAGCTCTCGCATTCCCAGGGGTGCACCTTGTCTGAACACTGAGAGGCTGACATCTTCAGACACATGCACACTTTATCCGAACTCCCCCAGTGATTTTCTGTATTTTTTGTGTTAGCAGTGATCTTTCATTTATTTATAATATTATTATTTATAAGTAAACCAGAATTGGCTGTTGCTTACTTAAATGGTCACTAACTTTAAACATAACTTTGCATAAATCAATAGTACAAGCATCACCATGGTGATGGATCATGTGACGGACCATGTGATGAACGTAGTGACGTCATCAAAGAGCCTATTTCTCACAGAACAAGACAGAAGAGATGCCGGGCTGTGCGAACAAGTGGATTAAGGTGAGTTAAATAATTATTATAATTTTTTTTTTTTAACCCCTCCAGCCCTATTGTACTATGCATTCTGTATTCAGAATGCTATTATTTTCCCTTATAACCATGTTATAAGGGAAAATATTACAGATCGGGTCCCCATCCCGATCGTCTCCTAGCAACCGTGCGTGAAAATCGTACCGCATCTGCACTTGCTTGCGGATGCTTGCGATTTTCACGCAGCCCCATTCACTTCTATAGGGCCTGCGTTGAGTGAAAAACGCACAAAATAGAGCATGCTGCGATTTTCACACAACGCACAAGTGATGCGTGAAAATCACCGCTCATGTGCACAGCCCCATAGAAATGAATGGGTCCGGATTCAGTGCAGGTGCAATGCGTTCAACTCGCGCATTGCACCCGCGCGGAAAACTCACCCGTGTGAAAGGGGCCTAACTGTGTCCACCATCCCCTGCGGAGACTCAGCCCGACAACAACAGATTAACAGCTGTACTTGAGGTTGTTTACCTGTAAAGCCTTATAAGGGCAATGGAACGTGATAATGTCATGTGACCTGCCATGAGAGAGGGGGGATTCGAAACTGTTGTTATCCCTCACATCTTGGGGAGGGGGAGATGAAAACTGTTTTACCTCAATAAATCAGTTTATGTTCTGAGTTCACATGAACCAGAGGTGTGTGGTGTCTTCTCTGAGGAAAAGGGGACATTAGGATCGCATGGTTCTGGATGTCCGAATGTCACGATCTTGGGACAGTACGAAGCTACTCATTTGAGTTATAAGGGCCCCTTTACAGGGTCTATTGTACTTTACTCAGTAGATGATGTGAGCATAGTGCAATAGACCCACACTGTATCATAAAACACTGTGATGCAGTCAGTTTGAGTCAGGAGAGACCCGGTCAGTTTGGGAGATGCTGCCGACATACTGAGCATGGTGTGAATCAGCCCTTAGACCTGAGGAAGCTGGTGTGCTCACTTTGAAAATACATATTTGAATAGTTGAATAAATCCCTTTTCCTGTGCTGGCTGCATAATATGTTCATTTTAAGATCAGGTGGGAAAACATTTGCAAGGGATTTTAAAGTCATTGGGACAGCATGATACTAATGTCTGTAAAGCTCTGCGGAATATGTCAGCGCTATATAAGTGAGTATAATAAATACAATCTGACATGGACTGAAGTAAGTATACCAGACTTGTACAGTTTGCACTGTGAAAAGTGGAGACCGTTCCTCTTTAAAGGGGTTATCCAAAGTGCAAAACATGCCCACCAATGCCCGGGCCCCTCATAAAGATTATACTTACCCTGTTCCCTGGCACCCGCTTCGCTCCTGATACTCGCATCTTAGTGCAGTTCTGGTCACTGTTGAAGTGCAGGCTGGCTGCAGGTTACCTTGCGTACTGGCTGCAGGCTTTCTTGGCCACTACTTGCAAAGAACCATGCTGGTGCAAGCACCAGCGGAACAGACAACAACAGAAGGACTGGAACCCAAACATAAACTCAGGACATGGATCGGACAAGACACACGGGAACCAACACACAAGCAGATGCCTGGACCCCATGCAAAACAGAAGCATGGCGATCACAGGCAGAGCTGCACACAGACTAGATGTTCTCCCTCTGGAGAACCCAGGAGCCCTCTCACAAAGGCAGGACAAACACAGGACATGAACAGAAGCAGAAAGCACAGCCAGGCTATAAATGGAACAGACAGGATCAGAAGCATATTAGGCACTGCCAGGCTATACATGGAACAGACATGATCAGAAGCAGTTACACTGCCAAGCAAGACATGGAGCAGGCAGGATACAACATCAACAATGCTATACCAGGCGACACCACACAGAAGGGCAGATGGCAAAACCCCCTGGGTCAGCAGCAAGGGGCTACACCCAGAAAAGCGCAAGACAGACTGACCACAAGCCCCACAGCTCACAGATAGAAATAGCTGCAATAACTAGGGCTTCTGATAAAACACACCCAGGAACAGACCAGGGAATGTTAAGCCCACCAGAACCAGACAACAACAAGTAAAAGAGCATCCACCTACTCAGGCACCGTTCACACACTAAAGGCCGCAGCCAGCACGCATTACAAAGCAACTAGCATACACAGGAGAAAGCCTGCAGCCAGTACGCCAGAGAGCCTGTAGCCAGCCTACATGACAACAGTGACAAGAACTGCACTGAGATGCAGACATGGGGAGTACACACATTCACAGGCATAGTTCACACACTACACTGCAGTCAGTACGCAACCCCAAGCAACCATGCTGCACAGGGGTAAGCCTGCAGCCAGTATGCAAGAGGGCATGCAGCCAGCCTACACGGCCACAACTGGAACCGCACTGTGACTACCATAAATCAAAGTGAAGGCATATATACTTATTTTGGTCTGTCTTTCATCTTCTTCCCACTCTCATAAGCTTAGCCAGCAATGTAAACAAAGGAAGCTTTCACTCTGATTGCTTTGCATGTATTATGATATCATTGCCTCATGCAGTCTCATTTTCTCCTCACAGGTCCTACATATATATGTTATACAGCATTTTATTTGAGTTTTTACTGAAATTTTTATTATGCTATATATATATATAACCCGTTGGAACTGTAATAAATATTACCATCACTACCTGTTTGTTAGTAATCTTTGTTTTTTTCATTTTTGATTCTTATTATTTATGGATGTGCATTATATGCAGCATCTCTCATTAGTGGTGGGTACTACTGCCAATAAGCTGTTTGCAGGGGCCACCTACAGTAGCTCGGATGATTGCTGTGGCCTTTTCATCATTTACATTCAACTGATTTAGACAAAGCTGCAATAACAGCACTCATAATGTACAACTTGCAGGTGTATATTTCAGTGTAAACCATGAAGAGGCCATAGCACTAATTTTAGCGCCACTGCTCTTTTAACCCTTTATCTGCCAAGAACGTATCTGTACATCTTTGAAAGGTGAAGCTTTAGTAGCCAAGGGTCTGTCTGTATGTGTAGTAGCTAGAGATACTAGCCTGGCATTATTATAAGCTAAGCTTCAAAACAAGATCAAGATCATAGCTCTAGCCATGATACATCGGGACTCTTCTGACATCCGGTCTAACTTCTAAAGGCTATTGTCACGCTCATGTGTGGGAGGAAAACACCGCACCGAGCATAGGAAAGAGGATACCAGAATAAGGCCTAGAAACTAGGGAAGGAAGATGGACACCTAGAGAAAACCTTAACTCAGGTAGTCAAGTTCATCCATCGGATACCTAGAATCCTATCTCGCCCTATAGGACCATGGGACTAATGTCAGGACTGAGTCTACCTGTTCCTCCAAAGGGAAGGACGAACAAGAATCTCCCTCAGGCCTAATGATAAACAGGGAAAGGCAATATATATATATATATATATATATATATATATATATATATTGTAGGGGTTTAGCTCTTCTCTGGGGGTGATTCACACAAATATCGTCGCCAGACACCAAGTTTCTGGTCCAAACATCACTTTATTTGGCTCCTCAGCAATCCAAACATAAATGGTACAAAATAAACACCTGCCCGGCTGGGCTCTAACTAAACATATAATATCCTGACTCACCTAAAGTCACAGTTCACACCCTGTGAACACATGCGGCTTTGTCAGCCAATGTCCCACAGCCTCCTGGCTGTACAGAGCACAGTACGCCCACTGTCTCCAGTTCAGTATTTCTTGTGGGGGATTGGGGCTCAGTAGTCTGCCTGACTATGGCCCTGCGACCCTCCCAGGTGTTGCTGCGTCCTCCAACTCCAGGCTATCTCCCAGCCTTGTGGTCCCTCAGCCTTGCCCAGCTGAGACCACACAGACAGAGCCTCCAGGCCTCTGTCCACAGGTAACACACTACCCCCTTTCTGACACTCTGGGAGGTGCCTTATGCCAGGCTGATTACCTCCAGCTTCTCTCACCTGTGGTGGAACAGGGGTGTGGACCACACTATCCACCCCTTCCTTGCCTCTAACCTGAGTGAGACCTGTCACTGTCTCACATATCCCCCACCTTTGTTCAAGCCCGTGAGGGTGAACACCTGCATAACCACGGGAGGCTGGTGAGAGGGTATCGACCTGGCCTGGACGTGGGGAACAGCCACCCACCCTGCTCTTTGGCTGCTCCCAATAAGAACCGGCCCAGATTGGCTTTACAGCCACACTAAGTAACCCAGTGTCAGCGAGCACTAGCTGCCGCTGACACAGAAAATTACCGGTTCTTATTTCACCGAGGCCAGGAACCTCGGTGACACGTACCTTCCCTTTGTTCTGCCAGACCCACGCCAGCAGAGCTTGGTTCATCACCAAAACCAACATCTTGCCTAACAGAAACTGCCTAAAGGCCTCATGTGCCCATCTCATGGCCAGATACTCTTTTCTTACTCTTTCCCGAGAGATGATGATGCGCTGTCGTATATTTTGATCTCTCTCTCTTTTTAGATCCTCTGGCTCCTGTACATGCGCCTCATGTCCTTTCTTGGACTGCTGCAGCTCTTGCCTAAACTGTTCCCAGTCATAGTCATATCCCGACACTTTCTCCTTTGCTTTGCAGGGCTCCTTCAGCAGAGCATGCTCGCCCCTACTCGCTTCTTTTACGTGCATCTGGGTCACTTCTTCCTTCTTTCCAACAGTAGATACTCCAGCTACTATGACAGTTTTAGAGACCTCTGCTTCTTTAGCGGCTTTTTCCACTTCAGCCGCGGCTCCCTTTGGCTTAACTTTGGTCTCTGTAGAACCTGGGGACTTCATGTCAACCAGCATATCGGCCTTAACTTTTTCAGTCTTTGTCTTCTTGAAGTCTCCAGTCTCTTTGACCGCCTTCTCATCCTTCTCGGACATGGCACCATAAACTTGCCCTGTTAACCCCTCCCCCTCTTTCTCATCGAGGCAGGAGGCACCAGGGTCTTCAGCAGACTCCTCGTCTTCTGTCATTTTCTCCAGAGGCTCACCCAGAACCCTGTTCTCATTTTGTGGAGGAGTCAGGAGATACAGCCCATCGTAATAGCCCGGATCCGAAAACTGATCATTCACCTCCTCGTACTACTTCCTCAGCAGGCTGCTGGCTATTTGGAAGGCCTTGTATGCAGAGGGGACGTCTTCCAGGCCTAGGCTACACGCTACCACGGGTCTGAGGTCTTCGGCATCCACAAAAGCCCCATCATCTGGTTTAGCAGAAGCATCTTCCATCTTCTCTGCCACAGCCAGCACCACAGTGCCACCCTCTCCAGTCCCATTTTTACGGTTCAATCATTATTTTATTAAATCGTATAATTGAATAATGTATAAATACATCCAATGAGTATACAAAACAGTAAAGTACAAGGTCAAGAACTGAACATACCAATAAGTCTGAGGTAGTATTACATTCAATAATTAGTCTTACGGAACAAAATTTCAAGTATTAGTGCCGTTGGGGCTTCCATAGATGAATCTAAGAGCATACACGGCATTTATTCTCTAACTTCCAGACTAATAACCACATAAGACCGGGAAGACATCACAAGACATGACAGACCAAAACCAAGACATATACACAAGGAAGGGGGAGGGGGAGGGGTGTATAGGATAGGATAGGAGATTCTACTTAGTGTAGTATTTAGGAGCTATTACCGGGTACAATACCTGTTGTCAACCAATCATGGAAAGATGTGGAGGTACGAAATTGATTCCATGGGTCCCAAGTCCCCCAGAAGGCTGTAGCAGATCCTGAATCCCTAGCGCTTAATTCTTCCATATGAACTAGTGAGTCCAGGGCGTTAGACCAGGTCACTCTCAAAAGACTCTCTGTAGACCTCCATTGACGGGGAATTATCTGTCTCATAGCTAGGATAAATAATCGGAGGGCTCCCTTCTTAATCTGTGAGATCCGCCCTGAGAACATGGATAGAAGAGCTAACGCAGGTGAGGGTGTAATAGTAGCTTTGTATAAGAAATTATATAAGTCAAAGATCTCCTGCCACAGTGGGGCTACACCCGGGCAGTCCCACCAGATATGAGTCATGGATCCCCTTGCATTAAGACATCTCCAACATGCATCAGATACCTGAGGATAAAATTGGTGTAATCGCACTGGGGTCCTATACCATCTGCTAAGGATTTTATAGTTGAGTTCCTGTAAATTACAAGACACCGTTAATTTGTGAGTGAAGAGGAGAGATCTGGACCATTGGTCTACAGAGAAGGTGGCTCCCAGTTCCGATTCCCAATCAGACATGAATTTGAGTTTAGTTCCCTGGATGTCTGTGGAAGAGTCCTCTTTCTCCCCCGAGTTCAACATGGCATATAAATGAGATATAGCATGATCAGGAGCTGACCTCGCTGTGCACATCTTTTCAAATTCAGTTAAGGGGGGACATGACCGCGATCCAGGTATCAGGGATTTAATGAAGCTTCGCAACTGAAAGTAGAGGAGCCAACGCCCAGGGCCTGCAGGAATAATGTGGGAAAGATCCTCCAAAGGGAGTAAACCATTCTGTTTATATATGTCTATTAATTTGATTGGTTGTCTATTATGGTCTCCTAAAGCTGGGAGTTGACTCAAGCCTGTGGGGAGATCTGTATGACCCGTGAGTGTCGTGAGAGGACCAGGAGAATGTATAAGGCCAAGTTTACCCGCAAATTTAGCCCAGGACCTAGCCAAGGAATATAGAAGCATCGGGGATTGCGAATTAGATAATGAATTCAAGGAGGTAGGGGACAGCCAAAAGATTCCAGTGGCTAAATGTGGAGCCATTTCATGCTCAATTTCTACCCATAGTTTAGTAGAGCGGTTGTGACATAGATCAAGCACACAATTCATGATTGTCGCTTTATAGTATGAGCTAAAATTTGGTAGTCCCGTACCCCCCAGAGCTTTAGAACGAGATATTAAGCTATAACTTAGTCTAGCTCTGGTTGTTTTCCATACAAAAACCGATACCATTCTCCTGATCTTAGCAAAATAGGTTAAAGGGATTTTACATGGGATCGTCTGAAACAAGTATAGAAGACGCGGTAAAATGTCCATTTTCACCACATTAATCCTCCCAAACCAAGAAATCTGGAGTGAAGTCCATTTATGGAAACTGGATTCAATAGCTCTAAGCAAAGGTAGATAGTTAAGTTTAAAAACATGTGTCAAGTTGGCTGGGATATGTACTCCTAAATATTTAATATGTTGGGAGGTCCACTTAAAGGAGAAAGAGTCCCTTAAGGAATCTGCTTCCCGTTGGGGCATGTTTATGTTCAAAATCTCTGATTTCTGCACATTGACTTTGAAGTTACTAAGGCGCCCAAAAAGATCAAATTCGCGAAGAATCGAGGGCAGGCTAATCCTGGGAGAGGTTAAGTAAATAAGCAGGTCATCTGCGAACAGGGACAGTTTGTGCTCTTTATTGCCCATGATAATTTAACACAACCTTTTGAAGTCGGTCAAACTATAATGAAGTAATGGGCTAAACCCTTGGTCAATATTAGAAATCACAGTGAACGGGTAGCTTTATAATATTTAAAACATAACATTTAATGATGTACGTAGATAAAATAATGGGCCCTACTATGCTTGACAAAGATGAATAGTTGCCACTAGTAACACTTATCTCCTGAAAAAATGGGCGGAGATATGGAGGGACCAATAAGGGATAGTAATAAAGTAGGGAGATAGGATGAAGGGTAGCCAGGTACCAAGGCAGAGAGACACAGTGCTGGGTCACTTTCCCTAGATCACCCTGTCTCTCTATATCCTCCTCCTATCTAACACAATATCCCTATTGCAACCCTTCCTTAAGATGGACTGCCCAGCTTTGCCCGATAGCCAGAAATGGTCCTTAGGTGGTTACCCTAGCACCAGGGGAGGGGGCAAAAAAGATGGCAAAGATAAATGTGATGAATCAAGAGCAAGCGAATCCACAACTGGTGTGAAATCGCCTACAGTACCAGACACGTTCATACACAAAATAAGATATGTTATCCAAAATAATTAACACTTAATGATGGTGGTATAGTCCCGACGCGTTTCCTCAGTGTTACCTGATTCGTCAGGGGACAGAATTATATCTAGAGAGCCCTTAGGTTGGGCTCAGTTATCCAACAAAATAGGGTCACAGGGGGCACACTGATAAATCAAGCCCACAACGCTTTTACAGTCTCCCTAGTGGTGGAGAACTGTACAGCAAATGAGGTATGAAGATGAAAAATTGTGTGACCTCCAATCGGTCAACCGTTGTAAAGTTAGAGACCGAGACACCCTCTATTTTGTAAGGCCTGTGGTGATTCCTGGTATTTAATCCTCTATCCGTGTGGACAAAGAGATCTCAGGTGCTCAATGTTTAATACACACCAATGTCCAGGTATAGGTGTCCAGACCTGGAGGATAAACCAGGAGTAACCAGAGGTCAATAGTCTTAACCAAACCTAGTTATATTGTTTGGTAAGACTTCAATCCAAACCTAGTAAACCGGTGATCATATATTCATAAATGCTTCTCATTAACTGAAAGTATCTATTCAATACACTTCCAATAAGAAAAGCATTCTGTCAGTTGATAGTATCAGTTTAACACACATTGTAACCGATCCCCCACCAGTGATGTCACTAGCGGACGTTTAAGAGACGGTACAACATAACTTATCTCATGCTAGTAACAGTCTGGTATAAAAGCATAAGGTAATGAGCAGCTTATCTGTCCAGTCGTTGGTAATGACCGTTCCCAGATATGGATGGATGGAGGGTATTCCCTGGCGTCCCGCGTGTAGCAGTGGCCACTGCTACACGCGGGACGCCAGGGAATACCCTCCATCCATCCATATCTGGGAACGGTCATTACCAACGACTGGACAGATAAGCTGCTCATTACCTTATGCTTTTATACCAGACTGTTACTAGCATGAGATAAGTTATGTTGTACCGTCTCTTAAACGTCCGCTAGTGACATCACTGGTGGGGGATCGGTTACAATGTGTGTTAAACTGATACTATCAACTGACAGAATGCTTTTCTTATTGGAAGTGTATTGAATAGATACTTTCAGTTAATGAGAAGCATTTATGAATATATGATCACCGGTTTACTAGGTTTGGATTGAAGTCTTACCAAACAATATAACTAGGTTTGGTTAAGACTATTGACCTCTGGTTACTCCTGGTTTATCCTCCAGGTCTGGACACCTATACCTGGACATTGGTGTGTATTAAACATTGAGCACCTGAGATCTCTTTGTCCACACGGATAGAGGATTAAATACCAGGAATCACCACAGGCCTTACAAAATAGAGGGTGTCTCGGTCTCTAACTTTACAACGGTTGACCGATTGGAGGTCACACAATTTTTCATCTTCATACCTCATTTGCTGTACAGTTCTCCACCACTAGGGAGACTGTAAAAGCGTTGTGGGCTTGATTTATCAGTGTGCCCCCTGTGACCCTATTTTGTTGGATAACTGAGCCCAACCTAAGGGCTCTCTAGATATAATTCTGTCCCCTGACGAATCAGGTAACACTGAGGAAACGCGTCGGGACTATACCACCATCATTAAGTGTTAATTATTTTGGATAACATATCTTATTTTGTGTATGAACGTGTCTGGTACTGTAGGCGATTTCACACCAGTTGTGGATTCGCTTGCTCTTGATTCATCACATTTATCTTTGCCATCTTTTTTGCCCCCTCCCCTGGTGCTAGGGTAACCACCTAAGGACCATTTCTGGCTATCGGGCAAAGCTGGGCAGTCCATCTTAAGGAAGGGTTGCAATAGGGATATTGTGTTAGATAGGAGGAGGATATAGAGAGACAGGGTGATCTAGGGAAAGTGACCCAGCACTGTGTCTCTCTGCCTTGGTACCTGGCTACCCTTCATCCTATCTCCCTACTTTATTACTATCCCTTATTGGTCCCTCCATATCTCCGCCCATTTTTTCAGGAGATAAGTGTTACTAGTGGCAACTATTCATCTTTGTCAAGCATAGTAGGGCCCATTATTTTATCTACGTACATCATTAAATGTTATGTTTTAAATATTATAAAGCTACCCGTTCACTGTGATCTCTTTATTGCCCAGCCTGAGACCCGAGATGGAAGGGTTTGCCCGAAGAGCATTAGCCAGGGATTCCATCACAAGGGTGTATAAAAAGGGGGACAAGGGGCACCCTTGACGTGTTCCATTCCGGATCTCAAAAGGGGCAGAAAGAAGTCCATTAACACGAACACAGGCTGAAGGGGAGGAATAAAGAGCTAATATCCTATAGATCATTTTGTCTCCTAGGCCAACGTGGCGTAGGGTCTCCTCTAAGAACCGCCAGCTCACCCTATCAAACGCCTTCTCAGCGTCTACAGCGAGAAGGCATAGTGGAATTTTGGTTTGTTGTGCTCTCGCTATTAACCCTAGCGTTTTAAGTGTATTATCTCGGGCTTCTCGTCTAGGTACAAATCCTACTTGCTCTTTGTGTATACAACCTGGAATGTGGGGATGGAGCCTCAGAGCCAAAAGCTTGGCATACATTTTGAGATCCACATTGAGCAAGGAGATAGGCCTGTAATTAGAGCATGACGCTGGGTCCCTGCCTGGTTTGGGGATGACTGTGATATGTGCCTGGAGTGCCTGTCGTGTAAATGGACAATCTGGTGCGATGGAATTAAAGGTTTCAACCAATAGGGGTGTAAGGTCTTCTCGGAGAATATTATAGAACCGTGAGGTCAATCCATCAGGGCCTGGGGATTTCCCATTCTTCAGGTTCTTGATCACTGACTCTAGCTCAGGGAGGGTGAAATCATCTTCCAACGTGGCTGTATCCTCGTCAGATATAGGTGTAGGGCCAAATTGGGTTATGTATTCACGAGTTTCATCACTAAGGGGTTCTCGTGAGAGAGCGGATGCTGGTAAATTATATAAGGATGCATAATAGGATTGAAATTCCGCTGTGATATCTACTGGGTTGTGTACAGAGCTTCCAGTACCTGTATTAATTGATGGCACGTGAGTCAGAGCAGTTCGGGGATGTAAGGCCCTAGCTAGCCAGCTTCCACATTTATTACCATACTCAAAGAACCCGTGTCTAATTTTATCTCTAAAACATAATGATTTTTGGTCTAGGATCTGCAATATTTGGTGTTGAACTAGAGAAATGTCTGATTTTAAGTTGTCAGTAGGGGAATTTTTGTTTAGGTTTTCTTTTATGGCAAGGTCAGATAGAAGAGATTTCAATTTGTGGGACCGTTCCTTCTTCAGTCTGGAGCCATGTGAAATAAACACCCCTCTAAGCACGCATTTGAGGGCCTCCCATTTAATAGGGGGGGCGGTCAAATCCGTTAGATGATCATTAGTAAAGTTGGTAATAGCTTTCCTGATGTCTGCTAGGCAGGCTACATCTGATAACAGGTTATCATTCAGTCTCCATGAGAAGGGCCGGGTGTAAGAAGGTTGGGAGGAAATAATGCCACATACCGGTGCATGATCAGACCACAGGCGAGTGTCAATAGAGCATTTAGGCCCAGAGTCCAGCAGTTGTTGAGATATAAAGATGTGATCGAGTCTACCATAGCTATTATGGATTGGAGAGTGGAAGCTATAATCCCTGACACCTGGATGCAAAATGCGCCATAGATCCACCAGGCGAAGTGCCATGAGCTCGGATTTAAAACTGCGCAGAGAACTCGGGGAGATCGAGGACTTACCAGATGAGGAATCCAGCAGTGGGTCCATCACCAGGTTGAAATCGCCTCCAAGTATGATTGGGGGACCATCTGCAAATTTGGATAGTTTTTTCAGGATCTTGGATCCAAAAGTTGTTTGTCCCTGGTTAGGAAAATAGACATTAGCTATAGTTATGACAGAATGATCCACAGAGAGCTTAATGAAAACAAACCTGCCCTTTAGGTCTATCTCAGAGGATAAAACTGTATAGCTAAATGATTTGTGGAGTCCTATAGAGACTCCCCCTGATCTGCTAGTGGGATTAGGACCATGAAACCAATTCTGATAATAACGGTTGGCATATTTGGGAACGGCGCCTGCTTTAAAGTGAGTCTCCTGTATCATAGCAATCATAACTCTCTTCTTATGGAGGTTGTATAGAATCTGACTCCGTTTCTCGGGTTTATTGAAACCCCTGACATTAAAAGTGCAAAACGATATGGGTGCCATTTTGAGGAATATTAGTGAGAGGGAAGCATAATCTCCCATATTCTGCCAGTACTATCTGAAATGTAGTAGGAGTATGGGGAAGGACACATGAGGGAAGGAAGACAACAAGGGGAACAATTAAACACAGAGCAGTGCACATATAAAGCATATAAATCTTATTTGGAAGAACCAACATCGTCGGTTCCAAGGGTGCTAAGTGACAACTGAGGTCCTTCGCAGCGGTGTGTGCTGCGGTCCCTAAGTGGGGTGGGGAGAAAGCAAGGACCAACCGTCTCCTTACTGGACTCCAACTTATAATAACGTAGAAATAACATTTGCTGAATATATAACAGGACAGGTGTGTGTATAGGTCTAGGAGACCTATACATAAGAAAATGATATGCACATAATTTCTATAACAGTATAGAACAATAAAGGCAACAGGAGGGTGTAGATCCCCTCAGGTGGGTGAGCGAGAATGTCCCAACAGTCAGTCGTTAGGGTTAGGCTCACGTCTAGAGGTCCTCTTCTGCTTAGGTGAGGTCGTCTGCCATCTTTCCCTCTGTGGGATGGGAATGGGTTGCTTCGGACTAGGCCAATCCGGCAACTCCAGCAGCGGGATATCAAACGCTGCACAGAGGTTGGCGAGGTCGTCAAGGGATCTGAATACAGCTGACCTCCCTTCTTTAGTAGCGGACAATTGAAATGGATATCCCCATCTGTAAGGAATGTCCTTGGCTTTGAGTGCTGTCAGTAACGGTTTCAGTGCTTTGCGTAGCTGCAAGGTACGCCTGGCTAGATCCTGTAGAATGATGACTTCTTTGTCAGCATGCATGATTTTGCTTGCAGATCTGGCAGCTTTCAAGATGGCCTCTTTATCTTTAAAGAAATGTATACGGCATATGACATCTCTGGGGCGATTAGGATCGCTTAGTTTAGGACCAAGGGCTCTGTGGATACGATCTATTTCAAGAGATTGTCCTGGTTCTCTGGACATCAATGTATTGAAGAAGGAAGTGGCCCATTTCTCAAGATCTTGTGGTAAAATATCTTCAGGAAGGCCCCTAATGCGTAGGTTATTCCTCCTATTTCTATTTTCAATATCGTCTAGATGTGTGATGATATCTTGGATCTGAGCAGAGTGTGTCTGGATGACTTGTTGGTGTGACTCCAGGACCCCCAGTACTTGTTCCTGCATGGATTCTGCCTCCTCCACCCTCTGACCATCCTGCTTTAAGTCATGCTGCAAGGCCTCCATATCTCTTTTATGAGAAGTTTCCAGCCTGGAAAATAAGGCATCTATTTCATGCCTGGTGGGGAGGGATTTGAGGTGAACCTTCCAGTCCCAGTCCTCATCCTCTCTCTGTGGGGTTATGGATGCCCCTGACTCCAAGATCGAGGTCTGGGAGCAGCGGCCTCTAGAAGAATGTCCCTGAGGTGCTGCTGAGAACGACCCTGTGTATGGCGGGGATGAAGCCGCCGACGAGCCGGAGCTTGCTGCCGCAGCATAGGATGCCGGCGAACCGGTAGGTGTACCCCTCAGCTGCTGTGGTGACTCTGGGGCTTGTGGGCCTGAATCTTCATGGTGCGTGGGGGACGCCGCTCTGACCTGTCTCGCCGCCATCTTGGGAGAGTTGTCTTCCCCTCGGTCAGCGTCTGTCTGGCTGGAGGGGACGAAGAAGCGGGAAATCGCTCCCGTTTTGCGGCGTGTCGGAGCGGGCGTCGATGAGGGTCTTCTCCTGCGACCTGTCATGTGGTCAGCGAAGCGGATGGTGTCCTGTCAGGCTTTAAAGTTGGAGTCGGTCGGGAGCCGAGGTAAAGGACGTCTTACCCGGCCATTGGTTAGCTCCGCCCCCCCTCCAGTCCCATTTTTAACAGGCTCTGGCTTCTTGACATCTTCCAGAGAACTCTCCTCTTCAGGTTTCTCACCTTCCACCTGCTGTTTGAGAGCACACTTAGATTTCTCCAACTCATCTTTTAAGCTCATGAGATTTTCATTCTCTGCTCTGAGTTGCTTGTTCAGCCTCTCCAATTCAGCATGCTCCTCAAGCGCTTTTTCCAGGGCTTTAGCCAAGGAGAGGGCCTTGGTCTCCTTTTCCCAAGCATCAGTCTCTGTTTGGTCACGTTTTTCAACGTATCGAGCCGAGATGTATTTCTCTTCAGCTAGGAGCCAGTCACATTTCTCCTGTTTCTTCGCTGGATTAGACATAACTTGCTTCTGGTGGTCCAGGTCCACCATCAGATCATCCAATCCTCGCTGAAGTTTGTTCTTGGTTTTCTCCACCTTTTTGTATGTCACACCCTGTTTCTCCAGGCGCTGAACCACCAACTCCATGTTTTTCAGCAGTTTCTTTTCAGCTTTTTGCACAAGCTTGTGGGAAGTGCCCCGCTTTTTGGCCTCCGGTTCCAGCTGCTCCTTGCTCGGCTCTGCTGCAGCAGATGTAGGAGTATCACCATTCTCTTTCTGGCTCTCCTTCTTTGCCCTTTCTGAAGCCTTCTTCAGTTGCTCTGTGAAGACAGCTAGTCCCGTCTCTAACGTTTCTAGGGAGCGTGAGGAGAGAGAGAGATCATCCTCCTGTTTGCAGCTGTACTGTCGTGTCAGGTCACCTACAACTGTCTGGATATGGGCTTCAGACCCTAGGCTGACATCACCCGACTTAATTCTCATCTCGTCAGATATAACTGTCTGGTCGCTACTAGTAACCACCTTTGTTTCACAGGACCTTGACATGGTAGCTTCACTCTCTGGGTTGCTATCGGTCACAGCACATACGTCACCTATACCGCTCGTGTCATTATTAATTCTGACCTCTAGGGGCACCGATGAGCTAATCCCCACCTGGGACACTTCCTTAGTAACCAACCAACATTGTGGAGACTGCATTTCCCCCTCTGGTACGTGCGGTACACCCTCTAACCCTATCATATTCTCCTGCACCTTCAAACACTGAGCTGGAGCTGGGCTTTGCTCCACACTAGTTATAGGCATGTCTTCAAACTTTTTGATTACGTCATATCGCGCTTCATGAAACATAGCAGATGCAGAAAATAAAGTTTTATCATCATTTACATTTTTACCACCAGGGGGCGCTTCTCCCCTGACCACAACCTGCAACGGAAAAGTTATATCACTGTCACCACATATTTCATATGACATCATATTTTCCTTATGCATTTCCGCACTTTTGTTACCATCACTTTGCACTTGACCAGCACCATTGTTTCCAATGGTCAATATTCTTTCCCCATGCAGGTCAAAGTGCAGCTCCCTTAGATCCTCACTTAAAGGGACAGGTACAGGTTCTGCAGGAGTTTCGTCACTATCTGCAGAAGTGTCTACCTTACCCCACAGCAACACCCCGATATCACGGCCCAACACTCCCTCATGCATGAGTGTATCTGTAACATCAAGTTCATCAGTCTCTGTTCTCAATGGAGTCTCCCGCTCAGTGAAAATGAGCGGATAGTCCTTATCCGCACGACTGTCCAGCACCTTTATTATTTTACCAGTCTCAGGTTTCAATATTGTGCTGCCTCTTACCCGGGCTAGCATGGGATCCCGGATCCTTGTCATCCCAAAACTAGCTTTGGTCATGGGCAACTGAGGTAACACAGAAACCTTCTCCCCTGTAGATTTCTGCGAGGGAGCAATCACAGCAGGCTGATCCGCCTGTCCAGACACAGACTTATTACCTACCGGCCCAGCAGGTATCCCCTGCCGCCGGCTCACTGTCACTGGGTCTGCCACACAGTTAATAACAGGAACAGTCTTACCCTTTGTAATCAACCATTCTGGTAGAGCAGTGCCATTCTCTCCCGCAGACTCATCAAGGTTGTGGTTGCTTCTAGCAACAGCTTTACTGCACCTCCGCACTTCCTCTCTAGGACTCCGGACACAGTCGCAGGGAAGATACGCACTCCTGAGAACCGCGCCGCTCTCCACCTCTTTGTCTTCCCGACGGTTGCCCTTGGCAACGGCATATCTTTGCCTTTTATCAGGAACTCCGCTCCACAACTGCCCAAACAATGGAAAGTCCTTGCCCAGTACAAATTCCACTTCCAGTGTCTCACATTTTAACAGCTCCCATTGCACAGAGCCATAGTCTGTCACAAAGGTCAGGGACACCGTAGTTTTTGTCTCTGGCCCCCTTGTTACAAAGTCCAGAATATTAGGCAGGACCCGAGACACTTGCTGGCGGGAGTCTAGACTGACCCCCAGCGGGATTCCGCCGATCACCAACTCGCAGGATTTCTCCCACGGGCTATACCATTTTGCAGCCATTTCCACTGCTCAGTCTCTTGTACTGGGCTTCTGGCCCTTTAAATCCTGCACTGTTTGCACCACAGAAAAAAAAAGTCCAGTTTAACACCAGCAGTCTCGGCTCTGCAAACTAGCAGGCTTCCAGCATTTTTACTTATCAGCAGGGACACCTGCCCGCATCCGACACCAATTGTAGGGGTTTAGCTCTTCTCCGGGGGTGATTCACACAAATATCGTCGCCAGACACCAAGTTTCTGGTCCAAACATCACTTTATTTGGCTCCTCAGCAATTCAAACATAAATGGTACAAAATAAACACCTGCCCGGCTGGGCTCTAACTAAACATATAATATCCTGACTCACCTAAAGTCACAGTTCACACCCTGTGAACACATGCGGCTTTGTCAGCCAATGTCCCACAGCCTCCTGGCTGTACAGAGCACAGTACGCCCACTGTCTCCAGTTCAGTATTTCTTGTGGGGGATTGGGGCTCAGTAGTCTGCCTGACTATGGCCCTGCGACCCTCCCAGGTGTCGCTGCGTCCTCCAACTCCAGGCTATCTCCCAGCCTTGTGGTCCCTCAGCCTTGCCCAGCTGAGACCACACAGACAGAGCCTCCAGGCCTCTGTCCACAGGTAACACACTACCCCCTTTCTGACACTCTGGGAGGTGCCTTATGCCAGGCTGATTACCTCCAGCTTCTCTCACCTGTGGTGGAACAGGGGTGTGGACCACACTATCCACCCCTTCCTTGCCTCTAACCTGAGTGAGACCTGTCACTGTCTCACAATATATATATATATATATATATATATATATATATATATACACACATATACAGTACAGACCAAAAGTTTGGACACACCTTCTCATTCAAAGAGTTTTCTTTATTTTCATGACTGAAAATTGTAGATTCACACTGAAGGCATCAAAACTATGAATTAACACATGTGGAATTATATACATATCAAACAAGTGTGAAACAACTGAAAATATGTCATATTCTAGGTTCTTCAAAGTAGTTGCTTTGATTACTGCTTTGCACACTCTTGGCATTCTCTTGATGAGCTTCAAGAGGTAGTCCCCTGAAATGGTTTTCACTTCACAGGTGTGCCCTGTCAGGTTTAATAAGTGGGATTTCTTGCCTTATAAATGGGGTTGGGACCATCAGTTGCGTTGAGGAGAAGTCAGGTGGATACACGGCTGATAGTCCTATTGAATAGACTGTTAGAATTTGTATTATGGCAAGAAAAAAGCAGCTAAGTAAAGAAAAACAAGTGGCCATCATTACTTTAAGAAATGAAGGTCAGTCAGTCAGCCGAAAAATTGGGAAAACTTTGAAAGTAAGGGCTATTTGACCATGAAGGAGAGTGATGGGGTGCTGCGCCAGATGACCTGGCCTCCACAGTCACCGGACCTGAACCCAATCGAGATGGTTTGGGGTGAGTTGGACCGCAGAGTGAAGGCAAAAGGGCCAACAAGTGCTAAGCATCTCTGGGAACTCCTTCAAGACTGTTGGAAGACCATTTCAGGGGACTACCTCTTGAAGCTCATCAAGAGAATGCCAAGAGTGTGCAAAGCAGTAATCAAAGCAAAAGGTGGCTACTTTGAAGAACCTAGAATATGACATATTTTCAGTTGTTTCACACTTGTTTGTTATGTATATAATTCCACATGTGTTAATTCATAGTTTTGATGCCTTCATAGTCATGAAAATAAAGAAAATTCTTTGAATGAGGAAGGTGTGTCCAAACTTTTGGTCTGTACTGATATATATATATATATATATAACAAAATACAGAAGGGAAAGGAAACCCTTATCTTCAATGAAGCTTTGGTAGCACTAGGAACTCAGCCGAGAACCAAACACAAGGTAACCCCAAGTCCAACAGAAGCTATAAACCGCATAGCATAGTGGGAGAAACAACAATAAATAGAGAAGGTTAAAGTGGTTCTGTACCCTCTGGATAGATCATCAGCATCTGATCGGTGGGGGTCCGACACCCGGGACCCCTGCCTTTCAGCTGTTTGAGAAGGGAGCGGCGCTGGCAGTAGTGCCGCGGCCTTCTCGCTGTTTACCGCAAGCCCAGTGATGTTACTAGTATTAATGGCCTGGGCAGGGCTAAGATCCATTCAAATGAACAGAGCTTAGCCCCGCCCAGGCTAGAAATACTAGTCGTGACGTCACTGGGCCTGCGGTAAAGAGTGAGAAGGCCGCGGCGCTACTGCTAAACCCAGAACCAATGGAGCAGGGAGACCCTCCAATACAAAACACGAGATGATTTCCTGATGAAAGTTACCCACTCTTAATCGGATGTCATGCTCCATCTGAGATTAACACCTCTGAGTTAGAGGTGCAGAATCAATAGCAAAAATGGAAATGTTTTTCTTCAATGCACTTGGAGACAACCCGTGTATACGGACGAACTGAGCATCAATCAGCTTCACCCCTGTCCCACTGTCGATAAACACCTCAATCCCCACAGTCTTGGACTCTAGACATAAACCCAGGAGTATCTTCACCCAAAGTGTCCGAGGAAGACGATATGTTATGTGATAGTACGTCCTGAGAGTGGGGGCCCCTAGATCTCTCTCTCAGGCATCTATCAATGCATAGAAAATTGTAAAAGTAGAAAATTGTAATAGAAAATGTCTATCAATGTATACTGCAAGAGACATAGCTGCTTCCAGAGACTCAGGATTCTCATGAAAGGCCAAAGCATCCTTGAGCCTCTCTGATAATCCCTGACGAAACTGACTACAGAGAGCTGGATCGTTCCACTCAGTATTCGTAACCCACCTCTTAAACTGAGAGCAATAGATCTCTATATACAGTGTACAGGTAGGACACATACAACTATATACTGTTTATAAGGTACCAGTGTACACTGGTAATTTGTGACCCCCTTTATACTGTATATACAGATGTGTGACCCCCCTGTACACTGTATACAGAGATGTAGGACTACAATCATTTCTCTTTTTCCCCAGGTGAAGGGCAGTCATATACTCATAGATGATTTCTAGGCTGTCAGCTGGGAGAAAGTTGTGTGATGATAGACAGGATGCTCCTCGCTATGTGAGAAGATCAATTTGTACTTCTGGCTTCATTTGAGTCAGAAAACTGGCGAAAATGAACATAAATTTGTTGAGGCGACTGGTCACGCCCCCTCCTGGCCACTGTCATGCCCCCCACCCTTTTTTTTTAACCCCTTAGGGACGCATGACGTACCGGTACGGCATGTTTCCCGAGTCCTTAAGGACCCATGACGTACCGGTACGTCATGGGTTTAAACCGCGATTGCGGCACGGCGGGTGTTAATTGGAACAGGATGCCCGCTGAAATCATTCAGCGGGCATCCTGTCACAACGCCGGGGGGGTGATCGCCGCAAACCGCAGGTCAATTCAGACCTGCGGCGGTGCCATCGGGTCCCCATGCGACTGTGGGGGGGACCCGATGGCATGGAAGGCAGCGCGATGTCTAAGGAAGGCATCGCGCTGCCTTCCGGTGAAGAGCCTGTGAGATCCAGCCCCCTGGATCTCACAGGCCCCGGAAGCTGTATGAGTAATACACACAGTATTACTCATACAGCCAATGCATTCCAATACAGAAGTATTGGAATGCATTGTAAAGGAATATACCCCCCAAAGTTCAAGTCCCAAAGTGGGACAAAAAATAAAGTGAAAAAAAAGTTGAAAAAATAAAGTGAAAAAAAAGTTGAAAAAATAAAGTTTTCCCCCCAAAAAATTAAAAGTTTCAAGTAAAAATAAACAAAAACGTCATTTTCCCCAAATAAAGTAAAAAAAAATTGGTAACAAATAGGGGGAAAAAAAAAAGTATACATCTTAGGTATCTCCGTGTCGACCGGCTCTATAAACATATCACATGACCTAACCCCTCAGATGAACACCGTAAAAAATAAAAAATAAAAACTGTGCTAAATAAACCATTTTTTTGTCACCTTACATCACAAAAAGTACAACAGCAAGCAATCAAAAAGGCATTTGCCCACAAATATAGTACCAATCTAACCGTCACCTCATCCCGCAAAAAATGACAATCGTCCAAAAAATTAAAAAAACTATGGCTCAGAATATGGAGACACTAAAACATAATTTTTTTGGTTTGAAAATATCTGTTATTGTGTAAAACTTACATAAATAAAAAAAAAGTATACATATTTGGTATCGCCGCGTTCGTATCGACCGGCTCTATAAAAATATCACATGACCTAACCTCTCAGATGAACACCGTAAAAAATATAAAATAATAACTGTGCTAAATAAACAATTTTTTGTCACCTTACATCACAAAAAGTGTAATAGCAAGCGATCAAAAAGTCACACGCACCCCAAAATAGTGCCAATAAAACCGTCATCTCATCCCGCAAAAATCATACCCTACCCAAGGTAATCGCCCAAAAAGTGAAAAAATTATGGCTCTCAGACTATGGAAACACTAAAACAATCTAGTGATATGTGGTGATACAAGTCATAAAAGTCTGAAAATACATTTTCACTTACTATATAAATTACTCTTTCAATTAAAAAAACAACAAAAGAAAACCGTTTTCAGACGCTTTTTGGGCAGGTGTAATACAGGGGTCTTTTTGAGCCTATATTATGGTGCAATACCTGGACCTTCCAAGATTCATCAGAATCAGAGGCATGATGCTCAAACTTATTTTCCTATAAACTGCAGGGCGTTCAGGTGTTCAGTCCGTAATAGAGGAGCACTAAAACACCCATATTATACCTGTCTGAAAGCGGCCTTAGTAAATGCATTATATTAGACTTAGAAATTCATCATATTTAACCCCTTCCCGGCCTTTGACGTACTGTTACGTCATGGGAACCACTGAGTTCCCGCAATTTGACGTAATAGTACGTCATAGTGATCGCTGCAGGGGTCTGGCAGTCCGTGGTAGCCGGGCCCCTGCTGTATCCGCCGGCATCGCTGTAAAAGACAATGCCAGCGGATTAACCCCTTCTATGCTGCGGTCCGCGCTGACCGCGACATAGAAGAGGTTTTTGTCGGGTGAGGGGGAGCATTGAGTCCCCGCGCTGCTGTGGCGGGGACCCGATGCAACACAAGGCAGCCCGATGCCGTGCAGAGGCTGCCCAATGCCTTGCATGGCATCGGGAACTGCCTTCTACGGGTGCCGAGGAGATCCAGCCTCAGGCTGGGTCTCCTAGGCAACCTGTTAGTGTATGACTCAGTGTCATACACTAACAGGCAATGCAATACAATACAGATGTATTGTAATGCATTGCAGAGGGGATCAGACCCCCAAAAGTGAATGTCATAAATAAAGTAAAAAAAGTAAAAAAGTGTTTTTAATAAAATTAATAAAGTAATAAAATTAATAAAGTAAAAAAGAAAAAAATGCCCCTTTCACCTTATTTTATAATAAAAAAAAAAAAAAAAAAAACACAAAACCCACACATATTAGGTATGCCGCGTCCGTAATGACCGGCTCTATAAATATATTACATGATCCACCCTGTCCGATAAACACCATAAATAAATAAAATAAAAACAGTGTAAAAAAAAAAGCCATTTTTGTCACATTACATCACAAAAATTGCAACAGCAAGTGATCAAAAAGGCGTATGCCCCCTAAAATAGTACCAATCGGACCGTCACCTCATCCTGCAAAAAATTAGACCCTACCTGAGAGAATCGGTCAAAAAATAAAAAAGCTATGGCTCTCAGACTGAGACACTAAAATATGATTATTTTATGCTTCATTGTGCTAAAGTGAAAAAAAATTAAAAAGTATACATATTAGGTATTGCCACGTGCGTAACGATCTGCTCTTTAAAAAAGTCACATGACCTAATCCCTCGGTTAAACGCTGTAAAAAAATAATAAAAAAAAACGGTGCCAAAACATCCCTTTTTTGTTACCTTGCCTCACAAAAAACGTAATATAGAGCAATAAAAAAATCATATGTACCCCAAAATAGTACCAATAAAACTGGCACCTTATCCCGTAGTTTCCAAAATGTGGTGACTTTTTTGAGTTTCTACTGTAGGGGTGCATCAGGGAGGCTTCAAATGGGACATGGCATCTTAAAACCAGTTCAGCTAAATTTGCCTTCCAAAAACCATATGGCGTTCCTTTCCTTCTGCGCCCTGCCGTGTGCCCGTACAGCAGTTTACGATCACATGTGGGGTGTTTCTGTAAACCGCAGAATCAGGGTAATAAATATTGATTTTTATTTGGCTGTTAACCCTTGCTTTGCTACTGGAAAAAATGGATTAAAATGTAAAAGCTGCCAAAAAAGTGAAATTCTGAAATTTCATCTCCATTTTCCATCAATTCTTGTGGAACACCCAAAGGGTTAAGAAAGTTTGTAAAATCAGTTTTGTATACCTTGAGGGGTGTAGTTTCTAAAATGGGGTTATTTTTGGGTGGTTTCTATTATGTAAGCCTCTCAAAGTGACTCCAGACCTGAACTGGTCCTTAAAAAGTGGGTTTTGGAAATTTTCCCAAAAATTTCAAGATTTGCTTCTAAACTTCTAAGCCTTCTAACGTCCCCAAAAAATAAAATGTCCTTTTTAAAATGATCCAAACATGAAGTAGACATATGGGGAATGTAAAGTAATTACTATTTTTGATGTTATTACTATCTATTATAAAAGTAGAGAAATGTAAATTTGCAAATTTTAAAATTTTTGGGGTAAATTTGGTATTTTTTTATGAATAAAAATGTTTTTTTTAACTTATTTTTACCACTGTCATGAAGTACAATATGTGATGAGAAAACAATCTCAGAATGGCCTGTATAAGTAAAAGAGTTTTAAAGTTATCACCACATAAAGTGACACATGTCAGATTTGCAAAAAATGGCCTGGGCAGGAAGGTGAAAACAGGCTCGGGGTTGAAGGGGTTAATTATGATTACAGTTTATATAGGGAGCTGGAATACTTGTATGAAAATATTGGTTGGTGCATTGCTGCTGTGTTTCTTTAGCACATGCAGCATAGAGTAGACATGTGGCATGTATGAACTCCTCACTTTTTTGCAGACTGTATTTATTTATTTTATTTACCATAAGACGTCTGCTAGAGTACTCATTTTAGTGGCAAAAATATATAAGTATGGTGTTTTTATTTTGTGTATTAGGTTTTATTTGTACATGTCAAAATAGTGAAAAATGTCCTGATTATCAGAAGTGCAAAATGTCCAAACACCCCTGACACCAAAAGCTGATCAGCAGGGTTGCTGAGAGTTGGACCCCCAAAGACTTGATATTTGTGACCTATCCGAAGTATGTGATCACGAAAATCCCCTTTAAATTATGTTGCAGCAGTTGCATTACAGCACTAAATGGAATGCAATCTGTCCTGGTGTATAAACGGGCAGGGCTGTGCTTGCATGTAGTAGGCAATTTTACAATTATAACCAAAGAATGTGTGGGTTTTTTTTTATTTCCAGAATCACTTTGACCAACCAAGGTTTGTATGAAAGTGTTAATTATCTTCTGCATCTAAAAGCTACTTTATATTGACTGGGGACATGGTCATGACTTTAGTGTCAAATAAGCTATAAACAGAAATAATTGCTTGGAAAATATATTATTATAATATATGTTCATCCACTAGAAAAATTCATAGCTAACCACTGGGAAAGAAAAGTGACACAGCCATTCACATCTAGAAGAAATGTTTAAGCTTGCCCTAATTATGTATTAATTGTTATGTAGAAAGAATTCTCAAAACCAGGTATTATTTTATAGCAGTTTGTTAGAACATTGGTATTAAATGTAGGTATTCATTAAATATTTTATACTTCTAGTTCAGTACTCTAGCATGTCTCCTGACATTATCTCATGTCTGCGTTGTATGAGACAGAAAGGGTAAGGAATCAGCGGCACTGCTGCTCTCAGCTCACCTATACCCCCTACTCCAGCGAAAATCACAGACCAGCGGCTCAGCAATTGGACAGGTTGACGTGGTGCTCAGCGTGAATGCGAATAGACACTCGATATAATGCACAGATAGATGAAAGGAATGGCGGCACTCACCCCTGTCTTAAAAATACTTCAGTGCTTTATTGCTTCAATACATTGCAACAGATTCACAGGCTGGGGAGCGGGATGGCCCTTTGGTGTGAGTCGGCGGTGACGGCCGTTTCGCGCGTGACTTGCGCTTCCTCGGACCACTATGATGCACAAGCGCACCGCCATACTTTTATGGGCGGACCCCCGATCATCACCATGGTGACCAAGAGACGCTCCACAGGTGCGCACTGTGTGTAGAGATAAATACAGAGAGAAGGACACATAGTATGCAAGCAATGCAATACCAAACAAATGGGCACACAGTATCAATTCGCGGCGACAAGTTACAAAAGGCAGACAGACAAGTAGACACATGGGGACTTTAGAGAAAAACAGCCATATCATTTTTATCATTTAATCCGTGCGGGCCCATGGCGTTAGCCCTGATGATCCAACGAGCCTCCCGCTGCAACAAGAGGCGGTGGCGATCACCCCCCCTTGGGATGGGTCCCACAGTCTCAATGCCAGCAAAGGAGAGGCCCGATGGATCACCACCATGGACCGCGCGGACATGGTCAATCAGGCGGGGGGAACCCCAACCTGTCCTAATGGAACTTAAATGCTCCCGTACTCTTTCGAACAGAGGTCTTATAGTTTTGCCAATATAAAACCTATGGCAAGCACATGTTATGACATAAACTACGTAGGATGTGCGACAAGTGATGAAGTCTTTGACTTTGTGTGTGACCCCCCCCCCCCCCACCCCAAAGAATAGTATTTTTCTCTGCGAAATGTGGGGGCAAAATGAACACATACCGCACTTGTAGTTTGCCTGCGGTTTTCTATTCTGCAACCAATTAGTTTGTTTGGACTGCCTCAGCACACTGTGGACTAGTCTATCTTTCACAGTATGACATTTTTTTAAAGTGACAAGAGGTCTTTTAGAAATAAAGTCCCCCAAAGAGGACTCTCCCCTCAAAAGGTCCCAATTGTTTAACACGGCCTGTCTCACTATGCCTGCTGCTGGGCTAAATTTAAAGACAAAGGCAAATCTGTCCTGATCATTATCCTCGATCTTATCCTTAATGAGATTTTGACGTGAATGACGACCGCCACGATCCAGTGCATCAATAACGTCTCTCCTGGGGTAACCCCTCTCCAAAAGCCTTTCCTTAAGTTGGTGGGCTTGCCTAAAATAGCCCTCATCCGTACTATTAATTCTACGTAGACGGATGAATTGTCCAAAGGGGACAGCATCCTTCATCGCGGGCGGCTGAAAACTGGTCTGGTGGAGCAGCGAGTTGGTTGCAGTAGGCTTGCGAAAGCCTGTAGTGTGAAGAGTACCATTGTCTGTGGTGACTCTTACGTCCAGAAAATCCAACGAATCCCCACCAAAGTTGAGGGTAAACCTCATGTTCATGTGATTAGTATCGTTTAAGTGTTGTACAAACTGCTTGCACATCTCTTCGCTGCCCGACCAGACCAGGAATACATCGTCCACATAACGCAGGTAAAGGTGAACATGTTTCAGGAAGCAGATCCCCAGTGAGAAAACGTGTGTCTCTTCGAACACCGCCAGATACAGGTTCTCGAAGGTACACGACACCGGTGTACCCATCGCTGTACCTAGTATCTGGCGGTACCACTGCTGGTCAAATTGGAACACGTTGTTGGTGAGTACTAAATCCAAGGATTCTTGTATGAACCTCGAAAAAATGGGACTCTTGTCGGAGCGGCTCAAGACCATAGCAATGGCCTTCAGACCCAAATCATGGGGAATTCTTGTGTATAGGCTCTCCACATCTAAGGACACAAGGCGGAATTCCTCCCGCCACTCGAAGTTATCGAGGGCGCGGAGGAAGTCCCCGGTGTCCTTAAGATATGTGGGAGTGCCCCTGAGCAAAGGCCTCAACAACCAATCAACATACCTAGAGATGGGTTCAGTCGCTGATCCCATCCCAGCGACGATGGGTCGTCCCGGGGGATGGGACAGCGATTTATGTATTTTCGGGAAAAAATACCTGGCAGGGTTCTTAGGAAACTTTGGAGTCAGTCTCTCCAAAATGCTTTTGGGCAGAAATTGTAAATCAATATACCTATCAAGGAGTGACTGTACCTTGGCCAGTATAGACGGGACTGGGTTGTCGCTAAGTTTTTCATATACATTTCTATCTTCCAACTGCCTGGCAGCTTCCTCCAAGTAATAAACCTTGGTCATCAGGGCCACATTACGCCCTTTGTCGGCGGGCTTAATGACAACGTCATCAAGACCATCAAGCCACTGTAACCCAAGCCGTTCCTCACTAGTAATCACTAGTAATGTTAGGGGGTGCCACTGGATAAATCAGTGCACGTACATCCCTAAATACTCTTTTGTGGAAGAGGTCAATAGCCGGCATAGGGGGGAGGAAGGTGGACCTGATGCCACCCAAGAATACTTCCTGATGCTCAGGTGCAGTGGTGCTTTCGCTCTCGATATCTGCGAAGAACTGTACACACTCAATCTCCATAATATCAAAGCGGTGATGTAAATGAAAATCAGCACACGTCATGTGTGCAGGGACCTCACCCAATAAAGGTGGGGGACGTGTGGAACTACTTTCTGAAAACATTTTGTATAGATCCATTTCAAAGTCCACAGGATTGAATTGTTCCACCAAGCTGTATCCCAACCCTCGTTGGAAGAGTGAGAGACAGCTCGAGGGCAATTCATGTGCGATGAGGTTGATGACATTATTAGGAGAATCCTGTGCAGGGAAGACGGGATGGAAAGTCTCTACTGTTTCCAGGAGACTTGTCTCCTCCTTCTCATAGATTTGCTTGCAGAATAGATTGGTTGCAGAATAGAAAACCGCAGGGAAACTACAATGTGTTCATTTTGGTATGTGGTATGTGTTCATTTTGCCCCCAAAATTCGCAGAGAAAAATACTATTCTTGGGGGGGGGGTCACACACAAAGTCAAAGACTTCATCACTTGTCGCACATCCTACGTAGTTTGTCATAACATGTGCTTGCCATAGGTTTTATATTGGCAAAACTATAAGACCCCTGTTCGAAAGAGTACGGGAGCATTTAAGTTCCATTAGGACAGGTCGGGGGTCCCCCCGCCTGATTGACCATGTCCGCGCGGTCCATGGTGGTGATCCATCGGGCCTCTCCTTTGCTGGCATTGAGACTGTGGGACCCATCCCTAGGGGGGTGATCGCCACCGCCTCTTGTTGCAGCGGGAGGCTCGTTGGATCATCAGGGCTAACGCCATGGGCCCGCACGGATTAAATGATAAAAATGATATGGCTGTTTTTCTCTAAAGTCCCCATGTGTCTACTTGTCTGTCTGCCTTTTGTAACTTGTCGCCGCGAATTGATACTGTGTGCCCATTTGTTTGGTATTGCATTGCTTGCATACTATGTGTCCTTCTCTCTGTATTTATCTCTACACACAGTGCGCACCTGTGGAGCGTCTCTTGGTCACCATGGTGATGATCGGGGGTCCGCCCATAAAAGTACGGCTGTGCGCTTGTGCGTCATATCGGTCCGAGGAAGCGCAAGTCACGCGCGAAACGGCCGTCACCGCCAACTCACACCAAAGGGCCATCCCGCTCCCCAGCCTGCGAATCTGTTGCAATGTATTGAAGCAATAAAGCACTGAAGTATTTTCAAGACAGGGGTGAGTGCCGCGATTCCTTTCATCTATCTGTGCATTATCTCATGTCTGTTCATGCTTCATACCTTCCTGCAATCTTTCTTAGGATACTTTCACACTTGCGGCAGAGGATTCTGTCCGGATCCGACATTTACTTTTTTCACATTTTTTGCGGTCTGAGCATGCGCAGACCGCTATGCCGGATGCGTTTAGTCGGAACACTCAGAGCCGGATCCGGCATTAATGCATATCAATGGGAGAAAATGCCGGATCTGGCATTCCGGCAAGTGTTCCGGAATTTTGGACGGAGATAAAACCGCAGCATGCTGCGGTATTATCTCTGTCCTGAAAAGTCAAAAAGACCGAACTGAAGACATCCTGATGCATCCTGAACGGATTACTCTCCATTCAGAATGCATTAGGAAAAAAACTGATCAGTTCTTTTCCGGTATGGAGCCCCTAGGACGGAACTCAATGCCGTAAAAGAATAACGCTAGTGTGAAAGTACCCTTAAAGAGTAATGAAATTTTACTACTTTACTTTCTACTGGTGGTCTGTTTGGGTCATCCCGAACCTATGTGCATTCCCTTACGTAATTACCTCTCCAAACACCACCTAACAGCTAGCTTCGAACGGCCTAGATGGTGGGCAGTTCATCAAACCTACCGTCCTACTTCTCCCAGTCAAATGATGCGCCTCCTCTCAAAGTCTCACAACTGGGCAAAATTTCTTCCAGTGCGTCGTACAAGCATATCTAGCAGTAATCGATCCCTCACCAAGAGGTACACTACCCAAAAGCAGCCCCAGAGAGCATTTTTTTTTTTTTTTATAAGACTACGGGTGAAGCACTTTAACATCTTCTTGTGGTATGATCCAGTGTCTAATCGGACCACACCTGTAATCATTTACATATCTGCCTGAGATGGAGCTGCATGGCACATTTTGCAGCAATCTGACATTTCTATCTGGGTGTATTATTTTTGTCAATGAGTGTATAAGGTGCAGAATCATACAAACAATTGACCTGCTGCACAACTTAAAATCCGCATGGCAGGTCAATTTCTGAGGGTAAATAAATACTTGAAGTGTGCGTGAGATTTGGCAAATCTCATTAATTTTGCTTGTACTGTATACAGTCGTGGCCAAAAGTTTTGAGAATTGGAAATTGGAAAAGTTGCTGCTTAAGTTTTTATAATAGCAATTTGCATATACTCCAGAATGTTATGAAGAGTGATCAGATGAATTGCATAGTCCTTCTTTGCCATGAAAATTAACTTAATCCCAAAAAAAACTTTACACTGCATTTCATTGCTGTCATTAAAGGACCTGCTGAGATCATTTCAGTAATCGTCTTGTCAACTCAGGTGAGAATGTTGACGAGCACAAGGCTGGAGATCATTATGTCAGGCTGATTGGGTTAAAATGGCAGACTTGAGATGTTAAAAGGAGGGTGATGCTTGAAATTATTGTTCTTCCATTGTTAACCATGGTGACCTGCAAAGAAATGCCTGCAGCCATCATTGCGTTGCATAAAAATGGCTTCACAGGCAAGGATATTGTGGCTACTAAGATTGCACCTCAATCAACAATTTATAGGATCATCAAGAACTTCAAGGAAAGAGGTTCAATTCTTGTTAAGAAGGCTTCAGGGCGTCCAAGAAAGTCCAGCAAGCGCCAGGATAGTCTCCTAAAGAGGATTTAGCTGCGGGATCGGAGTGCCACCAGTGCAGAGCTTGCTCAGGAATGGCAGCAGGCAGGTATGAGCGCATCTGCACGCACAATGAGGCGAAGACTTTTAGAAGATGGCCTGGTGTCAAGAAGGCCAGCAAAGAAGCCACTTCTCTTCAAAAAAACCCATCAGGGACAGATTGATCTTCTGCAGAAAGTATGGTGAATGGACTGCTGAGGACTGGGGCAAAGTCATATTCTCCGATGAAGCCTCTTTCCGATTGTTTGGGGCATCTGGAAAAAGGCTTGTCCGGAGAAGAAAAGGTGAGTGCTACCATCAGTCCTGTGTCATACCAACAGTAAAGCATCCCAAGACCATTCATGTGTGGGGTTGCTTCTCATCCAAGGGAGTGGGCTCACTCACAATTTTGCCCAAAAACACAGCCATGAATAAAGAATGGTACCAAAACACCCTCCAACAGCAACTTCTTCCAACAATCCAACAACAGTTTGGTGAAGAACAATGCATTTTCCAGCACGATGGAGCACCGTGCCATAAGGCAAAAGTGATAACCAAGTGGCTCGGGGACCAAAACATTGACATTTTGGGTCCATGGCCTGGAAACTTCCCAGATCTTAATCCCATTGAGAACTTGTGGTCAATCTTCAAGAGGCGGGTGGACAAACAAAAACCCACTAATTCTGACAAACTCCAAGAAGTGATTATGAAAGAATGGGTTGCTATCAGTCAGGAATTGGCCCAGAAGTTGATTGAGAGCATGCCCAGTCGAATTGCAGAGGTCCTGAAAAAGAAGGGCCAACACTGCAAATACTGACTCTTTGCATAAATGTCATGTAATTGTCGATAAAAGCATTTGAAACGTATGAAGTGCGTGTAATTATATTTCACTACATCACAGAAACAACTGAAGCAAAGATCTAAAAGCAGTTTAGCAGCAAACTTTATGAAAAATAATATTTGTGTCATTCTCAAAACTTTTGGCCACGACTGTAGAATAGATCATTAGTATTGAACGCTCAGAAAACCCCTTTAATTCAGTGTGTACCCTGCCCTCAAAGGGGATACATGCAGATTATGTTTGTGTGTTGCAAAGTGTCAGCACATCCAGTTAAATAGTTAGAATTTTTCCAATGTGAGGAGATTGTGACGACCCATTGAATTGAGGAACTCCTAGCTCAGATACGTGAGAAGATCACATGGTATAATAATACATGGTTTCACTGGAATACTTTCCATTTGTCCACCAATTATGTTTCTCTTCAGATATAAGTGTTGTAGCTCCTAATCATACCAATGGATCAGGTATCCCTCCTCTTTTCCTTTGCTCAACTCTTATTGCGACACGACAGTCACTAATCTTACTGTGTTAGCAGTCCATTTATCCGTTTTGGCAGATCATTTGTTTTGTCATCCACATTTGTTTTGTCATCATTGGAAATGAAGACAAATCAGTATTTTTATTTTTTTTAAGGGGGTCTAATACTTTTACAAAAAATATCTTCCAATCTGGATTACAATCTGATTTTTGGCAGGGCATGAAGAATAGTATTGTTTTGGAGAAAATGGGCATACTTCACAATTTGCCTAAACTCCACCATAATTAGTACTGCATTGGATGGATACAATGTCATACATTCTAACTCTGCATTAACCAAACCTAAGGTCAACCAATCTTCAGATTGTGGTTCGTGAAGTAGTGTTTGTGGCATTTCATTAAACTGACAAGCTGATATAGCACTAGTTATTGCTTCTGACTTTTTTTCTAGTTAAAATGAACTTTTTTTATCTGCATATTTTCTTGCCTAGAAATATTTAATCAGATTAATTATATTTGTGTGGAATAACCCTATAAAGGACTGCGTAGTTTTTGCTTCATGACTCATTTGATACAAACAGATGCCAGCATGTTCTGTTTGTTTGAATTTCCGTGCCGCCAGTATAGGCTTTTCATGTGTTCTTTCTTTGTAGTCCTGCTGAGCCTTAATGTCTACTGTTATATATTACAGTGTGTGCCGTAGATCATGCAGTAAATTTACCAGTATATTGACACTGTGCATCTGCGTAGACAATGTCTTGTTATTGTCCTAATAAAAGGTATTATACGGTGATGCTTGTGGATAGGAAGCAGTAGAGTTTATGTCAGACTTAGGCTACTTTCACCCTCGCGTTTTGGGCGAACCCGTCATGGATCTGCAAAAATGGATCCGTTATAATAATACAACCGCATGCATCCATCATGAACTCCATTAAAAGTCAATGGGAGACGGATCCGTTTTCTATTGTGCCAGATTGTTTCAGAGACAATGGATCTGTCCCCATTGACTTACATTGTGTGTCAGAACAGATCTCTTTGGCTCGGTTTCGTCAAGCGGACAGAAAAACGCTGCAGGCAGCGTTTTGGTGTCCGCCTCCAGAGCGGAATTGAGACTGATCGGAGGCAAACTGATGCATTCTGAACGGATACTTTTCCATTCAGAATGCATTAGGGCAAAACTGATCCGTTTTGGACTGCTTGTGAGAGCCCTGAACGGATCTCATAAACGGAAAGCCAAAACGCTAGTGTGAAAGTAGCCTTAGTTTCTCCACATTTTAAAATACATGAACCCTTGATTAACCTTCCTATATTGCTCTATAAAGATGTATAAAAGATCTATTTGAAATTCATATTGAAATTCATACTGCTTTTAATAAAGGCCAGTTCCTCTCATTTACCCATGTACATGAAAGCCTATATAGGATATTTTTATATGGTGGTGGTTGACTGGAGTTTAAAATAAAATTCAACTAAGTTTCAGTCTGCAATCTTTCTTGCTTCATTCATTTTAGACCACCTGATATGCAGTTTACATGCTGCTCCTACACTGAGCAAAAACATAAACGCAACACTTTCGGTTTTGCTCCCATTTTGCATGAGCTGAACTTAAAGATCTGAAACATTTTCTACATACACAAAAGACCCATTACTCTCAAATATTGTTCACAAATCTGTCTAAATCTGTGTTAGTGAGCACTTCTCCTTTGCCGAGATAATCCATCCCACCTCACAGGTGTGGCATATCAAGGTGCTGATTATCATGAATATTGCACAGGTGTGTCTTAGACTGCCCACAATAAAAGACCACTCTGAAATGTGCACAGTTTTGCCTTAATTGGGAAGGGGGGTCAGAAAACCAGTCAGTATCTTGTGTGGCCACCATTTGCCTCCCGCAGTGCAACACTTCTCCAACGCATAGAGTTGATCAGGTTGTTGATTGTGGCCTGTGGAATATTGGTCTGCTCCTCTTCAATAGCTGTGCGAAGTTGCAGAATATTGGCAGAACCTGGAACACGCTGTCGTATACGCCGATCCAGAGCATCCCAAACATGCTCAATGGGTGACATGTCCGCTGAGTATGCTGGCCATGCAAGAAATGGGATATTTTCAGCTTCCAGGAATTGTGTACAGATCCTTGCAATATGGGGCCATGCATTATCATCCTGCAACATGAGGTGATGATCGTGGATGAATGGCACAACAATGGGCCTCAGGATCTCGTCACGGTATCTATGTGCATTCAAAATACCATCAATAAAATGCACCTGTGTTCGTTGTCCATAACATACGGCTGCCCATACCATAACCCTACCGCCACCATAGGCCACTCGATCCACAACATTGACGTCAGCAAACCGCTCACCCACACGTTGCCACACACGCTGTCTGCCATCTTCCCTGAACAGTGAAAAACGGGACTCATCCGTGAACAGAATGCCTCTCCAACGTGCCAGATGCCATTGAATGTGAGCATTTACCCACTCAAGTCGGTTACGATTACGGACTGCAGTCAGGTACAGACCCCGATGAGGACGGCGAACATGCAGATGAGCTTCCTTGAGACAGTTTCTGACAGTTTGTACAAAAATTCTTTGGTTAGGCAAACCGATTGTTGCTGCAGCTGTCCGGGAGCCTGGTCTCAGACGATTATGGAGGTGAACATGCTGGATGTGGAGGTCCTGGGGTTTGTGTGGTTACACGTGGTCTGTGGTTGTGAAGCAGGTTGGATGTACTGCCAAATTCTCTGAAACACCTTTGAAGATGGCTTATGGTAGAGAAATGAACATTCATTGCACGGGCAACAGCTCTGGTAGACATTCCTGCAGTCAGCATGCCAATTGCACGCTCCCTTAAACGTTGCGACATCTGTGGCATTGTGCTGTGTGATCAAACTGCACATTTCTGAGTGGTATTTTATTGTGTGCAGTCTAAGACACACCTGTGCAATATTCATGCTGTCTAATCAGCACTTGATTTGCCACACCTGTGAGGTGGGATGGATTCTCTCGGCAAAGGAGAAGTGTTCACTAACACAGATTTAGACAGATTTGTGAACAATATTTGAGAGTAATGGGTCTTTTGTGTATGTAGAAAATGTTTCAGATCTTTGAGTTCAGCTCATGCTAAATGGAAGCAAAACCAAAAGGGTTGCATTTATATTTTTGCTCAGTGTATTTTTCACGTGCGTGTATCCCTCCTACTTCTACATGCTGGATGTGAGGTTTGTGTGTCCAGGTGGCTGCTTTCTTCACTAGCTGTCAGCACAGGTTTATTTCTAGATTGCTTTCTCCTTCTTCAGTCCATGAGGAGTATTTACAGGAGACAGTGATTCTCAGGAGTATGTGATTCCCCACACTATTCCCATGCAGAATGTTTCATGTGTATATTTTCTTCCCTATCTACACTCACAGTACAAACTGTTTGATCTGTTCTGCCTAAAGACTTAGATGCTTTCTCCCCTCTTCACACTGTGATCTGCTGTTTGCAACCACCTCTAATGGCGGGTTTAGAAGGGCCGATGGAGCGGCTGCTTGCTCAGTGCGCGTGAAGCACTCCATTTACATGCAGCGATCTCCTTCACAGTATGAGGACAAGGATCGCTATAGCTATCCCTTGTCCCTATACAAAATTATTGTTTCTGTGAGGCAGATCACTGTTTAGACAACACAATATGCTGCCCAGAAACGATGATTGTGGTTTCTGCACGAACTACAGGATCAACCAATGAGTGAGCATTTCACTCGTTCATTGGGTGATCTGCACCACGAGCAGATTGGTCGGGAACAAGCTTTTATCAGATTATGAGGAATGGTCATTCCCGATAATCTGCCGGATAATTGTCTCATGTAAATCCACCTTAAAACTAGGTAAAGGGCGAGACTGAGCAGACACAGATGATACAACTAGGACCAGTGTGATGTTTATGTAAGAAGTAGAATAGTCAGCTGTGTCAAGGACTTAGAACGAATCTACAGTTGAAAAATGGTAGGAAATTTTTAATAAAGCCTTTTTTAGAAAGTTTCTTAATCTTGAATTATGGATGCAAATAATAAAAGTAATTTCAGTGCAAATGTGTCCATATTCTGTAAGCCCGGCTTAAAGGGGTTATGCCATGATTGCTGTAAAAAATGAAAATCAGACATCATATAGGACATGACAATGCTTTTCCAACAACGCTAGAACCAGCCCTGTACCTCACGTGGATCCAGAGATCTTCACATTCACTGCTCCAATTGTTTTAGTAGATTATCTTCAGCCTGGCAGCTCAGTGGACATGTCTTTCTGTTGCAGTTCTCTTCGTGTAAGGGCTCATTCAGACAACCGTATATCTGTGTCCGCATCCGTTAAGCAATTTTGTGGAATGAATTTCAAACTATTTATTTCAACGGGCCCGCAAACCATGCAGACAGCACACCGTGTGCTGTCCGCATCCGTACTTCCGTTCTGCAGCAACACAAAAAAGATAGAACATATATACTGTTCTTGTCTGTTTTTGTGGACAGGAATAGGCATTTCTATCATAGGGCTGGCTGTTCTGTTCCGCAAAATGCGGAACATACAGGGCCGGTATCCGTGTTTTGCGGATACAGTCGTCTGAATAAGCCTTAACTGTCACAGCTTCTAACAGTAGATATGGCTGCTGGTGGTTTAAGATTTAAACTGAGCAAGTTCGAATAGCTAAGTCAGACGGACAAAAAATAAGGAAAAGAACAAACAGCAGGTGGCACTATACAGATACATTTTATTAAATAGCTGACTAGCTATACAAAATTTTTAATTACAAACAGTTAAGTATTCAGATCCAGGTGCTGGTTTGAAAAATGTACAGTAGAATATGTTTCATGATACAACCCCTTTAAGAGGGGGCTTGAAGCAGGATGGCGCACCGAACAGAGTAAATCTGCTTTTTACATGGAATTCCTCCTAATATGAAGTTGGGAATTCTGTTATGTTTGAGGTATTTGTGTAACTGATTTTCAACACTGATTTGAGAAATGAATCATTATCATGGCTAGAACTAAACAGAGACTGGTCCAAGCTATTACACATCATAGCTGAGATTCGGCTCTTGAACAGAAGCTGCCAGGTTACCTTACAGCTCCCTTACTTTCTGGGTATTGTGTACATCTCTCTGCCAAGAACAAATGTGAAGAATACAGCTTAGACTGAAGAGGACACTCTAAAAGCCTACACTTGACAAACACTTTGGAAAATATGTGATCTAAATGTGTGATTACTCATAATTCAATAGATAAACCAATAAATGAAACCTTGATTATTGTTGGATTAGTTGTATTTTTTAATGATCCATTTTGGGATACATAAAATATATCCAATAAAAAAAAATCTTGGGGGGGCATAATAATTTGCAATATCAACATTGTTTTTGGAGACTTAATTTTACAGCTTTCACTGTATGGTAAACGTAACATTACTTTTTTCTGTTGGTCAGTATGATATTGATGATCCAAAATTTATATCATTTTTATTCTGTTATACGACTTGCAGAATAAAAGCACTTATTTTCTTTTACTAATTTTTCAAAGCAGTGAGATTTGGGGGGCTTTTTTTTTGTCTCTGAGGAGTGTGAATGCTTCTTGTGGGTGACTTAAGGGAACATAAATACTGGTGACATGTGAGATTCTTATAAGCTTAGTTTGTCTTCTCTCTGGTGGAATTGAACAGATTTTAAAAGGATTATCCCATGAAAAATATTCTAGTTTTCAAACCAGCACCTGGATCGGAATACTATTGTAATTGTATGTAATTAAAAATGTAGCATAGCCAATGAGTTATTTAAAAAAAATGTGTCTGTATAGCGCCACCTGCTGTTTGTTTTTCTCTTATTTCTTTGTCCTGGTCACTGAGAAGGCCGCACATGCTCAGGTTCATCCTTCAACTGCCTCCTGAGCTGTGATAGGGAGAGAGCTGCAGCAGCAAGGACACTCCCTTTGAGCTGCCAGTTTGATAACAATCTAGCAGAGCAGTGGGGAGATCTCTGGATCCATGTGAGGTACAGGGCTGGTTCTAGCTTTATTAGAAAGAGACGGTCATGTACAATATGATACCTGATATTCTTTTTTACATTACTCATGGGATAACCCCTTTAAAGGATTGTCCGGGTTCAGAGCTGAACCCGGACATATGGCCATTTTCACCCAGGCAGCCCCCCTGACTTGAGCATTGGAGCAGTTCATGCTCCGAGACTCTCCTTTGCCCTGCGCTAAATCGCATTTTCAGGAGTTCCTGAACCGGGCTCTCCATGGGGCTGCCAGGAAGCCAGTAAAACAGCTAGGGCAGCGCTAAAGCACGCCCATCAGAGCCGGTGACATCACCCAACACCCTGCCGGGCGGAAGCTTCCGCCTGGCAGTGTGTTATTCTAAACAGAAGAGCCCTTGCCCTGCGCTATCCAGCGCAGGGCAAAGGAGAGCATAGGAGCATGAGATGCTCCAATGCTAACATCAGGGGGGCTGCCTGGGTGAAAATATGGGTATGTCCGGGTTCAGCTCTGAAACTGGACAACCCCTTTAAGTTAAACCTGATATTTTGGAGTTGTATTAGCCCTAAGATCTTCTATTCCTATCCACTCTCATATTTAAAGCTGCAGTCTCAAGCTACTGCCTGTGTGGATTGGAACGGACCTTAAGCTCAATTTGCAAGCAGCTTGATGTCAGTTTTATTATAAGCAGTGATACTGCCGTGTACTGATTGCTCCAAAGTACTCAAGAGAACGTGGAGTTTAACTAAGAGTAATGATGCGCTCACAAACCATAATGAAAGGGAAATCGATATCTCCTAATACATCTAAAGTGACAGCAGGTGTAACTGAATAGACTAGCTGATGCTGGTAACATGGAGAAATGTTTGGTATCTCCAAAATGAAGTCATCAACAGAAAACTAGTAAACCACCTGAAAAAAAACAAGTAAAGAAATCTCCTTCAAGGTGCTGAATGTAAGGAGAGAACAGATTATGAACACTCAGATTTTACTCAAATTCCTATAGAGGAGATACTAGTAGTTAATAAAGTGGATCCTAATCCATCTGAGGCTACAGAGACACCTGAGCACTCTTTGAGAGAGATTTTGTTGGAATATACGAAAATGTAATGCCTGTATAAAATCCGTCTATGATAAAACCAGCTCCATTAAAATAGACATACAGATCCTGAAACTTGATATGAAAAAAGTCAGAGATAGACAGAACGAGGTGGCGGGTCATGTTGGTGTGATAAAAGAAGATAAAACCAATAAGATACATAAGGTTTTACTTCAGGCCAAATCAACAGAGGAAATCTTAAAACAAAAAGTATTGGATCTTGAAAATAGATCTTGATATTCCAATGTTAGATTGATTGGATTTCCAGAAGGTTGTGAAAATATGGCTATAGTGGACTTTCTGCAAAACTAGATGATTGAAACTTTTGGGAAAGAGACAAAATCAGATTTATTTCATGTTCAGTGGGGCCATCGGGTGCCTCTATAAAAGAAAATGGTGGGAGATGAACCATGGCACACTTTGGTAAAATTGTTTTAAATATGGTGACCGTCATTCTGTGCTGAGAATGGCCAGGAAATCTGGAAATCAGGTTCCAGGATTAATATCCTGAGACAAACAAAAATGCACCTCTTTTTTTGGAAGTGAAAAAGAAAATGAGAAATGGTTTGATTTTGCACTAGTGATATTCAGGCACTGAGTTAAATACCTTTATTCTCTTTTTCTGCTGTGTAAAGTAAATAGGGGGTTTTGGGGTGCTGGATGGGGAGTTAGGATTCCCATTATGCATGGCATTAGTGATGGGTAGAAGTATTGAGTATTGATGAGTTGGGTAGGGGTGGGGCTAGAAGAGGCCATTCAGAGATGTTTATTTTCCCTCTCTTCCTTTATTATTATTATTTTTATTTATTTTTTCTTAAAGGTGGTAAATGTTATATCTTGGAATGTACTTGGCTTGAGTATTTGACAAAAAATTATGGATTTTTGGGGATACAGTTAAGATTCGGAGTATCTCTTGAAGGTTTTAGATAGATTTCAACTGAGGAGTATTTTATTTTGTAGGTTAAGTTGTATAAAGATGCATATGCTAGAGTTACTATAAATAAAAAGGCATCCCAGATGTTTGATATGCTGGGGCACATCGCTGTTTGTCCTGGTAATAGAACCACTCATTCATATTTGAGAGATAGGATATTGTAGGATATAGAATATATGGACTGAAACTAAGATTTTACTGTATGTTGAGGACCTATTATTTGTTCGTCAACACTCCCAAGCGGTCCCTAAGATAAATTTTATTAAACGCCATGGGGAATTTGCAGGATAAAAAATTCCCTGGGGGAAAGTCTGGAAACAAGATGCGGAATTAAAAGAAGTAGCAGAGAAGAAGGGATGCTAATGAGCTCTAGATGGGCCAAATGGGCAGAACTTGATGGGCCAAATGGTTCTTATCTGCCGACACAGTCTATGTTTCTATGTTTCTCTTAGCAAGCCCTGCCTCTAATGCCACCAGATGTAAGGCAGCTATCCTATTAGTCAATGTTCAGCCCTTTAAATAGGTCTTGAGACATGACTCTCTCAAGTCCAACTCTTAAGTGCACATACTGAATTATACCAGAATTGGACCAGAAGGGGACCACCGGTAATTACAGACATAGTTAATGCAAACAATGTTTACATTTATTTTATCTTACTCTTCCAACTTTTCCACAACCTCCTGAAATAGCCCCACATCCATTCACCCAGCAAGGAACTATTCATCTCTTCCTCCATCTTACCTTCTCATCTGACCACTTGCACAAACCTGTTTGACAACATAAAACACTTCCTTCCCAAACACACACAGATACCTCATGCCCTCTCCTATTCTCACCTATTAACACTTTCTCTGCTTCTCCTTATTGCTGGTGATATCTCTCCAAATCCAGGCCCCCCTCAGCAAATCCCCACTATCACCTCCATGTCCCACTACAAATCTCCTTCTACAAATTTCTGCAACCCCTTAAACCTAATAACCATTCCTCTTACCCCTGCTCCTTTGGTTCCTCTTGCAGGAGCATTATGGAATGCATACTCTGTCTGTAACAAACTGTCCTACATTCATGAACCTTTCATCTCTCAAAACCTTTCCTTTCTGGGTCTCACAAAAGCATGGCTGACACCCTCTGACACCTCCTCCCCTGCTGCATTCTCTTATAGTGGATTTCAATTCACTCACACCCCCCGCCCTGTCTATCTGCTATATCATCCTTCTTTGTCCTTTGCTTTCTAAAACTTAACATGAATAAAACAGAATTCATTATCTTTCCCCCATCTTGCCCCCCCCCAAAGACCTATCTATCACGATCAATGGCTGCACACTCTCCCCGGTTAACCAAGTCCGCTGCCTTGGAGTGACCTTGGATTCTGCCCTTTCCTTCCAACCACACATCCAAGCCCTTTGCACCACCTGCCGCCTCCAACTCAAAAACATCTCCCGCATCCGCGCTTTACTTAACTTTGAATTTGCGAAAATGCTTGTACATGCCCTCATCATCTCCTGCCTAGACTACTGCAACACTCTCCGCTGTGGCCTTCCATCTAGCACTCTCGCACCCCTCCAATCTATCCTCAACTCTGCTGCCCGGCTAATCCACCTCTCACCTTATTACTCCTCTGCCTCTCCCTTCACTGGCTCCCCATTGCCCAACAAATTCACTTCAAAGTACTAACAAATACATACAAGGCCGTCCATAACCTGTCCCCTCCCTACATCTCTGAGCTACTTTCCCGATACATCCCCACATGCACTCTCCGATCCTCACAAGACCTCCTTCTCTCCTCTCCTCTTATCGCCTCTTCCCACAATCGACTCCAATATTTCTCCGTGCATCCCCCATACTCTGGAACTCGCTACCCCAGCATATCAGACTCTCACCTACAGTGGAATCCTTCAAAAGAAACCTGAAAACGCACCTCTTCAGACAAGCCTACAACCAGTGACCCTGCTGCCTCTATACCGCCATGACCAACTTCACCCGCACCTACTGTGTCCTTCTCCTATACCATGTAGATTGTAAGCCCTCATGGGCAGGGCCCTCTCTCCTTCTGTACCAGTTTGTAACTTGTTTATGATTAGTGCAATTGTCTGTATTATGTATGTGCACCGCTTATCATATGTACAGCGCTATGGAATAAATGGCGCTTTAATAATTAATAATAATAATAATGACTCAGATATTAAATAAGCCAGCACCTCCTCTGCAGACAGCTATTTCAGTGTGATTGCCCCTCATCAGTGCAGGGCAAAGTACTGGCCTAAGAGAGGCCTAAGTCATGATTGGAGGAGGTACTATCTCTCCTTGGGGAGAGATCGCCTTAATAGGTGTGAGGAGGCTTATAGGCCATACATGCTCCTCTGGAATTCTGGGAAGAAAGAGATGCAAATGAGCTCTTTGCAAGCTCAGCCTCTAATGCCAGAGCAAAGAGCTCATTTACATCCCTTTCTTCCCCCAATTCCAGAGGAACATGTATGACCTCTAAGTCTCCTCACTCCGATTGAGCCGCTCTCCCCAAGGAGAGAGAGTACACCACAATCAGAAGTAGCGGGGGTGCTAATAGTTGATAAATTGAATACAGTATCCTAGCTTCATAAGATTGGAGAAGAAAAAACATTTGGAGGGAAATACATCTTTTAAATCGTGGCTCAAATCTCCCTGATTAAGATGATATTCCTATGGGGGCGAAGCCAGTGGGGCATGGTGGAGATTGTGTGAAAGCACTGCTCCGGAGCGATATAGCCCACAGCGGCCCAAATCGGCTATTTCCTTGCTGTGGCAAGACCATTTTTGGGGATTTAAACTTCTACTGAACCACCTGCCACAAATATGGCCAAAAGAAAACCTCACAGAAGCCCAAGAAAACGCAGACTTCTTTCCTCCGACTGAAGCTTCACAAGATGGGGCGGCTTGCTCAGTATCAGGCAAACATGGCAGCAACTCCAGTAGTAGTAGCCCTGGCCCATCAGCAGCAGTGAGTGGTTCTTCTCCACACGATGGATCCCTGTCTTCATGCCCCGGCTCTGATATCTCTGGGAGAGACCCGGCACCTCTAACCCAGCATAGTACAGGGAAAGGTACACAGGGAGTGGGGAATGAGCTGCCATTGGCCACTCAGGCTAATTCAACAGCCGCTGTGTCAACTCCACTGACGGAATCTTTGCTTAGATCCCTGCTAGCTGATCTCAAGACCTCCATACAGCATGGTTTTGATACAGCATTTGTTAACTTATTACAAGAACTCCCGTCCCTAGGGGACGAACATCACATGTAGAAAATAAAATGGCTGAAATTACTACAGCACATAATGAGATTGTTGATGTCTCAAATGCTTCGGAACAGGAGGTCCTATTTCTTCAACTGAAAATAGCCGATATGGAGGACAGGTCCAGACTAAACAATGTCCGGTTCAGAGGTGTCCCGCAGACTGTTAAGACTGAGGAACTACGAGACTTCCTTACAGATATGTTTGTATGTTTGCTGCCAAGTGCCTCTGCTACTGATTTAATCATAGAGAGAGCACATAGACTGCCAAAGCCCAAATCTATCCCACCACCTGCACCTCGTGATGTCATAGCCCGTATTCATTTTTTTCACATTAAGAAAAAGATCATGGCATCAAGGGGCTGCCCATCTCTTCCTGATAGATTTAAAGAGGTGTCCTTGTTTGTGGATCTTTCAATGGCTACCTTGGCCAGATGTAGAGAATTTGGAGAAGCAACAAAGACCCTGAGGGATCACAACATCCCATACCACTAGGGATTTCCACTAAAGCTCATCTTTACTAAAAATGAAGGTAAGCATCTGGCCACTTCCCCCATGGAAGCTCTACGACTCTGTTCTGAATGGAACCTGCTGTCCACCAAAGCATCCACCACTAACAACAAAAGGAACTTGCCACAGCATGTCTCCAAGGAATGGCAGACGGTCTCCTATAGAAAACGCTGCACAGTATGAACTGGAGTTCGCTAGCTTCCTTTCTGCTCAGGATAACTTTTGATATCTAGCTCTAAGTGCTGATATTCAAAATGTTTTGCTTCATGGTTGGAGTGATGCAAAGATCACATGCTTTCCAAGTCCAGGTGAGATTTTTGCCTTCATTGTGGACTTCCCCTGGCTCTGGAAATCTTGGTTGGAGTACTCTATTCTGACTCCCCTCAACTACTGCAACTTGTGCACGTACCTGGCCTTTTACTGGTTTCTTTTTGTTTTTCTTAGTTCATGTTTTAGTTGGTGTTTTAACTACCTGCTATACTGTACCTTTTTTGAAGGTTGCGACTGCAGGCTTTGTGTCCCTTAGCTCCATTATACCCACATCCTGATGTGTGTAGTGGGGCTGTCCACCCCCGGAGATGGGGGAGAGATGGAAGGTATGAGCCCGGCTGTCCATTGTCCCCTCGGTATGGTTATTAAGTTTGTTTCACTTGATGTCAAGGGACTCAACTCCCCATATAAACGCTCAAAAGTTTGGAGGGAGGCCTTAAAATTGGGAGCAGATGTGCTCTGCCTCTAAGAAACTCACTTGAACCTTAATGATCTGTGTAGATTGAAACATGTTCGATTCCCTCAGATTTACTCAGCTCCAGCTGTCCAGAAAAAAAGAGGAGTGACTATAGCTATAAAAAATACAGTTGCATTTTCCTTGACTGAGGAGATAGTGGACAGTGACGGCAGGTTTGTGATTCTATTTTGTTTCATTAACAATTCACCATATACCCTGGTGTCCTTATACGCCCTCTAACACGGATCAAACTGCATTCCTCTCCTTGTTACTACAAAAGCTACCCCAAGAGCCTTATGGGGCACTAGTGGTTGTTGGAGATTATAAATAAGACTATATGGCCTTCCATGGATTCTACCTCCACTTCCGTGACTAACGCATCTTCACCCTCTAATATGTTTTCTTTATTGCATAGATGTGACCTGTATGACGTCTGGTGGATCCAACATACCACTGAGAATGATTACACCTTTTTCTCTCTCTTGGTGGACAAAGCCACTCTCCCGAAAGTCCTAAACTCCACCATACAAACTATTAATTGGTCGGACCATGTCCCTATCACTAGGAGTCTAAATAAGCTATTTAACCAACGCCCATTCTCTCTTTGGAAACTAAACCTATATATTGCAGCATCCCGAATATCTTCCACAGATTAGGGAATGTCTTCCATTTTAATAATAATGGAGCTACATCTATGGCCAATCTGTGGTGTGCTCTTAAGGCAACCATTAGGGGCATTTTATTAAACAATCTTCCTATGAAAAACGAGCCAAACAGACCCAACAACTCACCCTACAGCAGCAACTAAGGGGCTTACACAGGTTGAATAAAATCAGCTTCTCCTTAGAACGAGCAAAGCAGGTTACTAAGATCCAGTCTAGTCTTCATGACAGAAATGGGTCTATATAAATATGAATTTGCCCTGAAACGACTGAAACTGATCCATTATTGGTATGGGAATAAAGCTGGCTCTTTACTAGCGCGCCATCTTAAGACACGTGCGGTTAAAACTAAAATCCCTTACTTGAACCATCCCAATGGCTCTACAATAATGGACCCTCAGGGAATAGCGAACCAATTTGCAGAATAATATGCTTCTCTCTATAATTTGAAGCTTGATCAATCTACTATACAACCTACCCACTCAGCTATTGAATCATTCCATTCCCAGATATCATTACCCAAAATAGCTATGCCACACATACAACTCTTGACTAAGGGAATCTCAGAATCCGAAGTCATGAAAGCAATAATGTCCTTGAAGATAAATAAATGCCCTGAGCCTTATGGGCTTTCTAATGAGTTCTATAAAGTACTAGGACAACTGTTATTCCCTTTTCAGTCCAAACTCTTTAATGCTGTTTCTAAAAATGAATACTTCCCGTCTGAAATGTTGGAGGCAGTGATTGTGACCCTTCTCAAATCGGGGAAACCTCCCAATATCCCAGCTAATTTCCGGCCAATCTCCCTATTAAATGGAGATCTCAAACTTTACTCCAAGGTACTAGCCAACCGCCTGGCTCCGATTTTACCTACTCTTATTGAGGGTGATCAGGTGAGGTTTGTGAAGGGCACCCAGATGTCAGACGGTACGTGCAGGTTTCTCAATATGCTGTCTGTGGTGGGGTTGGATCAGACACCTTCTCTGCTTCTATCTTTGGATGCGGAGAAGGCATTCGATCGAGTGCATTGGGGTTATCTATCAGTGGTGCTTCACCACTTTGGCTTTTCCTCTATATTAATGTTGAAGTTATGTCCATTATGTCCTTGTACACTTGCCCTACAGCAAGAGTATCTACATCTGACTCCTTGTCTCAGCCATTCCACATAACCAACGGTACGCGGCAAGGATGCCCACTATCTCCCCTGGTGTTTGCCTTGGTCATGGAACCTTTTGCACAGCTTATTAGGTCCTCAACTAGAATCTCTGACATACCCATAGGTGGTGTTTATCATCACATAGGTTTATTTGCTGATGATGTTTTGATCAGCCTAAGCTCTCCGGAACACATCTTACCTGCTATAGTTGACATTATAGAACAATTTAGTGCAGTTAGCTATTACATAGTCAACACCACTAAATCCTTGTTGTTAGACATGAGGCTAAGCCCTGAGGTAAAGTCTACGCTTTCTCAGCGTTTTCCCTTTAAATGGGCAGAAGAAGGGATTCCATACTTAGGTGTTACACTTATTTTTCCACCGCATCGCTTACAAAAAGTAAACTGCGACACCATGCTTTCCCAACTTCAGAAGGATGTTAAATCATTTTCCCATTATCCTGTATCATGGCTGGGTAAGAATAGCAGCAGCAAAAATGTTCCTTCTACCAAAGGTTCTATACTGTTTTCGAAATCTTCCTATATTGTTTCCAATCTCAGTTCTCAAACGTATCCAGGTATTATTTATGGACTGTATTTGGAACCATGCCATACCCAGAGTAGCAGCAAATATTATGTACCTCCCAGTACAACTAGGGGGACTAGGATGCCCTTGTATTTTAACCTACTATAGAGCTATAATACTAGACCAACTTAAAAGCTGGTGGATAGCTGATAGTTCTAAAAAAAAATGGGTAGCTATGGAATCCCAATTAGTAACAGCACCTTCATTGAAAGAGTTCATGTGGAGTATAGCCCAGAACAGCTCTGTACCCTCAACACCATCGATGATAGTACATGCTGGGGCTAAGTTATGGAATAAACAGCTACAGTTTAAGCCTTTCAAAAGGGACTCACAGATTGTATTACTTATCCAGATTCGAGAGAGTTAGTGATATTTGTGTCCATTGACCCTTTGATATTACTGTACTTGTATGTAACACTACTGGAGATGGGTATTCTTTTCTTTTCTCATTTTTGAAAACTCAATAAAATATAAGTTACAAAAAAAAGGTGATAATCCTACCTCAGGGTCCATATTTGTTATATAATAGTGATGATGTTTTAGAGATTTTATTTGCTGTGGGAAAAGATCTAGAATTGGGCTAAATACTTTAATATTACCCTTTGATAAGGGCGGAGTGAAATTACAATTTTTTTTTCTGTATTTTATTAGTGTCGTAACTAACACAGCTTATAAAAGGGGAGATGGAAGTTATGAAGTGGGTAAAGTCTTTTCTTCATGGGAGAGGGGATATGGGTAATGTAATATTTAACACACTTGAATTACAGTGGTTCTTTTATATGAATTCTCTGTTTATTAATGTTTACCAATATTAACAAATGTACAGGCGTAAGTACATGAAAACACATTATGAACAAATAAACAGATAACATTGTCGGTATAGACAGATTCCCAACCCACTTGAAGATCGGTAATCAAGAAGGTATTTGTTGGTTAAAATACTTCTAGTCTTCTAAGACATAGTGATAACTTGGACGAAGTCCCAGTCCTAGGGGAGAATCCATTTGATTGATATTGAGCTACTTTTAGTAAATCTAAAAACTATAACCATCAAAAATGAAAAGGAAATAGAAGTAAAAGTAGAGAAGAGAAGATACATAGTGGAAAGAGAAAGTAGAAAAAAAAACTAATAGGGGAGTTGCACCAATTCAGCATTTTTTTTAAGAAAGAATGAAAGTTTTTCAGGGAAAATTTTGAAAAAAGGATGCAACGTGGTGAAGATTAAATTGGGGGTGCAGGGATATTTTTCATTTATTCCACTTTTAGGTAATGACAGATGTGAAGCTGGTTCATTACAATCCCTTTTTTCTTTTCTTTTCTTTTTTTTAACAAGGTTTAGTGTCTGTTGCAAAGTCACTCCAGTTAGGGGGTGGTGTAGAAAACTGGACTGGCTTTTCGAGACAAAAGTGTTTGTTTTCAAGATGTGCCAAATTTATGAAACAACATGTACTGTTTGATACATTTAGCAAAAAGTTAATCAACACAGACTCTAGGAAAACTGACTAATCACATTACTCTCATAATAAGTTCCCCCTATATGTTTTGGCTGTCATAAAGGACTAATTGTTCAGTATTATATTCACTAACCTTCTTTTTATGAACAATAGATTCTGGATAAAATGAAATAGAAGGCTAAGTTCTAACCTTGGCCACTGAACATCAGATTATCATTGGGTTTTAAAGCAAATGGTAAAACATGTCTACCTGATGGCGAGTTCTGCTCTTATAAAATGTATGTGGGAGTTCCGGTCTGTAGACTGCACTTGAAATACGTATTGTGTATATTGAAATATAAACATTTGGTGATAGTTCCCTCAATAAATTCATAGTAAGGAAATAGGGGATTGCAGATTTCATCAGTCATCACAGTTGTCTGCATCTGCCAGATATATAGCAGGTGATGACGTTCATATGTTTAGCTGCGTTGAATTTGCATTTAAAAATATAGGGGCACATTTATTAAGACCGGAGTTTTAGACACTGGTCTTAGGCTCTGCACTGGCGGTGGATCCGACAAAGTTATGTGGAGTTGCCCCTTCTAAATTTAAGACGGCCTCCTTGCTGTCTTACATTTAGACCATTTTCTATGCCTAAAACAGGCATAGAAAATGAGACGGGTCTGTGTACCCTTCCACGCCACACCCACTTCTTTTAGACCTGGCGTGATCGGGGAAAAGTCACAGATTGTGACGCATAGGACCTTTTGCACCACAATATGCGCCAGAAATACGCCTAATATAGGCATATTTCTGTTTAATAAATGACCCCCATATTTCAGTGACCCAAGTCTATCAGATTGGGGGCTTGTACTGTGATATATATGTATTATTTTACATTATACAGGCGATATTTCTTTATGGTTCAACATATGTGTTGATTTTATCAGTGATACATACAATGATTTCATCCATGTTAATATTGAATTAAAGGGGTTATGCAGTGGGTTTATACTGAGGACCTGTCTGACACCCGGCACCCCTCCGATCAACTGTTTGAAGTGGAGGCAAGTGCTGCTTCTTCTTCAAGATTACCTGCACATCGACTCACTCGTGGCCACAGCCCAGTGAAATTACATGCGCTCTTCCCATTCAAGTGAATGGGACGAGCAGCCTTAATTACTCTGCTCCATCTCTACAAGCGAGACGGCCCACATAGACTCGTGAAGCAGCTGATTGGCGGGGGTGCAGGAAGTCTGATCCCTGCCGATCTGATATTGATGGTCATCAGTATAAACCCACTGCACAACCCCTTTAATGTGAGACTATGGTTTGTGATACCAATTGTATTCAGGAAAATGCAGCATTTAACGTGTCAGCTTGTCATCCTCAACCTCACATTAGTTGGAGCTATGTTTAAATACCGAGAGCTTTCCTTCAGAGGTTTAATATCTGACATGTTAAGGAGCACCTCCAATGTGTCAGCAGAACAATCTCTCTTATTCAGAGCACCATGTCACTCGCAGGGTACTTTTCAAGCTGTGCCATTTGGTTGTGTCTTGTAAGAGCTTTTTATTCAGCTCAATAGCAGCCGCAAACAAGGGAGATGTTTCTTTATTGGTTTCCATGTGAAAGATTAGCATGCTACTTATATCAGGCTCTCTTCACACTCGCTTTTGTTTCTGCATTATTCTCTTCAGTCACGTTTATGGAAAGCATAGAGAAACGATTCTGTTGATGTGGCCGGTAATTTCATTCTTTGGCATTTGTTGGTTCCATTAGGTTTCCTTTCCCTTTACAAAACATTAGCATAGCACAGCTACTCTATTCTACTCAGTTAAAAAAAAAAAATTAAAACCTGATTCTTCCTATTAAGGTGGATGGGTCAGTTTGGATTTATTAATATATCTTTTGATCTAAAAAAAAATAATTTGTTACAGATAGGTCAGTAATAGAAGCCTTGATGCAGTTGCGCATGGAGACTAACTGTCCCTTAAATTGATTGTCATTGGAATGACTTTAGTAAAGACTATGGACACCTTTGAATGCATTTTTTTTTAATCATCGCCGTGTACTTATTTTGAGCTTGAAAGCATTTCTCTGGTAGGTTTTTATTAAATATTTTCAGCCGCTGGGCGATCCATCCCTTTGCAGCACTGAATGCAGTAGGAAACATAGTGCGCCTTCTAACTCCAAGGTAACCACTAATCTAAACTATCTTTGCATCTGGTAATTTGGCAAGAGAAAGGTGCTAATCAAAGACATAAATGTTCTAGTCACCTCTTTTATGGCTCTCCATCAAATCCATCACTGCTCTTCTTATTCACTAGTAGCTGTGAGCCATGAATGGAAGTTTTCAGTGTAGACACTTTAATGCAGTCTAATGGACTATAGGACATAGCCACTTGTCTGCTAGGTTCTTGTGCTGTTGCACATATTTATGACATGTCTGCCACTGGTTATACGCATCCTTGGTATATTATACAGAATTTAATTTGCATATGGCTGTTGACATCGACTTCTTTGCATTTTCTGAATCCCTTTGCCAACCCCCCCCCACCCGTATCGGCGATCGCTGTAAACCGCAGGTCAATTCAGACCCCCCTCCCCATCACCCGCTGCTCTGTTGTGGCAGCAGGTGATGGTTACCGTGGCAACCGGATTACTTCACAGGCTTCTGGCTTGCCATGGTAAGGCTAAGTCTGATCAGACTAAGTGTAAAGTGAAAATACAGTACAGTACATCTATATAGTATACTGTATTGTATTATACAGACATCAGACCCACTGGATTTTCAGGAACCAAGTGGGTCTGGGTCCAAAAAATTTAAAAAAAAGTGAAAAAAATTGTAAAAAAACAATAAAAACATTTATCACTGATTAAAAAAATAAAATGCACTACACATGTTTGATATCACCGCGTCCATCTATAAAACGGTCATGTTACTTTCCCCGCACGGTGAACGCCATAAAAATAAAAAAATTTAAACTATGATGAAATTGAAATTTTGCCCACCTTACTTCCCAAAAAAAGTTATAAAAGTGATCAAAAAAGTTCTATGTACGCCAAAATGGTACCAATCAAATCGGCACCTCATCCCGCAAAAAATTAGCCCCTACATGAGACAATCGCCCAAAAAGTAAAAAAAAAAAATATGGCTCTCAGACTATGGAGACACTAAAACATAATTATTTTGTTTCTAAAATGCTGTTATTGTGTTGAAGTAAAATAAATTAAAAAAAAACTATACATATTAGGTATCGCCGCATCCGTAATAACCTGCTCTATAAAAATATCACATGACTTAACCCTTCAGGTAAATTCCGTAAAAAATTAAAACGGTGTAAAAAAAGCTATTTTTTATCACCTTACATCACAAAAAGTGTAATAGCAAGTGATCAAAAAGTCATACGCACCCTAAAATAGTGCCAATCAAACAGCCATCTCATCCTGAAAAAAATGAATAAAACTATGGCTTTCAGAATGTGGAGACACGAAAGAATAATTTTTTTTTTTAAATGCTTTGTTATGTAAAACTGAAACAAACAACCAAAAAAAGTAGTCATATTTGGTATTGTCGCGTCCGTGACAACCTGCTCTATAAAAATACCACATGATCTAACCTGTCAGATGAATGTTGTAAAAAACAAAAAATAAAAACTGTGCCAAAACAGCTATTTCTTGTTAACTGCCTCACAAAAAGTGTAATATAGAGCAATCAAAAATCATATGTACCCTAAAATAGTACCAACAAAACTGCCACCCTATCCCGTAGTTTCCAAAATGGGGTCACTTTTTTGGAGTTTCTACTCTAGGGGTGCATCAGGGGGGCTTCAAATGGGACATTGTGTCAAAAAACCAGTCCAGCAAAATTTGCCTTCCAAAAACCGTATGGCATTCCTTTGTTTCTGCGCCCTGCCGTGCCCGTACAGCAGTTTACGACCACATATGGGGTGTTTCTGTAAACTACTGAATCAGGGCCATAAATATTGAGTTTTGTTTGGCTGTTAACCCTTGCTTTGTAACTGGAAAAAAATGATTAAAATGGAAAATTTGCCAAAAAAGTGAAATCTTATCTCTATTTTCCGTTAATTCTTGTAGAACACCTAAAGGGTTAAAAAAGTTTGTAAAATCCGTTTTGAATACCTTGAGGGGTGTAGTTTGTAAAATGGGGTCATTTTTGTGTGGTTTCTATTAGGGGTGGGCGATATAGGCGATATGCGATATAAATTTGTGCCACGATATGGATTTTGAGCATATCGCCTATATCGCCGGACCGCGATATGATCCTGAGCCGGCACAGTGGAGAAGGAGAGAGTCACTCCCTCCCCACTGTGCGCGGCTGCCGCTGACCACTGAGGGACTGACAGTAAATCATTGAGTTTTCACGATCTCAGTGAGCGCGTGAAAACTCAAATCCGATGGTATATTCTAACCCCCAGGGGTTCCCATGGTGACAGGGACGCTTGCCTGGGGGTTAGAACATACAGGGCCACGCCGCTGACAGTAGAACATTTAAAAACTAATCAGTAACTTTAACTTTATTAATTGGTGATCTCTTTACTGTATACCTTACTAGGTCTTAGCTCCGGTAACAGCAGGCAGTGCTGGCGGGCGGCGCTCACTCACTGATGTCACGCGCCTGCTCCTCCCACTAGGCGGCGCAGGCGCGTGACGTCAGTGAGTGAGCGCCGCCCCCCGCACTGCCTGCTGTTACCGGAGCTAAGACCTAGTAAGGTATACAGTAAAGAGATCACCAATTAATAAAGTTAAAGTTACTGATTAGTTTTTAAATGTATTCCTGTGAGCGTCGGGGGGGGGGGGGGGAATCTGTGGATGGCACCGTTTAGAGGGGGGGGGGAAATCTGTGGATGGCACCGTTTAGAGGGGGGGGGGGAAATCTGTGGATGGCACCGTTTAGAGGGGGGGGAAAATCTGTGGATGGCACCGTTTAGAGGGGGGGGATCTGTGGATGGCACCGTTTAGGGGAGGGGGGGATCTGTGGATGGCACCGTTTAGGGGAGGGGGGATCTGGGGATTGCACCGTTTAGGGGAGGGGGGGGATCTGGGGATGGCACCGTTTAGGGGAGGGGGGGGATCTGGGGATGGCACCGTTTAGGCGAGGGGGGATCTGGGGATGGCACCGTTTAGGTGAGGGGGGGGGATCTGTGGATGGCACCATTTAGGGGAGGGGGATCAGCTCCCTGCTGTTGTGTGCACAAAGCAAGGGTTCTAGCCCTTAAGGAGACTAATAGTTATTAAATAAAAAGTAAAAAAAAAGTTTAAACACGCCCCCCCAAATATAGAAAACAATATATCGCAATATATATCGCATATCGCACATGCTTAAAATTATATCGCAATATAGATTTTAGGCCATATCGCCCACCCCTAGTTTCTATTATGTAAGCCTCACAAAGTGACTTCGGACCTGAACTTGTCCTGAAAAAGTGGGTTTTAGAATTTTTCAGAAAAATTTTAAGATTTGCTTCTAAACTTCTAAGCCTTGTAACGTCCCCAAAAAATAAAATGTCATTCCCAAAATGATCCAAACATGAAGTAGACATATGGGGAATGTAAATTAATAACAATTTTTGGAGGTATTACTATGTATTATAGAAGTAGAGAAATTAAAACTTGGAAATTTGCAAATTGTTCAAAATTTTTGGGTAAATTTTGGTATTTTTGTATAAATAAAAATGAATTTTTTTGACTCCATTTTACCAGTGTCATGAAGTACAATATATGACAAAAAAAAAACTATCTCAGAATGGCCTGGATAAGTAAAAGCGTTTTAAAGTTATTCACACATAAATTGACACTGGTCAGATTTGCAAAAAATGGCCTGGTCCTGAAGGTGAAAATGAACCCGGTCCTTAAGGGGTTAAGGAGCAACCTACCAAAAAACCAAGCCAACCAAAAAAACGTATTTGTGGCACATTTTCTCATTGCTCCTTCCTCCTGTGTGAATCTTAAAGCCTGGAGATGGTTATAAGAATGCCAGGTCTGCCCATTTGCATTAGGGAGAACATGGGTCACCTCACGAGAGAAGAACTGCATGATTTCCTTTTTAACAGGCAACTGCACAACGTACGACAGACAGAGAATTTATCTGCAAGAAATATGTTTCACGCCATTGACATTGTCGTACACTGGGGTACTGATCTTTTCTCTAATCAGTAAGATATAGATAGCTGGATACCCCATGAGAAGACTACTGTCACACTGTAGTATATTAAATTAACCCACAGTGGATTGTGGTATTTTTTTGGAGCTGGTCCTTAATGAGCAGCGTATTAATTAGGAGAATAAAGTGACAAAGAGCATAGGCATCTTTGTAGATGGCTAATTATGTGCCAGGCTGTGTATGAGAAGAGAGAGAACTAGGGTCATTTAAGGAGGGAGAAAAGCAAATGCCCTTCAAGTGCAAATGTGCATGTATTGTTGTGTTCACTTGCAACTATGTTGAGTTAAAATATTACTAAAATAGTGCCTAACTGTGAGAACAAATTCAGTAAAGACGGGTAACACAGGAATTATTTTGGTTCAACACCACTCCGTCACACACAGAAGAGATATCCAACTCCAAGAAGAATTGTGTGGTAACATCAGGACAATTGCTTAATGGACTGGAATGACACTTGAGCGTCAGTTGTCTTTTCACGTCCATTCTGGTTAGAGCCGAGATAGGCGCAGTAAGCGTCTAAAAATGTAGGTTAGACTGCTGATAATTAGTATAGCCCAAGAACTGCTGGATGTCTCTTAGACCCTGAAAAATGGACCAATCAAGGACCGCCAACAGGTTCTCAAGGTCTATATGTAGACTGTGGTGAGATGAGATCATATAGTCCAGAAAAGAAAGAGATGTCTTTTCAAAGAGGCACATCTCAAATTTGGTGAAGTGCCTGTTTTCCAGCACATGCTGAATCACAACACATACATGCATTCAATGAAGTGTCAAGTCAGACAAGTAGATCAGGATATTGTCAAGATACATGTATACCATCACACAGCTGTAAAACATATCTCAGAAGGTGTTTACTAATTCCTGGAAGACACCAGAAGCACTGCTGAGGCCGACAGGCATGACATGATATTCGTAATTTCCATCACGAGTGTTTAAAGGCTTATTTTTTTACTTGTCATGCTCATGAATGCATATCAGGTTATAGGTACCCCAGAGATCCAATTTGGTGAAGATCCTAGCTGCACCAAAAGTTCACAGATCTTGTTTTTATGGTGATCTTGTTCAGCCCTCGCTAGTCACTGCAGGGCTGAAGTGAATCATCCTTCTTTTTGATAAAGAAGAAACGGGCTCCAGTAGGGGAGGAGGACTTGTGAATGTATCCTCTCTCCAGGTTTGAGTCTCAGGAAGGGATAGTGGATGCGCAGCAATGTGGAGGAGTCTGACCAGGCACTAAAGCAATAGGACAATCAAATGGCCGATGAGGTAGCAGAGTGTCCGCTTCCTTTTTTTCATATGATGTTTATAGGTACCCCATGGTTATAGGCCACCACGGTGGCTCAGTGGTTAGCACTGGTGCCTTGCAGCACTGGGGTAGCAGGTTCAAATCCGAACAAATGCGTGGGTTTCCTCCGGGTACTCTGGTTTCCTCCCACACTCCAAAGACATACCGATAGGGACCTTAGATTGTGAGCCCCATTGGGGACAGTTGGATGCTAATGTCTGTAAAGCGCTGCGGAATATAGTAGTGCTATATAAGTACATAAAATAAATAAAAATAAATAAATATGATGGATGTAGTGCCTGTAGGTTTTCCTGGACTTGAGGCCTCAGGACTGGCTGAACTGTAGCCAGCCAGCGTGACAGCAGTAATGGTCTAATGAACTTTGGAGAACATAGAAATAGATGTTCTGTGAATGTAGATCTCCCCTCCCTGGAGATCCATGGATATAGTATAATACAAGATAGATTCTCGGAGAGGTACTCCGTTGAAAGAAGCCACAGCCATAGACTTCTCCAGGCATATGCGGTAACAGGTCTTCAATGCCAAATACCAGAAGTTGCAGTCCAGAAAGGCCTGTTTGTATAACCAGATGTTACAACAGGAGAAAATCACAGGAATTGTTATCTTAGGAGAGAGATAATTTTCGCCTAGGATTGTCTATCCTATCACCCCTAGGGACTGGAGTTTCATGACTTGCAAAGGTTCTTCATCTAATGCTCCCACCACCACAATGTAAGTACAAGTTCCTACTGCATTTGCACTGGCACTCCTCCTTGACTCTGTCCAGTTGCATAGGCTGCACTTGAGAAACTGAGGAGGAAAGAAGCAAGAGCCAGTCTCCATAAGGATGGTCCCAGTCATGGAATTCTTCTTTCCCACACTGATTCCCTATCTTTATTGAAATCTATAAAACAAATAAATAGATCCATAAATTGGCAAAGACAAACACATAGAAAGTGCACACAACACGTCGGGACATCAAGGTATAGCATTGCGAGTAGTGGTAGAGGTGGGATGGCAAAACAAGTAGAAATAAATACAAAATCAAATAATGTGGATCCCCCACCTAGATACAAAACCATGATTCACAACATATACACAATACAGACTTGGCTAGTTGCACCTCCAAGAGACCTCGACACGTGTCGTGAGGAAGCTGACGCGAAACATGTGTCGAGGTCTCTTGGAGGAGCCACTAGCCGGGTCTGTACTGTGTATATATTGTGAATCATGGTTTTGTATCTAGGTGGGGGATCCATATTATTTGATTTTGTGGTTGTGTTTGTGATTGCCTATTTATGTATCTATTTATTTGTTTTATTGATTTCAATAAAGATATATTTTCATATATATATTTGTATTATATTTTTGTATATGAGTGCCTGGGTTTGTCCCATCTAGGAGCTATCCTGTAAAAAGACCTTAAGGCATTATAATGACTTATAATGCTGTGTGTCCCTTCCCGACCTCCACTTTATTGATTTGTACTTACATTATGTTAGTACAGTTTATTACAGCCGATTTCATTTTATTACAGCTTATTTCTATGTTTGAAAATACTATCCAAATGCATGGTACTATAATTCATTGCTGATTTTACTTGTGCAGACCCACAAAAAATAAAGAGGATTTCTGGCCCATGCGAACGTACCCAGTGCAGGGGCATAAGTACAGAAAACTAATGCTGCATTCACTTGTGATCAAGCACACAGTTGTCAGGAAGTGTTATTGTATATTTTATTTAAATGCTGTGACATGCCTTTGAAGATCTGGATGGTAAAGCATGTTATTGCACCATTACCTTGACACAGATTATTATGTAGTAATACAGAAATGTCTTCCTAACTAATCTGCCACCATTCACCAGTGCCATCAGAGACCCTCAGTCTTGTACTGGGCTGCAGTCTTGCAGGACATTTTACATGAAGTACAGTTCTCCACCCCAGTATTTTCGCACTATCCAATGTCCATTTTTGCTGCGTTTTGTTGACTTAGAAAGATGCGATTTCACTGTGCAATTCCTTGAGCTACCTTTTGTGTCTGTACACTTATCTGTTATGTGATTACACACAATCAAAATGACATGATTGCATGTGTCGTCCAGTGATTACGTGTACTATGCAGCAAGCTACCATGCACTGCATGTTATGACACCTTTCTATTATAGCCAGCATTAAAGGGGTGGTTCAGTTTCAAGATCAAAGCAGGCAACACAGGGGATCCTGGCAGATTGTGCAACAATACTCCAGTTCTCCTGGACAGGATCTGTTTACCCAGCAGCAGCAACAGTGACATCATGTCGACAATACATGAGCGTTGCAGCCATATATTGGCCTCTTTGGTGCACCACTGAGGCTAGTGACTGGCTGCAGCAGTCATGTGTTGCATAAGTGACATCAGCACTGCAGTCTGATAAATGGATCCCAGCTAGGAGAATTGAAGCAATGGAGCTGGATCTGTCAGGTAAATTGTGATCAATTCTATATTGCAGGTGGATCACCTTTAATTTACTCAACAATTTGTGCTACAGTAGATCATCTGTGAGATCAGACCAGATGGGCGAACCTCAAACACCTGTCCTTTAGTTGTCAGACTTGCCTTGTATGTGAGCAGGTGTTTACTATTTGTTTGTATGAATCACTGGTCTCCCATTGTCAAACTGATCAGTATCGTAAAAGCATCATGTGCACCCCATCAAATAAATGGGTCTTCCGGTAATTTTATATTGATGGTTTTTCCTCATAACAGGTCATCTGTATCGGGTTTTGGGGAGTCAATCAGCTGTTTTGCCGTAACTCTGTTGTCAGAAGCAGGTTTTGGAACTACTCAGCTATGTCCACTGTATAGTGGTAGTGTACACTTGTACATTCATTTGGTACTGTTTAGACGTTTTAGTATCATTTTGTTCTCTGCATTGCACATTTGGAGGAGTGACTGCACAGGGCAAGGGCTTTTTCTGGAGATCTGGTGATGTACCTAGTAAGTTCCCGGTGACATCACCGCCACTGATGGGCGGGCTTTAGTGCTGCCATAGTCGTTTTACAGGCTAGGGCAGCGTGAAAGCCCATCCATTAGTGACGGTGATATCACCGGGCTCAATGCTAGACAGAAGCCCCCACCTAGCTTACCCATAGAGAGCCCAGTACATCTCCAGATCTCCAGGAAAAGCCCTTGCCCTTCACGATTCAGAACAGGGCAAAGGAGAGCATCGGAGCATGAAATGCTCGGATGCTCATGTCAGAGGGGATGAAGGGGATATGTGCGGGTTCAGCTCTGAACCCAGGCAACCCCTTTTATAGTGGATTTCAAGACAAATATTTCCAGAATTGCGATGTGCAAACCTAGCCTCAGGCTGCAACATGATGGTCCTCTTTCAGTGCAGAGCAATTTCAGTTTCTCACCTACTTGAGGTTGCATATGCATTTTTTTTTTTTTTTTTATTTGGGGTGAGGGGGCAATTGAATATCACTTTCCATTACTTTGTTCTTTATCTCAATCTGTAGTATTCTTATCCTTAAATATTAAAAGACAGTAGGCTCTTGTAGAAAAGAAGAGTGCACTTGAATTAAAAACATCGGCTGTGATACCATCTTTAGTCAGGAAGCACATTTCAGTTTTTTCTCATTAATTACAGTAGCAGATTTCTCCCAGCCTCCTCTTTTGCTTAAGCCAAAGTTAAGAGGATGGGGTTTAATTGGCACAGGTGGCCATGGAGTTAGATTTTACTGTAAGATATATGAATGACTCTTAAGACGAGTAGAGCATTTGCAAGATAATTAAGGTGATAATAAGTATGTTGACCAATAGTAACATGGCATAAACTACTGATACTTACAGATACTGTTGCATTTCTGTCATGGAGAACTCCTTGAATCGAAATCAGTGGCATGAGAATTATAGTAACAGTGATTTATGATCCAGCTGGTGGATCCCATCCTCCATTTTTCTGTCAAAGCATATTACTTGAGCTGACCACACTTGACCAAAATTGAATATTCACATAGCTTTCCCAGGAAAACGTTAGTGAATGAATAGTTAAAGGAGTTGTCTGTCTTCAGTAAATAGCATTTACTATGTAGAGAAAGTTAACACAAGGCACTTACTAATGTATTGTGATTGTCCATATTGCTTCCTTTGCTGGCTTGATTTTTCCATCACATTATACACCACTTGTATCCAGGAGTTATGGTCACCACTGCAGTGTACATATAAGCTGCTGCACATGTGTGCCCACAGTCTTGGCCATCAGAGACGCCAGGCCTTTTTCCTATACCAGGCATGGCCAACCTGTGGCTCTCCCGCTGTTGTAAAACTACAACTCCCACCATGCCCTGCTGTAGGCTGATAGTTGTAGGCAGTCTGGGCATGCTGGGAGTTGTAGTTTTGCAACAGCTGGCGAGCCTCAGGTTGGCCATCCCTGTCCTATACTATGCAAGCACAGTCAGCACTGCTGGATTGCAGGGTGGTCATAACTCCTGGAAATAAGCATAAGTATAATGTGATGGAAAAATGAATGAAGCCAGCAAAGTAGGCAATATGGACAATCACAAGCCATTAGTAAGTACCTTGTATTAACCCCTTTGTGACCAGCCTATTTTGGGTCTTCCTTTTCTCATCGTCGCCTTCCAAGAGCTATAACTTTTTTTTATTTTTCTGTCTGTGTAGCTGTATAAGGGCTTGTTTTTTAGGGGACAAGTTGACATTTTTAATGGTGCCATTTTGGGCTACATGTAACTTTCTGATTAACTTTTTTTTAAACTCTTTTCTGGGAGGGAGATGAGACAGCAATACTGCCACTGAGTTTTTATGTGATACATTTTGCGGCGTTCATTTTTCGGCATAAATAACATAATATCTTTATTCTCTGGGTCAGTACGATTACAGTGATACCAAATACATATAGTATTTTTTATATTTTACTACAATAAACCCCTTTTTTGCATTGCCGCAGCACAAGACCCATAACTTTCTATGAGGTTGTGTGAGGGCTTTATTTTTGTGGACGACTTGTATCATTGGTATCATTTTGGGGTAAATAACACTTTTTGATTGCTTGTTATGGTTTTTTCGGTGGCGACTAAAAATAAATTGGCAATAATTTTTTTTTTCTTTTTTTATGGTGTTCACCATAGGGGATAATTTTCATGATATTTGTGTAGTGCGGGACATTATGGACGCGGCGATACCAAATGTGGGGGAGATTTTATTTTTTGCAAATTGTTTCATTGAAAAGCATATTTTCAATTTAGAAAAATAAGCTTTTGTATAGGATTTTTTAAATTTAATATATGGTTATTTTTGTTAAACTTTTTTTTAACATCTTTATAGTCCTACAAGGGGACTATAACAGGTAATCTTTTGATAGCTTCTAAAAATACAATGCACTATCCCTATAGTACATTGCATTTTAATGTCAATGCTATACTGACATTAACCAGAGAGGCGCAGCCTGCTGGAAAACACTCATGGCAGGCTTGGGGCCTATACCAGGTCCCAGCCAGCCTTTAAACACATCGGCATCCCTTACATGCAGCGGGTGCCATTGCTCGTGGCATGTAAGGGGTTAAACAGCCCAGATCGATTCTCCTGCCAGGCCGGGCTGTTAGAGCAGGAGTGCAGCTTTCAAGTGAGAGCTGAGCCCTTTCTCTCTGCTGCACGGGGCATCCATGCAGTGCTTAGACCGGGCTGCTGCGAAAAAAGGCGTGTTACCTACAGTTGCAAGAAAAAGTATGTGAACCCTTTGGAATGATATGGATTTCTGCACAAATTGGTCATAAAATGTGATCTGATCTTCATCTAAGTCACAGTCTGCTTAAACTAATAACACACAAAGAATTAAATGTTACCATGTTTTTATTGAACACACCATGTAAACATTCACAGTGCAGGTGGAAAAAGTATATGAACCCCTAGACTAATGATATCTCCAAGAGTTAATTGGAGTGAGGTGTCAGCCAACTGGAGTCCAATTAATGAGATGAGATTGGAGGTGTTGGTTACATCTGCCCTGCCCTATAAAAAAAACACACCAGTTCTGGGTTTGCTTTTCACAAGAAGCATTGCCTGATGTGAATGATGCCTCGCACAAAAGAGCTCTCAGAAGACCTACGATTAAGAATTGTTGACTTGCGTAAAGCTGGAAAGAGTTATAAAAGTATATCCAAAAGCCTTGCTGTTCATCAGTTCACGGTAAGACAAATTGTCTATAAATGGAGAAAGTTCAGCACTGCTGCTACTCTCACTAGGAGTTGCCGTCCTGTAAAGATGACTGCAAGAGCACAGCGCAGACTGCTCAATGAGGTGAAGAAGAATCCTAGAGTGTCAGCTAAAGACTTGCAAAAGTCTCTGTCATATGCTAACATCCCTGTTAGCGAGTCTACGATACATAAAACACCAAACAAGAATGGATTTCATGGGAGGATACCACAGAGGAAGCCACTGCTGTCCAAAAAAAACATTGCTGCACGTTTAGCACAAGAGCACCTGGATGTTCCACAGCAGTACTGGCAAAATATTCTGTGGACAGATGAAACCAAAGTTGAGTTGTTTGGAAGAAACACACAACACTATGTGTGGAGAAAAAGAGGCACAGCACACCAACATCAAAACCTCATCCCAACTGTGAAGTATGGTGGTGGGGGCATCATGGTTTGGGTTGCTTTGCTGCGTCAGGGCCTGGACGGATTGCTATCATCGAAAGAAAAATGAATTCCCAAGTTTATCAAGACATTTTGCAGGAGAACTTAAGGCCACCTGTCCACCAGCTGAAGCTCAACAGAAGATGGGTGTTGCAACAGGACAACGACCCAAAGCATAGAAGTAAATGAACAGCAGAATGGCTTAAACAGAAGAAAATACGCCTTCTGGAGTGGCCCAGTCAGAGTCCTGACCTCAACCCGATTGAGATGCTATGGCATGACCTCAAGAAAGTGATTCACACCAGACAACCCAAGAATATTGCTGAACTGAAAAAGTTCTGTAAAGAGGAATGGTCAAGAATTACTCCTGACCGTGCACGTCTGATCTGCAACTACAGGAAACGTTTGGTTGAAGTTATTGCTGCCAAAGGAGGTTCAACCAGTTATGAAATCCAAGTGTTCACATACTTTTTCCCACCTGCACTGTGAATGTTTACATGGTGTGTTCAATAAAAACATGGTAACATTTAATTCTTTGTGTGTTATTAGTTTAAGCATACTGTGATTGTCTATTGTTGTGACTTAGATGAAGATCAGATCACATTTTATGACCAATTTGTGCAGAAATCTATATCATTCCAAAGGGATCACATTCTTTTTCTTGCAACTGTATATAAAATGTTTAAAATCTTCAATAAAGATGTTAAAAAACTAAACAAAACTGATAACCCCTAAAATAAAATGGCCCCTCAACCTGGTGTCAGAGGAAGAAAGGTAGGCCCCGTCGAAGTGCTGGCTTTGGCCTCGTTCAAATCACAGTTTTTCATCTTTCCGTTCTCCGGCTCCGTTGAGGAGCAGAACGGAAAGGACGGATTCTGCAGATAACGGAGACCTAACTGAGCGTAACGGAGCCTAAAATCCCCATAGACTATAATGGGGTCTGTTTGGTGTCCGCTCAGAACATGATTTTTGAGTGGACACCGAGGTGACACCATTATAGTCTATGGGGTCTTTTAGGCTCTGTTACGCTCAGTTAGGTTTCAGTTATCTGCAGAATCCGTCATTTCCGTTCTCCTGCTCAACTGAGCCGGAGAACGGAAAGGAGAAACGGTGATGTGAACGAAGCCTTAGCTTGAATCAGAAAACTAGGTTTCTTGTAACATTACAATATAACATTTCCATGGAGCCTTTACGCATGCTTCCTATTGTGACTGCTTTAGTTGCCTTTGTGAAATCTATAATATTTCAAGATAAAATGTTAATATGTTAAAGTTAAAATGTTTGTAATAAAAATACCCCCCCAATTATTTTTTTTATAGATGTGATTTTTATGATGCATTCCCTTTTAAAGGGATATTAAAACTCTACATTGTCTTATTTCAATAAACCCTATTGCCAAATGTAAAAGTGTACTGGTGTCTCATTTGTGTATATCCTGTATTGTCACCATGTCACCAAACTTAGTTTTGAGTTTGGATGAATTTTTTTGTATAAAGCCTCCAAAAGATATGTGTCCACACCACCTTTTTCCCTTTGAGTTACAGTTGTACATGCTGCGAATCCACAAGTGGATTTAGTTCCGTGCGAGTCAGATTTTAAACGCGTTCCTTGCGGATGAACATACCCTTAAAAACTGGCAATAACTGATATTGCAAAGTCCTTTAAAAAATGAATAATTTTCAAAATAATAACAATAATGACCAACATGGTAGAATCCGACCAGTCTGTGTTTGTCTTACCTTTTGTTTCTCGATACAAGCCTATGAGTTGTATAGGTATAGAGAGAGAGAGGCCGACTTCTGGTCCAAACAGTATTAGGGTAGTCAGACTGCGGACCACATGATATAACGGTGGAACGGAGCGGAAGTGAGAGAATTACCTTTTACCTCATGTACTTTGCAAATGGAGGCAAAGATAAAAAGCCTTGGAGTGCTTCTCTAATTATCCTGGTTGCTAATCTCTGATGAGGTTCTAATCAGTGCAACTAATCTTAAAGGGGTTGTCCCATCTCACCATTACTAAAGCGAAATGGGACTAAGCGCAGACTACCAGGTGGTCCGGAAGCAGTGTAGCGCCGCAAACTATGCTGTTTCTGATTTAGGGAAACATACCTTGCTGTGCTATGCTGTTTTCATACCTACTATTCACTGCAGTGGCAGCTACTGAAATAGCGGAGTGCTGGCCAGCACCACTGTTGCCACCTGGTGGTCAGCACATAATCCTTGGTTGCCTTCATAATAGAAAGATGGGACAACCCCTTTAATAGTCAACTGGTTACAGTGATTCAGCTTGCCATTTTATTATATTTTCTGCTTGCTATTTTATAGAGTTTTAAGAGAGCCATTGTACCTAGAGTGTCAGCGTGTTAACATGTCTTGCAGAAATTGGTAGTTTAATACCAGCTCATTAGTCATCTTAAGAAACACTTGCAATAAGTGCCTATACAAAGCAGTCTTACTTTTGAATGACTGTCATTACATTTGTAGAAGCGTTCTACTCATGTGGTCTCGTAGCTGACTTTCATAATGCAGTAAAAACCCTGTTTGACACCATTTGAAAACATACAGTGTTACTTCATAAATTATGGGCCAACAAATAGACATTACGTGATTTTTACTTGTTCTTAGGCAGCAAGATACCCTTTCTTACTAAAATATTTTCACGGTATGTGATGAACATTTGAAAAGAAAATGTTGTCACAGGTACATTTCTATGAAATGCTCAACCCTCTTGTGAACTAAGATGATAGCTTTCCTGACATTTCTTTCAGTATGAGCCTCCTTATATTTCGTACTGGTGTATTAAAGAAGAACTCCAGAAGTTTCTTTTCTTTGCCTTTATAGTGCAGAATAGGCCATTATTGAAGAATAAGATAGAGGCTCTTGAATATTAAATTATTATTAAAATATTAGGCCTTAAAAAAAATATTCATACCCATTGAATGTTTCACATTTTTGTATGTTACGCCCACAAACTTAAAGGGATATGCCCCCATTGTCTGATAGGTTCGGGTCCCACCGCTGGGACCCGCACCTACAGCGAGAACGAAGCGGGGAGCGCTGTGACTGGAGGACCCCGGATTTCCCGGGGTCTATCCACCACCAAGCGCTGCTCCCATAGAAGTGAATGGGAGCGCACTGCGCAGGCGCGGCCCATGCTCCCATTCTTTTCAATGGGGCAGACGGCAATAGCCGAATCCAGCGCTCTGCTCTTTTCGGCGGCCCCATAGAAATGAATGGAGGGCGGCTGCGCATGCGCAGTGCGTCCTCCATTTCTTTCCCAGCTCCGTTCTCATTGTAGGTGCGGGTCCTAGCGGTGAGACCCGCACCTATCAGACAATGGGGGCATATCCTAGCGATATTCCCCCATTGTCTGAGATGGGAAAACCCCCTTTAAATGTATTATATTTGGATTTTATGTGATAGACTAACACAAAGTAGCAAGTATATGTGAAGTGAAATGAAAATGATACATGGGTTTCAAAATTGTTAATCAATCAATACTTTGTAGGACCACCTTTTATTGCAATTACAAATGCAGTTCTTTTGGGGTTTGGCTTTGTAGATCTAGAGGCTGAAATTTTTGCCCATTCTTCTCTGCAAAATAGTTCAAGTGCAGTCAGATTGGATGGAGAGCATCTGTGAACAGCACATTTTATAGAGAGACTTGCCACAGATTCTCAATAAAATATAGTTCTGGACTTTGACTGGGCCATTCTAACACATGAATATGCTTTGATGTAAATCATTCCATTGTAGCTCTGGCTGTAATTTAGGGTTGTTGTCCTGCTTGGAAGGTGAATCTCCGCCCCAGTCTCAAGTCTTTTCCAGCTTTTACCAGGTCTTCCTCCAGGATTGCCCTGTATTTAGCTCTGTCCTTCTTCCCATCAACTCTGACCAGCTTCCCTATCCCTGCTAAAGAAAAGCATCCCCACAGTATGATACTGCCACCATGTTTCATGATGGGGATGGTGTGTTGAGGGTGATGTGCAGTATTAGTTTTCAACCACACAGCATTTTGCATTTAGCCCAAAAAGTTCAACTTTGGTCTCATCTGACCAGATTGATAATTACTAATAGGAGTGGCTCTCATCTAATAGGAGGGTCTCATCTGACCAGAGCATCTTCTTCCACATTTGCTGTGTCCCATACCAAGGTTGCCATTTTTCTCTGGACAAATTATCCTAAAAACACAGACAGACAATATTTTTTTACAGACAATTTGGGAAACCATAATGAATGCTAAAGATAAGTAATACTTGTCTATGGCTCAATATACTGATAACACCTCATTACCGGCATTTACTGTGAGCTGTAAAATGAGAATTACCACTAAAATAATCCAGTCAAGTACCACCAGCCAAAGAAAAAAAATCACTGACACATCTATTTTTTTCATGGACACAGGAAAAATGTTGCCTATTTTTATGGACTGTCCAGAAATTTCTGGACATTTAGCAAGGGTTGCATGGCTTGTGGCAAACTACAAACGGGCCATTTTATGGGTTGCTTTCAAAAATGGCTTCTTGCCACTCTTCCATAAAGGCCAGATTTCTGGTGTTCAAGACTAATAGTTGTCCTGTGGACAGATTATCCCACCTGAGCTGTAGATTTATGCAGCTCTTCCAAAATGACCATAGACCTCTTGGCTTCTTCTTCAATTAATGGTCTTGTTGCCTGGGGCATGAGTTTAGGTGGATGGCCATGTCTTGGTAGGTTTACAGATGTGCCATGCTCTTTCCATTTTCGGATGTTAGATTGAACAGTGCTCCATGAGATGTTTGATTAGTTTACAACCTAACCATGCTCCTCTATAACGTTATCCCTGACCTGTCTGATGTGTTCCTTGGTTTTCACGATGCTATTTGATCACTAATGTTTACTAACAAACCTCTGAGGCCTTTTCAGAACAAGTACAGTTATACTGTAAATAAATTACACACAGGTAGACTCTATTTACTAATCGGTTGACTTCTGAAGGCAATTGGTTACACTGGAATTTATTTTGGGGAATTGGAGTACAGGGGTTTGAATACTCAGGCACGCCACACTTTTCAGATTTGTATTTGTTAAAAATTTTGAAAACCATGTATCATTTTCTTTTCAATTCACACATACTTGCTACTTTGTGTTGGTCTATCACATAAAATGCATTCAAGTTTGTGGGTGTAACGTGAAAAAATGTGGAATAGTTCAAGCAGTATGAATACTTTTTCTTGGCACGATATGCCTTGTGTATACCTGTTTTATTTGATGTGTAATTTGTGGGCTGTCAGCCATCTTGATGTCTTCTCCCCTCAAATATGGTATTCCTAATGAATCCTACTTTGCCCATCAAGCTGGATTTGCAGAGACAGAGGGGATGGAGTCTCACCACACTGCACTGATTTGTGTCCTCCAGAGGCAACCATGACAGATCATTGACACAGTTTCTGTCCTCTCACACTGCAGAGTCACCATGTTCTCCTATGTGATGCAGCTTGAGCCTGTCTGGCATCTCTGCCCTGTCATCTCTTTCTCCCTGTCAGCTCTTGCATGCAGTAGGTAGGGAGACCAGTGGAAAGCTACATCCAATAGAACTACACTGGAGAGTCAGGGCACACAGTACAGACAGGCAGTGTGAGTCAGGAGGTTTATAAAATTACAGCTAATTACTGTATACACTCACCTTCTACAGTCCTGATCAAAAGTTTAAGACCACTTGAAAAATGGCAAAAAATCATATTTAGCATGGCTGGATCTTAACAAGGTTCCAAATAGAGCTTCAACATGCAACAAGAAGAAATGGGAGTGAGACAAAACATTTTTTGAGCATTCAATTTAATGAAACAACGAATAAACTGAAACAGGCTGTTTTTCAACTGATCAAAAGTTTAGGACCACACCTCCAAAAAAAAAACTAACCCCCCCCCCCCCCCCAAAAACAGAAATCCAACTTCCAAACATGAACTCAGTAATAAGTAGCTCCGCCGTTATTATTTATCACTTCAAAAATTCGTTTCGCCATGCTTGATGCAAGTGTTTCCATGAGGTGAGTGGGAAGTGGTGAAGACGGCCGCACGAAGGCCATCTACTGTCTGGAACAGTTGTCCATTTTTGTAAACTTCCCTTGCCATCCATCCCCAAAGGTTCTCAATTGGATTTAGATCAGGGAAACACGCAGGATGGGCCAAAAGAGTGATGTTATTCTCCTGGAAGAAGTCCCTTGTCCTGCGGACATTGTGTACTGTAGCGTTGTCCTGTTGGAAAACCCAGTCGTTACCACACAGACGAGGGCCCTCAGTAATAAGGAATGCTCTCTGCAACATCTGGACATAGCCAGCGGCCGTTTGACGCCCCTGCACTTCCTGAAGCTCCATTGTTCCACTGAAGGAAAAAGCTCCCCAGACCATTATGGCGCCCCCTCCACTGTGGCACGTAGAAAACATCTCAGGTGGGATCTGCTTGTCATGCCAGTAACGTTGGAAACCATCAGGACCATCAAGGTTAAAAAAAATTATCATCAGAGAATAAAACTTCCACCTTTGAATGTCCCATGTTTGGTGCTCTCTTGCAAAGTCCAAACGAGCAGTTCTGTGGCGTTCAAGGAGACGAGGTCTTTGAAGAAGTTTTTTGTTTTTGAAGCCCTCCAGTCTCAGATGCCGTCTGATGGTTATGGGGCTGCAGTCAGCACCAGTAAGGGCCTTAATTTGGGTTGAGGATCGTCCAGTGTCTTGACGGACAGCCAATTGGATCCTCTGCTAAGTGCTGATGAAATTGTTTTGGGTCTTCCACTTGACTTTTTTTGTTCCATAACCCTCAGGATCATTTAAGAAATTCCAAATGACTGTCTTACTGAGTCCCACCTCAGCAGCGATGGTGCGCTGTGAGAGACCCTGCTTATGCAGTTCAACAACCCAACCACGTTCAAAAAGGGAGAGTTTTTTTTGCCTTTGCCATCACAACGTGTGACTACCTGACAGAAAATAACAATGAATCCACATTTTTGCACAGACTTGGCCTTTTAAAGGCATGTGGTCCTAAAATTTGGATCATCTGAAAAACAGCCTGTTTCAGTTTAATCATTATTTTCAATTAATGCTTTGTCTCACTCTCATTTCTTCTTGTTGCATGTTGAAGCTCTACTTGGAACCTTGTTAAGATCCAACAATGTAAAATTTTTCAAGTGGTCTTAAACTTTTGATCGGGACTGTATATATCTACCTGATCCTTTAGATAGGTGAGACATTATATATACAGTGGATATAAAAAGTCTACAAAACCCTATTAAAATGTCATGTTTCTGTGATGTAAAAAAATGAGACAAAGATAAATCATTTCAGATCTTTTTCCACTTTTAATGTGAGCTATAAACTGTACCACTCAATTGAAAAACAAACTGAAATCTTTTAGGTAGAGGGAAGAAAAAATATAAAAATTAAATAATATGGTTGCATAATTGTGCGCACCCTTAAACTAATACATTGTTGAAGCACCTTTTGATCAGCATGGCACATTTTGACTTGGCAAGATTTGCCCACTCTTCTTGGCAAAAACACTCTGAATCTGTCAGATTGCGAGGGCATCTCCTGTGCACAGCCCTCTTTAGATCACCCCACGGATTTTCAATCATATTCAGGTCTGGGCTCTGGCTGGGCTATTCCAAAACTTTAATCTTCTTCTAGTGAAGCCATTCCTTTGTTGATTTGGATTTATGCTTTGGGTCGTTGTCATGCTGAAAGATGAGGTTCCTCTTTATGTTCAGCTTTTTAGCAGAAGCCTGAAGGTTTTGTGCCAATATTGACTGGTATTTGGAACTGTTCATAATTCCCTCTAGCTTAACTAAGGCCCCAGTTCCAGCTGAAGAAAAACAGCCCCTTGGCATGATGCTGCCACCACCATGCTTCACTGTGGGTATGGTGTTCTTTTGGTGATGTGCAGTGTTGTTTTTGGGCCAAACATATCTTTTGAAATTATGGCCAAAAAGTTCAACCTTGGTTTCATCAGACCATAACACCTTTTCCCACATGCTTTTGGGAGACGTCAGATGAGTTTTTGCAAAATGTACCCTGGCTTGGATATTTTTCTTAGTAAGAAAAGGCTTTCGTCTTGCCACTCTACCCCATAGCCCAGACATACGAAGAATATGTCAGATTGTTGTCACATGTACCACACAGCCAGTACTTGCCAGATATTCCTGCAGCTCCTTTAATGTTGCTGTAGACCTCTTGGTAGTCTCCCAGACCAGTTTTCTTCTCGTCTTTTCTTCAAGTTTGGAGGGACGTCCAGTTCTCTTAAAATAAGCCTTGAGATATGACTTGGATATTAAATAAGCCAGCACCTCATCTGCAGACAGCTGTTTCGGGGTGATTGCCCCTCATCAGTTCAGAGCAGAGAGTACTGGCTTAACTGGGTAGGAGGCCTGTGTCCGAGCAAGGGGGGAACTAACTCTCCTTAGGGAGAGAGCACCTTAATCAAGGCTTATTTTAGGAGCTGAATATTGACTTATAGGATAGCTGCCTTACATCTGGTGGCATTAGAGGCAAAACTTGTTAAGAGTTCATTTGCATTTCTTCCATCCTAGAATTCCAGAGGAGCATGTATGGCCTATAAGTCTCCTCACAATGATTAAGGTGCTCTCTCCCTAAAGAGAGTTAGTTCCCCCCTTGCTCGGACACAGGCCTCCTACCCAGTTAAGCCAGTACTCTCTGCTTTGCACTGATGAGGGGCAATCACCCCGAAACAGCTGTCTGCAGATGAGGTGCTGGCTTATTTAATATCCAAGTCATATCTCAAGGCTTATTTTAAGAGCTGAATATTGACTTATAGGATAGTTGCCTTACATCTGGTGGCATTAGAGGCAAAGCTTGTTAAGATCTCATTTGCATTTCTTCCCTCCTATAATATTTTAGTCTTGTTACTTTGAAGTTATGGATCTTCTATTGTTTCTTTCTTGATGTTGATCCATAACATATTTAACATTTAAAAGTGTTTTAAAAAAAATTAAAAACCTTCTTTGAATCTGAGGCTGCTTCAGGAATCTTTCCCAATAATTGGCATATAGACTTTTATTTCCTTGCAGCCAAATGCACCAACTGTTTCCGTTGCATTTTCTGGTCTTTGGTTCCTAAGGTATCTGCCAGGGGAATAAGAAATACCATTATATAACAGACGGATAGAGACATAAACCTCTTTGACAGAATTCATTGTATCACAAGGGATTTTGAGGCCTCCTTTCATCTGTAAATGTGAAGCTAAAAGACATCCTGAAGTTGTTTTGTCATTTTGATATTTCGACACTGCTGTTAACTTACCTTTTGAAATATAAATCGTAAAATGGCTCTAATTTTAGAATTCCTTCCATTTTGATAGTTGATAAGCTCCTATGATTAATCTCATTATGTAGCTTTGTTAAAGGGGAACTAAACACAAAATCCAAACACAAAACCTCACATAATCTCCTTATGTGTCTTTATTTGTTCTTTCGTCAGATATCACAATAAATATCAATATCGCCATAAAAAATACAAAAGAAAAGCATTGGATTGTTCTCTCAGGCTGTAGCCATGTCATCTAGACCCCCCTCCCTTTGATACTAGTGTACATGATCCAGGAAGTTTAGGAGGAGGGGATTGAGTTCATTCTCCATAAGTCTTGTCTACACAGTGAGAGTGGCCATTTTGTGGGAAGGAATCTCCTCGCTGTTTTCTTGGTATTATATTTATGGATATAGTGTATACAGGCTATATGTACCAAGTGTGGCCTGTATTACGTCTCTGCACAGGTTAATAGTGATAAGCGAAGTGAGCTTCGAATCCTAGATCCAAAGTCGCTTCTTTCAAAACTTCGGATGTATGCTGTATGGAGATCTGTCTGTCTGCAGGAAATCTTTTAAAACAGCTTTCTATAGCAGTTTGAAGATGTCTGACCAGAAAGAGGTGAAGACAAACTTTTCTTAGAAGGCTTTGCTTTTTTTGTTTGTTTTTTGGGGTTTAGTGGTCCTTTAACTTCATTCTCTTTCTATTCTATCACTTAATATGAGTGAGGTAACACATTCATTCTATGTTGGACTTGCAAAGTTTTTAATGGGGAATGTGTGTGTGTGTGTTTTTTTTTTTTTAAGATAATTAAAATCAGACTGTGGCACATATTCTATTTTTCTAATGTGTTTTTATTTTCAGATCAGATTTGTTTTTTTTTTGTTTTGTGTACATCACTACGGGGGTGGCCACCTGACTTGAGCCACTGTTAGAATTTGGAGCTATGCTTCACAGCAGCAACATGGGCTCATTGACTTCTATAGAAGAGAGTTGCGGTCATGTGGTAGCCTTTGCAGAAGTCATTGTTCAGGAAAGGGGTGGAAATGAGCTACTGTATGTTGGAAAAAGTGGAACTGGTGCTTAATAATATAGGGGAGATTTATCAAACTGGTGTAAAGTAGAAGTGGCTTAGTTGCCCATAGCAACCAATTAGATTCCACCTTTCACTTTTCACTGGCCACCAATGCTTTAATACTGGGGAAGGAGGGGGATCTGGCCCCTGCTGCCTGGCAGCACTCGATCAGGGGGCTGAGATCTGCACAATTAACCCCTCAGGTGCGGCACCTGAGGGGTTAATTGTGTGGATCACAGACCCCTGTAAGAGATCAGGTGCTGCCAGGCAGCAGGGGGGCAGTTATGTACACAGTTCTTAGTATATTCTAACTTGAAGCGTCCCCATCACCATGGGAACACCTCTGTGTTAGAATATACTGTCGGATCTGCGTTTTCACGATTGTGAAAACTCAGATCTGAAAAAGCTGTTATGCAGACGGATCCGTTCTGAACGGATGCAAGCGTTTGCATTATAGGTGCGGATCCGTCTGTGCAGATACCAGACGGATCCGCACCTAACGCAAGTGTGAAAGTAGCCTAAGTCTGGCGTTTGGAGGCCAAGCCAACACCTTAAACTCTTTGTCAAGTACTCCAAACCATTCTTGATTTGCAGTGGCAGAACATATTATCATGCTGAACGAGGCCACTGACATTAGAGAATACATCTGCCACAAAGGATTTTACTTGGTCTGCACTGCAACAATGTGTAGCTAGGTGGTATTTGACAAACTAACATCCACATGAATGACTCAAGCTTTCCCAGCAGAATATTGCCCAGGGCTTCAAAATGCTTCCTCCGGCTTGCCTTCTTCCCACAGTGCATACCTGATACCATTTCCGCCACTTGGTGGAGCTCAGTGCTAATAGATTATTACAACTTCCATGACAGACAATGCTATCTGTATAAATGCCTATACACGGAGCTCCCTCTAGTGGTGACTGCAGCCAGTCAGTTTTGAAATATAGAATATGTGAAGGGAAAGCAGTTATCTGGAGCAGCATGATGGAGACGTATTAGTGTATTTATGCCTGGTGTAACTACATTAAGAAATATGGTGTTGTTGAGCACTATGGGGAAGATTTATCAAACTGGTGAAAAGTAGATCTGGCTTAGTTGCCCATAGCAACCAATCAGCTTCCACCTTTCTTCTTCCAAAGGACCTCTGCAAGCAGGTTTCCTTTTTATAAAATGAGTGATACATTTTGGCAACAAATATTTAACAAGATGATTTTTATCTTTACCTGGTCTCTGTAATTGCTGGCATTAGTCTACTGTAACATATGAAACGGGCATTGATGTTAGCAGATGGAAAAGGCATTTCCCTTTCTAAATATTTGTTTACGTAGTTTTGTTCTGATTCATTGATTTCCTGACAAATGGTGTCAGGGCGATAAGTGCTTCCTAAAGCGTGCTCCACGGCTCCAGTAGATCTTGTAATGGGATGGATAAAGGGCTTGCATTTTACTCTTCTGACAATAAAATATGACAAATGATTTTTTTAGCTTTTGATTTAGTAAAAAAATAAATAAATTTAGGGGGTCATTTACAAACCGATATACTGCACTTATTGATGTACAGTATATCTGTTGCAGGTTGCAGCACAAAGGTTATTTGCGCCACAATCTGCGACTTTTTCCCGCTCACGGCAGGTCTAAAAAAGGGGCATAGCGGGGAAGAGGGTGGGCCGGCAGGCTCGTCTTATTTATCAAAATAAACCTAAACCTAGACCAGCAAGGGAGATAGCTTAGCTTAGATTTAGATAGGTGGTGGATACACCTAAATTATGTAGATGCTGGTGCCTCTTCATACATTTGGCACATCCACTGCCCGCTAAAGGAGTATAAAGACCGGCGCTTTTGACCCCCTAAATGCTTACAGAGCAGTAATTATGATGGAGACCTTCTATTCCCACCCAACTGGCACTACAATAAGCAAAACTATACTAACCAAGGGGGTGGGAAGAAAATTTTAAACATAATCTAACTTGTAGATTGTAAGTTCTTGCGGGCGGCGTTCTCTCTTCTTCAATACCCGTTTGTAACTCGTCTTGTTCATTCCTATTGTACTTGTTATTTATTATGTATGTATACCTTTCTCATATGTACAGCACCTTGAAATGAATGGCGCTTTAATAATAAATAATAATAACTTTTATTACTACAAATAAAAATCTGTGGGCCAAGGCATTCTTCTGTGGTCTAGAGTTTTAACGTTTTCTTCCCGCCCCCTTGGTTAGTATAATTTAGTATTTTTTGTGTGGGGGAATATTCTTTACCGTGATGTTTTGGTGTGGTATTCTTGTTTCATTACAGTAACCACTAGAAATTCAAGTCATGTTTGATGTTTCCATTCATTTTAGATTTTTCTAGTGAATATTGGGTCACGTGTGTGTGTGTGTGTTGAATGATATGACTAAAATTGCAATGAAGTATAGTTTTAAAGCCGTTGGGTTGTTATTTCTTGATCCGTGGTTAATATTAAAGGGGTTGTCTGGGTTTAGAGCTGAACCCGGACATACCTCCATTTTCACCCCTGACTTGAACATCGGCGCAGTTCATGCTCCGATGCTCTCCTTTGCCCTGCGCTAAATCGCGCAGGGCAAAGGTATTTTTTGGAGGTCTGGTGACGCAGGGCAAGATTTAGCGCAGGGCAAGAGAGCGCATCTGAGCTCGGGGGGAGGGGGGGGGGGGCTGCCTGGGTGAAAATAAGGGTATGTCCGGGTTCAGCTCTGAACCCGGACAACCCCTTAAAGCTAATTTATAGCTCTTCTCAACTTGCACTGTAGCCCATGTTTAGTAGATGTCATAGGGTGTCATCTTCTCCCTGGCTGTGGCTGGAGAGAAGGGGAGCGATTGGACCACGCCACAGCCAGGGAGAAGGAGGCGCCCCCTGAGAAAAGCTCATGTCTCCTCCTCCCTGTACCAATGCTATTAATTAGCATACCAGGCGTCAAAACCGGGCACAGCGGCGCAATGGAGGAGTATATCATGAAAAAAAAATAGCAATATGACATCTACTAAACATGGGCTACAGTGCAAGTTGAGAAGAGCTATAAATTAGCTTAATATTAACCACGGATCAAGAAATAACAATCCAACGGCTTTAAAACTATACTTCATTGTAATTTTAGTGATATCATTCAACACACATGTGACCCAATATTCACTAGTTCTATAAAAATCGAAAATGAATGGAAACATCAAACGTCACTTGAAACGGCGCGCTATAACATCTACTGAAAAAGGGCTACAGTGTAAGGTATTGCTTTTATGAAGTAAAAGCTGGTGAAAGGTCCTCATTAACTGCAAGGGCTAAAGAAAGTCAGTTGTATGGTGCTTTCGCACTGAGGTCCTGATTTATCAAGGCCGGTGTGTGCTATGCTAGTGTTGATAGGCCCTGCAATGCTGGAGAAGGGCTTGTCATAAATTAAATGCAACCTATGGTCTGTCCACCTGGCGGAAATCATCTCTAGCTCATAGCGGATATAGTGTCCATTCATCATGTACACCAGTTTCTAGGTCTGGGTTGATGGCCCCAGTTTTTTCCCCAGAAATTTGCAAGGGAAGCATGAAAATGTAAGTTGTAACTACAAACCTAACTCCAAAAAAGTTGGCACGCTGTGTAAAATGTAAATAAATACAGAACGCAGTGATTGGGACAGGGGCATATCTACCATTGTGTAGCATCCTCTCTTCACTTCCCCTTTTTCATCTGGGAAGTGAGGAGACCAATTGCTGGAGTTTTGGAAGAGGAATGTTGTCCCATTCTTGTCTGATGTAGGATTCTAGCTGCTCAACAGTCCCGGGTAGTTTTTCCTGATTTTTAATTTCATGAGCACCAAATAATTTTAATTGGTAAAAAGTCTGAACTGCACGCAGGCCACTTCAGCACCAAGTGAACAGTTTTTTTTCCCCCCTGACTGTCACGCAGTCCGCTGTGATTGGACCGCTCACATCCAGGGAGCAGGAGACGCCCCCCAGAAACACAGCTGTCTCCTCCTCCCTGTACTGATGCTATTGATTAGCATACAGGACGCCAAAACAGAACAGGGGGCACAGTGGCACAACGGAAGAGTGGATCAGTAAAAAAAAAAAAGAGTGAGCTGACATCTCCTAATCTTGGGCTACTGCGTGAGGTAGTGATTTTAGCAAGTAAAAAGTTATGAAAGGTCCTCTTTAAGGCCCATATACACATTGGTGTATTGTCGGCCATCCCACCGAAAACAGCAGGTTCGGCCAACACTGTGATTTGTATGGGGGGGCTCTCGATTCTCCTCCAACAGGTGATGTCAGGGGAGAGAAAGATCAGGATCCGGCTTTCTCCTGACTCCCCATAGAATACACATACAGATGAGTATTGAAGACTTGTTAAGGAGTCAGGAGAGAGAACGGTTTGATGAACAACAGCTATTGAATGTGTATGCCCAGATTTAGTGTGACGTCCACCTCTCGTGATCAGTCAAGAAAGGTATTTGGCTATACTCTTTCCAATGTAACATTATACTGTATGACGGCTGTTCAAATGAGCTTCCAACCATGAATCGCATGAACAGGCAGGATCTGCTCTTACATAAAGGACACTGGGGGTCATTTATGAAACTGGCGTAAAGTAGAGTTGGCTTAGTTGCCCATAGCAACCAATCAGATTCCTCCTTTCATTTTCCAAAGGAGCTGTGAAAAATGAAAGCCATGTGGGCATCAGAAAAGGGTGATCTCCACAGTCCTGTTTTAACAATGTGTATAGGTTTAATAGCTTTTGTATAAGGATTATATCAAACAAATGAATTACAGTTTATTTGCTTGGATTTACTTTAACATATGAAACCTATTTTCTGGTTTCTAGACTACCTTTCTCAAGGAGTGGACCTTTCAGGAATAGAGGTTATCGAGAATGATCTGCTGTTCATTGGTAGAGCGCGCCTTGAAGTTGAAAACCAGGCAAAGCGTCTGCTGGAGCAAGGGGTGGAGACCCAGGTAATTAACCCTTTCATTGGCGTTTGTGCTGCTTATCTTTTTTTGAGAATATATATCTTACTGTTATTCTGCAACATTTGTAGCAACTATTCTTACCGAATAAGTAAGTTTTGCTTATATCGCTTTTTCTCAGTTGGACAGTTGCAGTTATTTGTATAAATTTTTCCTATGGAAACTAGAGCCGCAATCAATAATTATTGTGGTGAATTCACCAGCAGTGATCATGTACTACTTTTTTATTTGTATGTACCACTAAAAATGCATTACAACAGCAAAGATATCGACGATAAAAATAATAAGCCTTGTGTATCAGACCTCCAAAGTTGCTCAGAGGAATACACACCAGTTAACGCAAGAACTTTCGTTTATAGTACTGTCACAGACCAGGGTGCACAGCGGCATCAAAACTGTGGCGATAAAAGTGTAAACCAACACCGTCTTACCACCTCCTGTGTCGCACTTGGATGTTCCTTGGCACAGTCTGGATGTTGGTGGGGTTCCTAGGGGATTGGACTATGAACGATTTATAAGACATGTCCTATAATGTCCCTAGTATGTGGCTTCTGTGTCCCTAATGACCTATCCACGGAGCACCCGTCCTGATGAGGGTGACCCTGTCCAGAAGCTTTCCCTTACCTACACACCCTAGATTGACCCTGTCCTGGTGTCCTGACATTTCGTGTTTCACAGTATAGCTCATCGGAGAATGTACAAAGTATAATGGGTCACAATGAATAGAAAATTAGACCGCTAGTAATGGTGAATATTAGGTAACTGTTGCTAGCTTTTAGAAGATTTGGTTATGAACCTAATAACAAAGTGACTGACAGGTGGTAGGAGGATGTTCACCCACTCATGTCCATTCTGGGACATTGCGCCTGTTGGGATGGAAATGATGTGATCACGCCAAGTAGTGCGATACTAGGGGAGGTGAGCCCTGTTAGAATGGCTGCCTGGAGATGGAGTTAGCGTCACCGGCCTCAAGCGAGCATATAAGCATGCCAGCCCCGTACAGGATACTGGTATTCTTGACAGGGGGGATGTCAACAGCCCCCTAGGCAGTATACGGATACTCGTCAGAAAAGATTCAATATACGGGCGGTTATAATCACCCTAGTGTAATAAGGGGCAATGGTGGCATATGAGCAAGTGCAGTTGTACAGATTACCCCACCAACGTTAGATTCAATTATGGGGAAACCACAACACATATCCATTACAGGAGGGTCTAAAATAAAGCAGCTGAAATTAAACTGCTCATTCAAACCTTCTGGTGTGACCATTCTTGCTGTAAAGATCCAAAATGCTCACCCCCTTCCCCTCCCCAGCTGGTGGTCTCATGGGTTCAAGGGTCCTAAATTTCACAGAGTCTCGATCCCAGAGGGTATCAGTTTCATTCTCAATATATCTCAAATGCTCTTCTAAGCGTCTCTTAAATTCACGCATAGTCTTGCCTATATATTCCACTTTGCAGACACATAGCTTTATATATAACCCCTTGGGAACGTCAGTTTTCTCTATGATGAATTTCAGCCCAGCATATTTTTACTATTCCCTGTAGGTCCATATTAACAGTAGTCTAATCTAAAAAATTAAGATCATAGAGTAGGATTTAAAAATTGATGGGTCTGGAAAAACACTGTTATGGACCAGAGTAGCTTTGGTGGGGTTTAGTCTGTCTGTGTCTAGCAGACTAGTCATGATGGACATATTGATTCAACCCTGTCCTCACATCTGTCTATTCATCTAGTTGTGTATTAGATTGCTGGAGCCTCATCCTTCAGTTCTCTCCTGTGCACCTCATTTATTATATTTTAACACCATTTCAAATGTCTTCATTTGATGCAGCAGAAAAGGTAATGATTGTACCAGTGCAGCTATTAATGTCAGACTCCTAACCTTTTGTATCTGAACAGAATTTCAACGTTTTCTCCTAGTAACGTATGTGCACAGCAGTGTGCAGAAGCGGAAAATCACTAGAAAATGTACTGGCTTTAAAAGAAGTGTTCTACTCTATTAGTTTTATTTAATATACTTGATGTAGTCACAAAGTAAACTTTAATGTGCATCAGTTATACACGTGCAGATGTCCTGTAACCTGTCCTGAGGTCCGATTAAAGGGGTTGTCCAAGATAACTAAAAATCTAGGACAACCCCTACAATGTCTTCTCTGCGGTGCTAGGCTGGTACGCCCACCGTTGTTCACAAACAGAAGTGATGACATGCCTGGATTTGGTACCAGCCAATCACTGCCTTGGGTGTTGACAATTGAGGACATTAATTAGCTGTATTGTTCACAAACAGAAGTGAGGACGTGCCCGGATATGGCATGTGACTGCCACCAGCCAATCACTGCCTTGCTTGTTAACCATTGAGGACATTGATTGGCTGTATTGTTCACATGCAGTCTGCAGGCACGGACCAGCTCCTCAAACAACGACGCTGGAGAAACGGATGAATATATTGTGTTTTTTAATATCAAGGCATAAATTATCTTGAACAACCGCCTTAACTTCTAGGATCTTTTTACCTGATCTTATTGTAAAGTTCCGTCCACAAAGTTTTATTAGGATGAGATCTCATGATTGTGTTGACTAGTCCATTATAACGTATAGCAAGCAATGGATAGCTTAGAAGTATGCTTCAGATGATTGTCCTACTGCATGAGTAACATGGAACTATTCAAGCAATGACCATGGGGAAACAGAACCACATGGTTTATTATTCCATTCACTCTATGAATCTCCCACTTAACCAGCGCCAAAACTGGTCATTACCCTTATACACCATGGTGTCCACCTTTTTTGTTGACCTATGTGACTAAAATGAATAAAACGTGGCAGAGAGCGTGAGCCGAACTCTGGATCACTTTCTTGAATTGACACACATTTATCAGCTCTTGACTCTCTCCACCCCCAGCGACTGATTTCCTGTAGAGCTCTTGAACATGAGACCTCCTGAGGGTGCAGTTTGAGTGGACTCCACCACATGACCCAGCATTATCTCATGGTGTCTTCCAGTAGTTTATGCTCCCCTTAGATAGGGTAGCATAAAACTGGTGACAAATATATTTAAGGCCTCATTCACACAACCGTATTTATGGTCCTCATCCAATCTACACTTTTTGCCGATTGGATGCGTACCCATTCACCATGTGCATCCACATCCGTACGTCCATTCCGTAGTCCCACAAAAATATAGAACATGTCCTATTCTTATCCACTTATCTGCATTTTGCAAACCACGTAATGCATGCGGTCGTGTAAATTTACCCTTACGGTGACTTTGCGACTTGTATTAGTAAATGATTGTATTTCCCAAAAGATAACATTTCTTAGAACTCTTTGTTGTGTGGTTCCTCAGTTTTTCCTCCTAGAAATTTATGATCAAATCAGCAGCTGGGTGCCCCTTCATAGTCTGTTACGGTAGTGTCAGACTGTGCAGGGACACACATACAGTCGTGGCCAAAAGTTTTGAGAATGACACAAATATTAGTTTTCACAAAGTTTGCTGCTAAACTGCTTTTAGATCTTTGTTTCAGTTGTTTCTGTGATGTAGTGAAATATAATTACACGCATTTCATACGTTTCAAAGGCTTTTATCGACAATTACATGACATTTATGCAAAGAGTCAGTATTTGCAGTGTTGGCCCTTCTATTTCAGGACCTCTGCAATTCGACTGGGCATGCTCTCAATCAACTTCTGGGCCAATTCCTGACTGATAGCAACCCATTCTTTCATAATCACTTCTTGGAGTTTGTCAGAATTTGTGGGTTTTTGTTTGTCCACCCGCCCTTTGAGGATTGACCACAAGTTCTCAATGGGATTAAGATCTGGGGAGTTTCCAGGCCATGGACCCAAAATGTCAACGTTTTGGTCCCCGAGCCACTTAGTTATCACTTTTGCCTTATGGCACGGTGCTCCATCGTGCTGGAAAATGCATTGTTCTTCACCAAACTGTTGTTGGATTGTTGGAAGAAGTTGCTGTTGGAGGGTGTTTTGGTACCATTCTTTATTCATGGCTGTGTTTTGTGAGTGAGCCCACTGCCTTGGATGAGAAGCAACCCCACACATGAATGGTCTCAGGATGCTTTACTGTTGGCATGACACAGGACTGATGGTAGCGCTCACCTTTTCTTCTCCGGACAAGCCTTTTTCCAGATGCCCCAAACAATCGGAAAGAGGCTTCATCAGAGAATATGACTTTGCCCCAGTCCTCTGCAGTCCATTTACCATACTTTCTGCAGAAGAACAATGTGTCCCTAATGTTTTTTTTGGAGAGAAGTTTGCTGCTCTTCTTGACACCAGGCCATCTTCCAAAAATCTTCGTCTAATTGTGCGTGCAGATGCGCTCACACCTGCCTGCTGCCATTCCTGAGCAAGCTCTGCACTGGTGGCACTCCGATCCCGCAGCTGAATCCTCTTTAGGAGATGATCCTGGTGCTTGCTGGACTTTCTTGGACGCCCTGAAGCCTTCTTAACAAGAATTGAACCTCTTTCCTTGAAGTTCTTGATGATCCTATAAATTGTTGATTGAGGTGCAATCTTAGTAGCCACAATATCCTTGCCTGTGAAGCCATTTTTATGCAACACAATGATGGCTGCACGCGTTTCTTTGCAGGTCACCATGGTTAACAATGAAAGAACAATGATTTCAAGCATCACCCTCCTTTTAACATGTCAAGTCTGCCATTTTAACCCAATCAGTCTGACATAATGATCTCCAGCCTTGTGCTCGTCAACATTCTCACCTGAGTTAACAAGACGATTACTGAAATGATCTCAGAGAGTCCTTTAATGACAGCAATGAAATGCAGTGGAAATTTTTTTTTGGGATTAAGTTACTTTTCATGGCAAAGAAGGACTATGCAATTCATCTGATCACTCTTCATAACATTCTGGAGTATATGCAAATTGCTATTATAAAAACTTAAAGGGACACTGACAGGCGAAATCAGCATATATAGTTAGATATATCACATTACAGGTCTTATTGAGTCTTTTAAAAGCATATAACTATCCCCCCTGTCCACCTTATAAAGAGCGAAATATAAAGTTTTATAACCTGCATCTGCGGTCAGCAATCTGCCCAAGGGGCGGCGTTTCATGTGAAAATGCGCCCAGCCAGCCTTCCCAACTGCCGTTCTTAAGTCCCGCCCAGCTCATCATTATTCACTTCGCTGGGCGGCGGCTAGAAGGCAGCTGCAGCCTCAGCCATGCACTGTTCAGAGCAGCGCTTCAGAGCGCTGCTCACTCACATCATATAAGGGGTTAATTATAGTGTCCGACGGCACGGCGGGGCGCAGGCGCAGAAGATTGGGCATGAACGATGCCCGGAGGATTGAATTGCGCAGGCGCAGGATCGGGACTGGGGAGAGTTCTAGCCGCCGCCCAGCGAAGTGAATAATGATGAGCTGGGCGGGACTTAAGAACGGCAGTTGGGAAGGCTGGCTGGGCGCATTTTCACATGAAACGCCGCCCCTTGGGCAGATTGCTGACCGCAGATGCAGGTTATAAAACTTTATATTTCGCTCTTTATAAGGTGGACAGGGGGGATAGTTATATGCTTTTAAAAGACTCAATAAGACCTGTAATGTGATATATCTAACTATATATGCTGATTTCGCCTGTCAGTGTCCCTTTAAGCAGCAACTTTTCCAATTTCCAATATTTATGTAATTCTCAAAACTTTTGGCCACGACTGTACAAGAGGTTGTGCAGTGCAAAGATTTTGATGACCTACCTTCAGGATAAGTCATCATTATTAGATCAGCAGGTGTCTGACTCCCGACACCCTGCAGATCCACTGTTTGTAGGGGTAGTGGTTCTCATCCACTTCAAAATTACCTGCACATCATCTCGCTTGTAGAGGCACCGCAGTTTGATTACAACTGCTCGTCCCATTAAGGGTCCATTCACACATCCGTAGTTCTGGGTCCGCATCCGTTCCTCAATTTTGAGGAACGGGTGCAGACCTATTCATTTCAGTGGGGCCGCAAAAGATGACCGCGTGTTGTTCGCATCCATAGTTACGTTCCGCAGCCCTGCAAAAAAGATACAACATGTCCTATTCTTGTCCTCAATCGTGGACGAGAATAGGCATTTCTATCACAGGGCCGGCCATGTGCGGTCCGAAAATTGCAGAACGCACATGGCCGGTATCCGTGTTTTGCCAACTGCAAAACACTTACGGACGTGTGAATGAACCCTAAAGCGAATGGGACGAGCAGTTGCACTAATTACACTGTGCTGCTGCTGTAGAGGAGATGGCTCTTAGGTAATTATGAAGTGGAAGCAGCGCTCGCACAAAAGCCGCCACTCCTTCAAACAGCTGATCGGTGGGGATGCCGGGTGTCGGACCTCCGCCGATATATCTTTGCACTGCACAACCCCTTTAACCATATATCTTGCAGCTGAAGGAAGGGCAGCTCACTTGCTTATTTGTGAAAAAAATCGGATGTTTTATGTGTTCCAGTTTTGTCAGTAGTCTATCATGAGGATAGAAACGTTAACCCCCTATAAATCATGACAATCTTTGTTTCTATTACGTTGTATACAGTGCAAAGTGACAGAGGAATGTCGTCTGGCTTTTATATCAGTCACCCGCGCTGGCCCTTTCACTTCCTGCTATTACCTTCTTTATTTTACCTTGAATATTTTCTGTCCTCTTCTTGAAACCATGATTCCACCCTTTCAATAGAGACTTAGGTTGTCAGGGCGGCATGTGGAACTGACAGGGAAAATGGCTTATCGGAAACAGCTTCCACTTGTCTAGGCAGACCTTTGGCACTTTTAGATTGAGGGAGCGGAGCGTACTTATTTCTCTGTGTCGATATACAGGAAAGTGCTTGTAAAACAAGATGCCGAAAAAAACCACCCCTTTCCTTTTGAAGATTGATTTAAGCCCTTCCTGTATGACTTTTCCTTCATCCATTCTTGGATAGTCTTTTAGCCAGTGTATATTATATCTATACACTTCGCCAGGTTATGTGAGGGCCACTGCATTAAATAAAAAAAAAAACAAAAAAAAAAAACTGCTATTTCTATTTTCAGATGCCTTTTTGGAAAGTTCATGAAAGAGATTTCCGACATGAAGTGCTGCACAGTTGCACTGAGACTAGCTGGAGGCACTTTTGTGGGGGATGGGGAGCAGGCGGTGCGGTTCAGCTTGTGCCGGAGCACCGTTCTCTCTCCCGTCCCCCAGGCAGCAGATGGAGGGGCCTCTTATTGAGACAATTGATTTTCCGATTGTGCGGTTCTACAGCAACATCAACAGTGTTTTAAACGCAGCTTGATGGAAGCAAATCCTGCACATAACATATGCAGAGGCTATGGCTAGAAATGGATTTAATGCAAAGCAAGTGCTCCCTTTACTATCATTTCACGTGCACCAGTTTTCTGAGGCTTTGAATTTTTTTTTCTAGTATGGATATTTTGATGTTTCTTCATCATATGTGATCGACTAAGGCTACTTTCACACTAGAGTTTTTTTGTGGATCTGCTAAAACGCTTCCGTTACAATAATACAACCGCATGCATCCGTCATGAACGGATCCGGTTGTATTATGTCTTCTATAGCCATGACGGAGCCGTCTTGATCACCACTGAAAGTCAATGTGGGACGGATCCGTTTTCTATTGTGTCAGAGAAAACTGCAGCGTTTTGGTGTCCGACCTCCAGAGCGGAATGGAGACGGATCGGACGCAAACTGATGCATTCTGAGCGGATCCTTTTCTATTCAGAATGCATTAGGGCAAAACTGATCCGTTCTGGACCTCTTGTGAGAGCCCTGAACCTCACAAACGGAAAGCCAAAACGCCAGTGTGAAAGTAGCCTAAGTTTTCAGTTCATTTTCTCCCTCTTAAAGGGAATGTGTCATCAGAAAGTGACCTATTGTTTAAATCAGGTTTTCTTGTTAAAAATATTTTATAAATATTTTTTCGTGATGTTTTAATTTTCCATGTCATTTATATTTTTAAAATTCCTGCAGTTTTCTCACTGGCCACTTAATCTAATAATAGGCGCCACTTCTTGGGGTCCATTCACACGTCCGTATGTGTTTTGCGGATCCGCGAGACACGGACACTGGCCATGTGCATTCCACATTTTGCGGACCGCACATCTCTGGTACTCTCGTAGAAAATGCCTTTTCTTGTCCGCAATTGCGGACAAGAATAGGACATGTTCTATTTTTTTTGCAGAACGGAAGTGCAGGTCCGGAAGTGCGGATCCGCAAATGCGGATGGGGACAGCACATTCCGGTCCCATTGAAAATGAATGAGTCCACACATGTTCCGTTGCGGAACGGATGCGGAACGATTTTGCGGACGTGTGAATGGACCCTAAGTCTGTACATATAGTCTGTACAGTTATCTGATCACAGGCAGGATTAGGCTACTTTCACACTTGTGTTTTGGCTTTCCGTTTGTGAGATCCGTTCAGGGCTCTCACAAGCGGTCCAAAACGGATCAGTTTTACCCTAAGGCATTCTGAATGGAAAAGGATCCGCTCAGAATGCACCAGTTTGCGTCCATTCCGCCTCCATTCCGCTCTGGAGGCGGACACCAAAACGCTGCCTGCATCCGGACGATGCGGAGGCAAACGGATCCGTCCTGACACACATTGTAAGTCAATGGAGACGGATCCATTTTCACTGACACAATCTGGCACTATAGAAAACTGATCCATTCTCCATTGACCTTTAATGGTTTTCAAGACGGATCCGTTTTGGCTATGTTAAAGATACAAACGGATCCATTCTGAACGGATGCATGCGGTTGTATTATCGGTGCGGATCTGTCTGTGCAGATCCATGACGTATCCGAACCAAACGCGAGTGTGAAAGTAGCCTTAGAATGATGACCGGTATATAGAAAAGACAGGATCCACCATTCACATTAGGTGATATTACAGCTTAGCTACTCCTTCCTGACTTCTGCACAGGTCATGCCTAAAAACCTCTCCCATAGAAGTCAATGAGTTCTCCTCCAGACCATTGTCTCAATGCTGTTAAAGGGAATTTGTCATAAGAAAATGACCTATTGTTTATATCGCATTTTTAGGTTTAACATATGTTTAAAGAATTTTTGATGATGTTACTTTTCATTTTCCATGTCACTATCTATAGTTGAACTAAAAACACAAATTCTGCAGTTTTCACACTGATCACTAAGCCTAGTAATAGGCACCACCTGTTGGTATTCACAGATCACTTTACTGCAGTTATCTGCTTATCTGTCATTCTAATACTGCCTGTAATGATATCACCTTTGTGTATAGATAAGACAGGATCCACCATTCACAATAGGTGATTGTCAAAGTTTATCTATTCTTTCCTTGTACAATGGCCTCTCCACAGGTCACAGAGCATGCCTAGAAAACTGTGCCATAGAAGTCAATGAGGTCCCTTCCTGACCATTGTGTCTATGGACCATGTGGATGCTGAAAATCAATTTTCTTAATGCTTTCTAAATGCTATTAAGAACAGCTCAGACAAAATGGCTGCCCCCATAATCATGCTCAGGAAATGGAATAAAAAATCTGCAATCAGAAGATAAAAAGAAATGTGTCGCTATCTGGTTTTAACTGACAGATAAAAATTTGAAGGACACCTTTAGAAATAAACTTTGATTTGATAAGATTGTCTTTTCTGTTCCAGGTTATATCCTGGATAGTATTTCCCGACCATCCCAACATGAGAGCAGTTTCCTGTGGCTAAGACTTTTTACCTGCTAATCCGTTTCTGTAATACGTCCATTACAAAGAAAGTTCTATGAACACGTTACAGGGTCTCATTATGTTCGAAGCAATTCTAGGTTGTGAATATTTAAAAGAAAACCAAGCTTAGTAAAATGGGCTTCTTCCCCTTCTGTCGTCTCCACAGAGAGACCGGTCAGCACCCATCATTATTCTGCATTACACTCCTCACACATAAGCATACACATATTTGTATGATCATCGGGTGCGCAAGAGTGGGTCCAACAACGTAGAGGAGTCTGTCACCTCCAAAATCGGTTTCAAAGTAACCATACTGCCATGTAGGGTAGGTGCCCCTAACCACCATACCTTTCTTTTTCAAATCTGGTCCTCTAATGCTCAGAAATACTTCTTTTTCTTTCTATAGAAATAAGGTTTTTGTGTATCATAAGTAGGAGCGCTCCATTTGGTGCCCATGACTCCACCAGTAACACCACCCACAGCCTCCTACTCTTGTGGAGGACCAGATTTTTACCAACAAAGCTATGTTTTGAGCATCTCCCCTATATGATTTTATGCTTACTTTGAAACTGATTTAGTAGGCCTTAAGGATTGCCCTGGTGCAAATCTTTGGAAAATTGTATTATTTGGTGTAGTGTTATGTACGGCCTGTTCTCCTTGAATACCATCTGAATGTCTCTTGAATTTTCCTTTCACAAATAGTTCAGCTTTTCATGGCTTGAGAAAGATAATATGTAACTGGCTGACCTGTTGCATCTGCACTTGGCAGCTGAAGGCATCTGTGTTGGTCCCATGTTCATATGTGCCCATATTGCTGAGAAAAATTATGTTTTAATATATGAGCCTTTAGGAGCAACAGGGGCATTGTCATTACACCTACAGGCTCTGCTCTCTCTGCAACTGTTGCCCCCTCTGCACTTTGACAATACCAGGCAGGTGTGATGATGTTTTCACTGCCTGGCCCTGTCAAAGTGCAGAGGGTGCAACAGTTGCGGAGAGAACTGATCCTTTAAGAGTAATGGCGACGCCCCTGTTGCACCTAGAGGCTCATTTGCATATATTAAAGCATCATATTTCTCAGCAGTGCGGGCACATATGAACATGGGACCAGCACAGATACCTTCAGCTGCCAAGTGCACAAGTAACAGGTCAGCCAGTTTCATAGGTACAAATCCACAGACTGATACCCTTTAATATTAGAAAATTATCTTTCTCAAGCCATGAAAAGCTGACCTATTTGTGCTAGGAAAATTTAACAGACATTAAGATGGTAGTCATGGAGAACAAGCAGTACATTACGCTAGATCAAATAATATAATTTTCCAAACATTTCACCAGGGAAATCCTTAAAGCCTACTAAAACCCTTTCAAAGTAAGCATAAAATCCTAGACGGAGCCTTTTGTATCCTCCATGGTCTTTCTTTTTGACTTCACAGACATAACCCTATTCATATCTACCAAACATACCCCAAATTAATGTCTCGGTTTAAAATTGGACTATGTATGATGTCCTCAAGGGGGGATTAAGAGCACTTTTGGAACTTGGACATACTTTCTACTCTATAGAGAAATCTGGGTCTATTGGAACCTATCTTAGGGAGGAAACATTGCTGTTCTTGGATACCACCATTAATAGCAGTAAATTTAGCCTTTAGTATTAAAGCTGTTGTCCGGTTGTTCCTCCTTAAAGGGGTTTTCTCATCTCAGACAATGGGGGCATATCGCTAGGATATGCCCCCATTGTCTTATAGGTATGGGTACCACCGCTGGGACCCGCTCCTATATCTAGAACGGAGCCCCGAAAGTGAAGGAGATCGCACTGCACATGTGCAGCCGCCCTCCATTCATTCCTATGGGGCCGCCGAAAATAGCCGATTGGCTATTGCCGTCTGCCCCATAGAAATGAATGGGATCAGGTGCATTCACTTCTATGGGAGAGGCGGGGATTAGCGCTTGGTGGTGGACGGACCCCGGGAAATCCGCTCCGTTCTCAATATAGGTTCGGGTCCCAGAGGTGGGACCTGCACCTATCAGACAATGGGGGCATATCCTAGCTATATGCCCCCATTGTCTAAGATGGGAATACTCCTTGGAGCTGGACAATACTCGGGAACCACCTACAATAAAGAACTTGCAAGTACTTACCTGGCCAGTGATTTGGCTGCAGCGGACACATGTTGTCGATGTGACTTCACGCACTCAGGTAAATAGAGCCCCGCCATGAAAAGCGGAGAGGCAGTTCAGGATCTGTCAGGTAAGTACTTACCAGTTCTTCATTGCAGGGAGATCTCGAGAGCTGTCTGATTTTCTCCTGAAACAGGACAACTCCTTTAACCTGGAATAAATGTGAAGAGCATGAGGAAATAATGGCTTTTATTTTCACACTTTTTTATACAGGGTTTACGTGGTTTAGATTTTGTAACAAATGTCACGTGGTCCAATAACTACATTATATCACTTCCCCCTCATATCCACTCTTTCTTCAATCTCCTGCTTGCCATCTGTTAACCTATCCATGAGTCCCAGTTGATACACAACAGCAAACACATAAATATGTTTCTTGCAGTTTCTTACACATTAGACTACTTTCACACTAGCGGCAGGACGGATCGACAGGCTGTTCACCCTGTCGGATCCGTCCTGCTGCTATTTCGCAGTGCCGCCGGACTGCCGTCCCGTCCCCATTGACTATAATGGGGACGGGGGCGGAGCTCCGGCGCAGCACGGCAGTGCGCGGTGAGAGGCCGCCGGACTAAAAAGTCGGACATTTAGTACTTTTAGTCCGGCGGCCTCTCGCCGTGCACTGCGATCTGGGTCATCCTCGTTGAGATGCTGCAGTAGCTGGAGTTTGTAAGGGTGCCATTTGTGAGTAGCTAATATCCGCCGAAGGGATGTTCGACTAATGCCTCTCTCCAGTGACATGCGGCGAGTGCTACGCTGTGGGCTCTTGCTGAATGAAGCTAGGACAGCCACTGATGTTTCTTCATTAGAGACAGATTTCATGCGTCCACATTTTGGCAAATCCAACACTGAACCAGTTTAACGAAACTTAGCAAGCAGTTTGCTAACTGTAGCATGGGAGATGGGTGGTCTCGTAGGGTGTCTTGCATTGAAATCTGCTGCAATGACCCGGTTACTGCGTTCACCAGACATCAACACAATTTCTATCCGCTCCTCACGTGTTAACCTCGGCGACATGTCAATGGCTGTAAACAAAGAGAAACTTGTAAATAACTCATGAAAGAATAAAGTTACGTTAAAACCAAGCACACCATTGTTTTTCTTGTGAAATTCCCAATAAGTTTGATGTGTCACATGACCCTCTTCCTATTGAAAAAACTAAAGTTGGATTCAAAATGGCCGACTTCAAAATGGCCGCCATGGTCACCACCCATCTTGAAAAGTTTCCCCCCTCACATATACTAATGTGCCACAAACAGGAAGTTAATATTGCCAACCATTCCCATTTTATTAAGGTGTATCCATATAAATGGCCCACCCTGTAGTTTGCAGTCAGCAAAAAACGGATCCGCAAAAAAATCTGTATGACGTCCGTGTGCATTTCGTATTTTGCGAAACTGAACAGCTGGCCCCTAATAGAACAGTCCTATCCTTGTCCGTAATGCGGACAATAATGGGACATGTTCTATTTATTTGCGGAACAGACAAACGGAATGCACATGGATTAACTTCCGTTTTTTTTGCGGAACCGTTGAAATCAGTGGTTCTGCATATGGTCCGCAAAAAAAAACTAAAAACGGAACTGACATGGAAAGAAAATAAGTTTGTGTGCATGAGCCCTTAATGAAATAAAAATTCTAGAGCCTCTTTACTTGAAACTCTATTTTATGCTATCCCTCAGTTTTTCCTCCTAGAAAATAAATGAGGTAGGTATTACCAGTTATCTCTACACAGTCTCGCATTTAAGTCAGTGCTGAAAGTATCATATTGTATAAACACCCTCTTGACAAGCAATTTACTTCTAAATATTCAGGAGGATTAACTGAGGAACGGCACAACGCAGTGACTAAGAAAATTTGCTCCAGAATTGCAAGTATTTACTAAAGCAGGCATGTCAGGAGATGTGACAGGTCCTCTTTAGTAAATTGCTAGTTTGTCGCTGATTTCTTCTTTGTGACATAGCTCTTCTACATGGAGCAACAAGTCTGCTGTTTTTATGTGACTTTTCAGGAAGACAAGTTAAAGAGGACCTTTCACATGAAAATGAAAGTTAAACTAAAGAATATAGCCTTACTTACATGCCCCCGGTATTACTTATTCAGTCATTCATTTTTCAATCAGTGCCCCCGTTTGTCCGCGCTGCCCCCCCAAATATTTGCCGCCTTGTATGCTAATGAGCCATTCGGCTCAACTGGGCGGGCCTTGAAAAGTTCTCCCGGGCGTGTCATTCTTCTCCCTGGCACGGAGCACATCCAATCAGCGCGCTCCGCTCTTAGCCAGTGAGAAGACGCTCCAGTTCTCGCGAGATGGCGCCGGCTCCGGATGGATGAAATTGCTCCAGTTCTCGCAAATCTCGCGAGAACTGGAGCGTCTTCTCCCTGGCTAAGAGCGGATCGCGCTGATTGGATGCGCTCCGTGGCAGGGATAAGAATGACACGCCCGGGAGAACTTTTGAAGGCCCGCCCAGTTGAGCCGAATGGCTCATTAGCATACAAGGCAGCAAATATTCTGGGGGGCAGCGCGGACAAACGGGGGCACTGATTGAAAAATGAATGACTGAATAAGTAATACCGGGGGCATGTAAGTAAGGCTATATCTTTAGTTTAACTTTCATTTTCAGGTGAAAGGTCCTCTTTAAACTCCTACCTGCTAAATGGCACTACAGTGAAGTTAAAGGGGTTTTCTGAGAATGACTTATCCTATGGATAGATCATCAGTGGGTGTCCGACACCCGGGATCCCCTCCGATCAGCTATTTGAGAAGACACAGGTGTTCACAGTAGTGCCGCGACCTTCTCTCTTCAAACCAAGCACAGCGCCGTCCATTGTATAGTGGCTGTGCTTGGTATTGCAGCTAAGCCCCATTCACTTCAATGGGGCTAAGCTGCGCCTAGGCCAAGTGAATGATGAATGTGACTAATGAACGTGACGTTACCGGCCCAGGCTAAGCAGGGAGAAGGCAAAGAGCACTACTGCAAGTGTCGCTGCTTTCTCAAACAGCTGATCTACGCGAGTCCTGGGAGTCGAACCCCCACCAAGCAGATACTGATGACCTATCCAAGGGATAGGCTATCAATATAAAAGTCTCGGAGAACCCCTTTAACGCAAGATGGGCATACAATCCACTCGAGAAATGCTTAGAACATTGACTTGTAGGATAGCTGCCTTACATCTGGTGACATTAGAGGTAGAGCTTGTTAAGAGTCCATTTGCATCCTTTCTTCCTAGAACACCAGTGTATCTTATTCTGTTACTGGGCGGCTGTATTGTCATGAAGAGGGTAAAGACAAACCGCGCAAAAGCAGTGGACAAAGTGAAACTGTGCACCTGGATAGTCATCAGTATGTGGAGATTCGAGCCTAGAAGATTTAACTGTACACGTACACCATTTCAAACAAAAAAATCCAGATCTCTAAATCTGGCTACATTCACACTACCGTATTTGTTTTGTGGTCTGAAAATTGCGGATCAGCAAAACACGGATACCGGCCGTGTGAATGTAGCCGGCCCTATGATAGAAATGCTTATTCTTGTCCGCGATGGCGGACAAGGATAGGACATGCTCTATCTTTTTTTTGCGGGAAAGCGGAACGGATCTACGGATGCGGACAGCACGTGGTGTGCTGTCCGCATCTTTTGGGGCCCCATTGAAATGAATGGGTCCGCACCCGTTCCGCAAAATTGCAGAACCAAAAATCCGGTCGTGTGAATGTAGCCTTTTGCTGTAATGAGCTATGACCAACATGCAGAGGCCGTAGGATGTATAGGAATTGGTTTGATATTCCATGGACATGCCGAAGGATTACTTGCCGTCACATGTACGGTGTGCTTTCTTTCCTCTTCAATATGCACTGTTCATGGTTCAATGTGTCGCCATTGAGTAAGCTTCCAAGAGCCCTCCATATAAATGAAGCAATTTTTAAAGTAATCCATTAAGCAGCGAAACGGATGAAATAATAATGCTGGAATCATATTTTTATCCTCGGCTTTTGAAGAGAAAGTATAGTTACCAGTGTTTCAGATGGTAATCAGTTGAGTTAATGGTTCAGTTGTCCATTCTAAGGACAGTATTTTTATTACTTCTGCCAGTAAAATGATCTTCTTTTTAAAAGAAATTGTCAGACTTAAATAAAAACTTGGGCAGCTCCTGTAAAAGAATGGACACTCGCCCCCTTTCTCCCGTGTGCTGTGCTCCAGTCCTCCCCTCTGCTGTTTGTTTTCCTGGCTGCAGCAGTGATGTTCCATACACCAAAGCAGGGGCGGACTGACCATGGACCTTGCAGGGAATTTCCCCAATGTGCCAACGTCCAGGGGACCACCCAAGCCCTTTGTATGGCCATCAGCCAGGTACATAAAGATCTGGTGTTCTCAGTAATAATTCATGCAGGAGCATTAGGCACTTATGTACCTGACTAGCAGCTGCAGGCGCCCTCCTGAATTCTGTATTGCCGTCCTCAGGACAGTGTTTCATACTGTGGCATAGGCAGCAGTATTTTGTGCCGCAATGTGGTATTTGGTTCTGCTGGGGAAGTATTTTGTGCTGCACTGTGGTATTTGGTTCTGCTGAGGCTGTATATATCCTGCACTGTGGTATTTGATTCTGCTAAGGCAGTATTTTGTGCCGCACCGTAGTATTTGGTTCTGCTGAGACAGTATTTTGTGCTGCATTGTGGTATTTGGTTCTACTGGGACGGTATTTTGTGCCGCACTGTGATATTTGGTTCTGCTGGGGAAGTATTTTGTGCTGCATTGTGATATTTGCTTCTGCTAAGGCAGTATTTTGTGCTGCATTGTGGTGTTTGGTTCTGCTGAGACAGTATTTTATGCTGCACTGTGGTATTTGGGTCTACTGGGACGGTATTTTGTGCCGCACTGTGGTATTTGGTTCTGCTGAGGCAGTATATTGTGCTGCACTGTGGTATTTGGTTCTGCTGAGGCAGTATATTGTGCTGCACTGTGGTATTTGGTTCTGCTGAGGCACTATTCTGTGCTGCACTGTGGTATTTGGTTCTGCTGAGGCAGTATATTGTGCTGCACTGTGGTATTTGGTTCTGCTGAGGCAGTATATTGTGCTGCACTGTGGTATTTGGTTCTGCTGAGGCACTACAGGGAGTGCAGAATTATTAGGCAAGTTGTATTTTTGAGGATTAATTTTATTATTGAACAAACAACCATGTTCTCAATGAACCCAAAAAACTCATTAATATCAAAGCTGAATATTTTTGGAGGTAGTTTTTAGTTTGTTTTTAGTTTTAGCTATTTTAGGGGGATATCTGTGTGTGCAGGTGACTATTACTGTGCATAATTATTAGGCAACTTAACAAAAAACAAATATATACCCATTTCAATTATTTATTTTTACCAGTGAAACCAATATAACATCTCAACATTCCCAAATATACATTTCTGACATTCAAAAACAAAACAAAAACAAATCAGTGACCAATATAGCCACCTTTCTTTGCAAGGACACTCAAAAGCCTGCCATCCATGGATTCTGTCAGTGTTTTGATCTGTTCACCATCAACATTGCGTGCAGCAGCAACCACAGCCTCCCAGACACTGTTCAGAGAGGTGTACTGTTTTCCCTCCTTGTAAATCTCACATTTGATGATGGACCACAGGTTCTCAATGGGGTTCAGATCAGGTGAACAAGGAGGCCATGTCATTAGATTTTCTTCTTTTATACCCTTTCTTGCCAGCCACGCTGTGGAGTACTTGGACGCGTGTGATGGAGCATTGTCCTGCATGAAAATCATGTTTTTCTTGAAGGATGCAGACTTCTTCCTTTACCACTGCTTGAAGAAGGTGTCTTCCAGAAACTGGCAGTAGGACTGGGAGTTGAGCTTGACTCCATCCTCAACCCGAAAAGGCCCCACAAGCTCATCTTTGATGATACCAGCCCAAACCAGTACTCCACCTCCACCTTGCTGGCGTCTGAGTCGGACTGGAGCTCTCTGCCCTTTACCAATCCAGCCACGGGCCCATCCATCTGGCCCATCAAGACTCACTCTCATTTCATCAGTCCATAAAACCTTAGAAAAATCAGTCTTGAGATATTTCTTGGCCCAGTCTTGACGTTTCAGCTTGTGTGTCTTGTTCAGTGGTGGTCGTCTTTCAGCCTTTCTTACCTTGGCCATGTCTCTGAGTATTGCACACCTTGTGCTTTTGGGCACTCCAGTGATGTTGCAGCTCTGAAATATGGCCAAACTGGTGGCAAGTGGCATCTTGGCAGCTGCACGCTTGACTTTTCTCAGTTCATGGGCAGTTATTTTGCGCCTTGGTTTTTCCACACGCTTCTTGCGACCCTGTTGACTATTTTGAATGAAACGCTTGATTGTTCGATGATCACGCTTCAGAAGCTTTGCAATTTTAAGAGTGCTGCATCCCTCTGCAAGATATCTCACTATTTTTGACTTTTCTGAGCCTGTCAAGTCCTTCTTTTGACCCATTTTGCCAAAGGAAAGGAAGTTGCCTAATAATTATGCACACCTAATATAGGGTGTTGATGTCATTAGACCACACCCCTTCTCATTACAGAGATGCACATCACCTAATATGCTTAATTGGTAGTAGGCTTTCGAGCCTATACAGCTTGGAGTAAGACAACATGCATAAAGAGGATGATGTGGTCAAAATACTCATTTGCCTAATAATTCTGTACAGGGTGTATTCTGTGCTGCACTGTGGTATTTGGTTCTACTGGGACGGTATTTTGTGCTGCACTACACTATTGCTGGGCCTGCCTACTTCTGTTGACCTGCCTAACTGTGTTGCCTCGCCATTTGTCAGTTTGGAACCACCTACAACATGGGGACACTGTAACGTTTTTTTCCCAGGGTAACTTTAAGTTCCTAGACATCCCATGTACTGATGAAGCCACTGATTGCACAGAGACCTGTCTTCACGGAACGTCAGGGGAGAGGATCTCCTCTTTTGTTATCTTCTTGTATTTACTGGGGCTGCCAGAATTCTTACTGAAGTCAGACACCCGCTTTAAATTATAGCTACATTTACAAATATATTTTTTCTACATATAGTGAAAATTCTAATATTGTAAAAAGTCTCTTAATCCGATACTTGTTTCCAGCCCAGAAATACTATAAAATACATATATAGCCGCTAATGGTGCATTTTGACAAGGGTTGTCTTATTGAGACAACCCCTTTAATAGTAGTGTTTCGTATACACAGATAACATAATGCAATATAATATAGAGCAGGACATATACTAATTATTATTATTTACACAGCTCTGACAGATTCTTTTAATACCTTACAATTAGTAATACTTCTGCGACAGGATGAATTAAAATGCATTTGTAGTTATGCATTAAATAAAAAAAATGAATTCATCTTCTTTGAGTCGGGCTGTGATCCTTGTGAAGCAGCGCTTCTCCCTCTTCCAGCTCATTTCATCTCCAGTCTGCCCAGCTATTACTAGCGTTACCAATGTGTCTCAGTCTTCGCAGTCCGTGCGGAGAATCCTTTGGATTATACAAATATTATTCTGACATTCAGTGGACACTATAAGCGGATTGCTGAGGATTTTACCAATATTATGTTTGTGGATTTCCATTAGGGTCTTACTGCAATGCTAAAGCCTGGTTTCACTTATTCTTACTTGAGCAGAAAGCAGCTGAAGCCCCAGACATTGCTAAATGTAATGGACTGCTCGCCCTTTTTATTTGTAAATGAAGACCAGAACTGTTAATTGACTTCTTGAAATTTACTTGGCGTCACATCTGCGTCAAAGCCTTTGTTCCAGATTTTGTCATATTTGGCAGAAAGGGTATTAAGATGGCCACCATCATCTTGAGACGTTGCCAGACTAGTGCATGCCCTGTGAGCAGCGGCGCATACATGAAATGTATTTCATAACAAATCTGAGCACAACTTCGTGGCACACCACAATCATTAACGAATTCCAAGTTTGGATTCGGTGTGGTACATTTATGCACGTGCCGCCACTCACAGTAACAGCGCATGCATGAGACACAGTAACAGCGCATGCATGTACGATTTTAATGAAATTCAGTGATAGAAATGAAAGAATAGGGTTCATCCAAAGCAGGATTAACCCAATTCGCTCCTCACTAAGCCAGGAGTCTAACAAAGGCAGCTCTGATTTCTGTGCATGCCTATTAGGCAGTGCCAGAGGAATGGCCTAATATATTGCCTGATGGCATAATACACTGTACTACAAAAGTAGCACAGTGCATTATGTAAGCGATCAAATGATAGCATATCAAAGTCCTATTCTGGGATTAAGGAGCAATAAAATGAAAAAGTAAATAATGTTATAGTAAAAATAGTTCCCAAGGGTAAAAAAAAATCCACCCCATTCCCCTGAAAAAGTTTTTGCACATATTTGGTATTGCCACATCGGCATATAATTTTGTTCTGTCAACGGCATTAAAAAATGCTAGTTATAAAAAAAACATAAAAAAAGGGATAAAAAGTGATAACAATGTCTTGTATACCCCAAAATGGTACCAATGAAAACCCCAAGTCACCTGTCGAAAGAAAAACACAAATGTTAATGGTCTTTGGATGCAGCAATTCAAAAACTTTTTTTTTAAAGTTTTCATTGTGCAAAAGTAGTAAAACTATTTATATTTGATATTTCTGTAACCGTACTGACCCAGGGAGCATAATAAGTTATCATGTTATTTATAGTGCAAAGCAAATGTTGCAAAATTTTAAATGTAAAATGTCAATGTAGCCCTCACTCATACAGCTACATTGATGGAAGAAAAAAAAATTTTTACCTCTTGGAATGCAAAACAAATTGCTTGGTTACCAAGGTTCAAAACGCTGTCATTAAGGGGTTAAACCAGGGCATAATCCTTTGCCGTTTCATTGCTGTCTGCTGATAGTTTACAGGTTCTGAAATAATCTGTTTAGAGAGCTGCAGGATATTTATCAAGCATTAAGATGACATCTGTATGTAACTGCTAAGTTAGAAAAAAAAACTCCACTAATCAGAGAATCACATTCGGAGGGTTTGATCTAATTATGTGCTGATGGTTCTGAAAAAGGAGATCAATGTGTGCGATTCACTTACAGAACTCGTGGAGTAGCCTGTTCTTAGCACATTAATACAGTACATGCTCTCGGACTGCCAAATCTGACCCGCTCTGTTTTCTACTGTTCTTTATAGTGTCACTATTCTTATTGTATTTACTGTTCATATAGAGCAGGCATATTCCATCCATACAGAGGAGCCCATGTGCCCAACTGTGCAGTGGGCACAAGCAAACTGGTAGTGCGCCCTGCAGTTTCCTGCCCATTTACTCTTCCATCAGTGGCCACAAGGTATATTTCCTCATCTGTTTCAGTTTTCTAAGCGGCACTCTTATTGACCTAATGGGGAGAAATCATCTGACACGCTACCTTTAACAGTCTGCATTCTGCAGTAAGTTAATTCTGTTGTTGGGTTGATGCTCACAGATTTCCATCTCTCTGAATCTGTGTTGCTGGGATAGGTGAAAAAATAAACTGTCACGTGTAAATGAGGAATATTATAATTTCTGACCATTATATTGCTTGTATCCTGCATTTTTCAGCATCCCCCCCCCCTTTATTTTTAATTGTCAATTTTACTAAGCTACTGGATGAAGACTAGCTGCTCTGATGTCTCCCATACACACTGCTCTCCCCACTCTCTGTAACACACCCTCAAAAACAGCATAGATGAGCTTATACATCAGTGCTTAGCAATGTAGCTGTGAATGTAACACTGGGGCAACATAAAGCACTTACTAGCACTAACAGTTGCATCAGTGTGCGTCACCCTCCAGCAGTTCCCCCTTCCTGTCTTCATAGATTTCCATGGGCAGCAACTGTAACCTGATCTTTCAGGATGCTGCTAGCCTATCTACACCGAAGACGCAGTGAATTCAGAGTGAGTGATTAATGCAGGAATAGGTGTTGGGGAAGAATGTGAGTTTTATTAGTGAAAGCATTTTCGGTAATACTATTTATATGAAGAAGTAATAATAGTTACTTTTTAATTTATTCTCACTGTTTCCCTTAATTCATCTGAAGGGAGTAAAGCTCTCATGGATTCCTGTAATGTCAATTCCAGTGGAGTCAAACCTTCATTTAAAGGTGCATTCACACAACTGTATGTATTTTATAGTCCACATAAAATACGGATGACATCTCTTTGATGTCCTTGTTGCAACCGTCTTTCTTTTTTTTTTTTGCGGACCCATTGTAACAATTCCTATTCTTGTCCACAACAGACAAGAATAGGTTATGTTCTGTCTTTTTGTGGGACTGAGGAACAGCCATACAGATGCAGTGTCACGGCTGTATGTGAGCAACAATAGTATACACAGTAAAAGAGCTACTGACCGGACCCAAACTAGGGAGGATAAAGGGTGACCCCTGTCAGACCCTCAAAGCTCTCCCTATGCTGCTAAGCACATGCCCGGATCCAAATGGCGGAACGAGGCATGCCCACGTACCTAAGACTGATGACCACTGTAACCCCTACAATAGTGGAAGGGGCACGGCCACCGGTGCCCTACTCAGTATATGGAGGGAACCGTGGCCACCTCAGGTCCAGTCAGAAAATAATCTGGTACACAACAATGTCTGTACACTTAGCTGAAGGTGTTGCAGCCGCAGAGAAGACGGATCCAAGGACAGCTGGCAATATCCGGAGTGCTTGCTGCAGCAGAACACAGGTCCAGTGAACTGATAGCTACAAGTGAAGATACTAAAGCAAGAGCTACAACTGAAATGAGAACTATAATCCACGCCCTACAATAGGAGGAGGGGTGATATAAAGAGAGGGAAATCAAACGCATGAGGAACAGCTGGGAGGAAGGAAACCAAAAGTAAACAGAGCAGTGAGAACTCCTCCCAGCTCTAGTAGTGACATCATCATAGGGGTGGAGAAACAGAGCTGTGAGAACGTCCCAAAGCTCTGGTAGTGACATGCAGACAGCACACCGTGTGCATTTTTGTGGCCCCATAGAAATTAATGGGTCCACATCCGATCTGCAAAAAATGCTGATCGGATGTGGACCAAAAATACAGTCGTGTGAATGAAGCCTAATGCGAGAAGCATTGACTGCGGATTTGTACCCTGCCTAAGAAGCATTTTAAAACTACATATACACAGTGTATGCAATCAGCTCTTTGACCTTTTCAGTTGATTGACCACTGGAATGAGCAAACAGGGTTGTGTAAAAAAAAATTGTTTTGGAAAGAATTTGCTTTGTTGTTTTTGTTTTTTTAAGGAGGACTTCTCTGTTTTCAACTAAGTAAGCTTAAGCTTGATTATCTTCCCACTGTATAAACCAAATAAATATAATTGGAGAACCACTCATAGCAGCAGATTTAGGTCCACTCTTTCTCACACAGACATTGGAAGAGAAGGAGATTCATCCAGAAATAATCATCATATTAGTCACTGCCGAAAGTGTGCAAGTGGTAAATAGGAACTTAGGGGAGAACTATGGGTACTGCAAAATCATCCCCATCTAAAGGGAAATGCAGTGACTGTGAGTTTTAGTAGGTAAAGGTGCATTTCCCTTTTGCTGATGGAGGTAATGATTGGAAATGGGCCACTCCTTCCTGATACCTGCCTACTCATCAGTGGAAGAAATGCAACGATCACCTCCGCTGTATAGATCTGTCCCCTGAGGAAGCAGCGCGAAACACGTGTTGGGGCTAGTGTTTTTGGCGCCTACTGGGTCTGTATAGCTGTACTCATTGTGATCTTGTTACTTATGCTACCTGCATTTTATGGTTTATCTCTGTTCTTTTTGACCCTAGAAGGTGTCTTGTCATGTGGTGTTTTCTGTCTTTACCAAATATATGTGATTTTTGCTTATGTATGATAAAGCTGATATTTTGAACCTTTATAGTGTTCGCAGAGTGCATCTTTCCGTTTCGGTGAGTGCATCTTTCCGTTTCGGTGTACTCATATCTTCCCTCCTGCACCTGTGACGGCCCGCTCTTTATAGGTGTTTTTTTTTTTTATATATATATTGACTGTTCTATGTAAAATATGTTTGAGGGCAATACATTCCTTTTTTTTTCTGCCTACCACCACTAGAGTTTGCCCATCTTCATTCTGGAACGTTTGACCATTAAAGGTATTCTTTGTAATGGCCATGTTTATTAAGTGTTAAAATTCTGAGTGTGCTTTTTATACCATTCCTGCCACTTTCACAAACTCTGACCATGAACCTTTTTTTTGCTTACAGTAAAATGTTGTGGCACCACTCTTAAATAGGATTCTGTAGCACTTACATATTTTATAGACCCATGTGAAAGCTCTCTATAAACCTTGTAGATTTACAGATCTGGGATGTTTTCTTTTTGGGCGTCATGCAGAGATAATAAAAGGAAACTATGAATCTCAAAAGCATCACATTTGAAAGATATTTTACAGCTTGATAGTCTGTTTTTGAAAATTCTTTATCGAGTATTTAAGATGAATTTGTGTTATATTTTTAGTGCTATCACTGAAGCCAACTACCTAAAACATAACTTTTAATGTAAATATACAAAAAAAATCTCACATTGAGCCCCTTTCATGGGGACTAAGAGACAGACAGACAACAAGGGGCCAATAAGGACCGGATAGGGAGGAGAAGATGTTAGTGGTGGTGGACAGGGGGTATAGCCATAAGGGTCCCTAGTGAATCCCTAGGGTATCCCTAACCTGTTCTCTGCCCAGAGATGCACCCAGATGGTGGGAGCACTCTGTCCCCGTACCTAGCCTATCTGTCCTTACAGAACCCTTGCAAAAAATATGGACCCTTATGGATGCCTGGGTCATTCAATATAATCAAGAATGTATATGTTGATTGTTTGAGTAGGTGGTCCTCGTCTCGACGCGTTTCCCCTTATAAACAAGGTTCGTCAGGAGACAACCAGTGGACAACTCAATTGGTCGCTACCAATATGCAGCGAGTACACATTAACAATCAAAAAATGAAAACACAAAAATAAACCAAAGTACTGGAGCACCCCCAAGATGGTGCTCAGCTGTCAGACACTTCAAAACTCTGCAATGATAATGCAAGTACGGGAAAAACAATTCAATATAGACTGAACTTGCAGAAAAAGTGCAAAAGTAAATAGTTCTATACTCATCCGATGGTGTGTATCCCTTCTGAACAGCGGACTGCGGCTTGGGGTGCTCCAGGGGGCACTAAAATGAGGCTTGTAGATTTACAGATCTGGGATGTTTTCTTTTTGGGCGTCATGCAGAGATAATAAAAGGAAACTATGAATCTCAAAAGCATCACATTTGAAAGATATTTTACAGCTTGATAGTCTGTTTTTGAAAATGCTTTATCGAGTATTTAAGATGAATTTGTGTTATATTTTTAGTGCATTCAACCACCACCTTGAATTTCAGCAAAATAGCAGAAAGGTCACAAACCAAGTTCTGTTAAAAGCGTTATGCCACAATTGATGTAAAAAATGAAAATCATATAGTACTCAACAATCTATTTCTAACAAAGCTAGAGCCAGCCCTGTACCTCACACAGATCCAGAGTTCTCCCTATTCTTTGCTTCAAATGCTCTGCTAAATTTATTTCAAGCTGATAGCTCAGGGGATGTACCTCACATTGATCCTGAGATCTCCCCATTCATTTTTCCAGTTGCTCTGCTTGATACTTTTTGGGCTACAGCCCAGGAAGAGGGGGGGGGGGGGGGGAGAGTGTCCTTCCTCAGGGGACATGTCTTTTCTGCTACCTCTTTTTTTATTAGACCACAGTGGTTGTGTCCTTTTTGCTGCAGTTCCCTGCCTGTTAATGTCACTGCTTCTAACAGTAGATAGGGCTGGCAGCAGTTGAAGGATGGAACTGAGCATAAGCAACCACCTCTGAAGGTGGGCATTGACATTACTATTCAGACTAAACACAAGGGGACACCATTATAATGACACAAAAAGAAAGTAACTTGTTTTTTGTGCTGCATTATATTAAAATAACATTTAGTAGTGGCACAACCCCTTTAAAGATGTGTGAGAGCGAAGACAAGCAGTCATTTATTGCCTTAAAGGGAGATGCCACATTGCTTCCATACACAATGGCTCAAACACAAATCTATCTGTGGGTTGACTGCCTATTTTATCCTCTTACACCAGGAAACTCCAGGGCCTGAGTTAGAGGATCTCTTGGTAGTCCAGCGATGCTCTTTTTCATCCTGCATACCGCTTTAAGGCTTTGTTCACATCAGCTTTCAGCCTTTCCGTTCTTCTATTCCGTTATAGGGGCAGGAAAGGACGGATTCGGCACATAACTGAGCCGAACAGAGCCTACGGACCCCATAGACCCCCGTAGACTATAATGGGGTTCGTTAGGTTTCCGCCCACCGGAATATTTTTGAAGCGGAGATAAAAATCTTGCATGCACTACTTTTGACTCCGCTCCAAAATCATCTTCTGAGCGTAAACCTAACGGACCCCATTATAGTCTATGGGGGTCTATGGGGTCCGTAGGCTCCATTCGGCTCAGTTATGTGCCGAATCCGTCCTTTCCGTTTTTCCTGCCCCTAGAACGAAGTAGGAGAACGGAAAGGCTGAACGCTGATGTGAACGAAGCCTTAGCCGTTACCCAGTCTCAATTTGCTTCAGACTCTTAGATGAATTTTTAGATGAAACACCAATTCCATACTGTATTTCTCAGAATAGGGTGTGATGGCTTAACTCATTCAGGACCAGGGTAATTTCAGTCCTTAGGACCAAAGTTTAGGTGTTTTTCACACGTGTTAGTTTAATGGCAATAACCTTTTTATTTGTTGGGCTACAAATGTGATTTGTCTGCCCCTTTTTTTACGAGCTGTGCAGATTTCTTTAATATAATTTTTATGTATTTAATTTCTGCATTTTTCTTTTTAGAAAGCAAATTGGAAAACATAGTTTTTGCACATTTTACCAATTTTTTCTGGTAATGATTTATTTATTTTTTTATTTGTGGTTGCCTACTGCAAATTTTAATATATTGCAGGTCTAAGGCCTCTTTCACACTTGCGTTGTCCGGATCCGTCGTGCACTCCATTTGCCGGAGGTGCCCGCCGGATCCGTAACACCGCAAGTGAACTGTAAGCATTTGAAGACTGATCCGTCTTCAAAATGCGTTCAGTGTTACTATGGCACCCAGGACGCTATTAAAGTCCTGGCTGCCATAGTAGTAGTGGGGAGCGGGGGAGCAGTATACTTACCGTCCGTGCGGCTCCCGGAGCGCTCCAGAATGACGTCAGGGCGCCCCATGCGCATGGATGACGTGATCCATGCGATCACGTCATCCATGCGCGTGGGGCGCCCTGACGTCACTCTGAAGCGCCCCGGGAGCCGCACGGACGGCAAGTATACTGCTCCCCCGCTCCCCACTACACTTTACCATGGCAAACAGGACTTTAGCGTCCTGGCAGCCATGGTAACCATTCAGAAAAAGCTAAACGTCGGATCCGGTAACGCGCCGAAACGACGTTTAGCTTAAGGCCGGATCCGGTTTAATGCCTTTTAATGGGCATTAATTCCGGATCCGGCCTTGCGGCAAGTGTTCAGGATTTTTGACCGGAGCAAAAAGCGCAGCATGCTGCGGTATTTTCTCCGGCCAAAAAACGTTCCGGTCCTGAACTGAAGACATCCTGAACGGATTTCTCTCCATTCAGAATGCATGGGGATAATCCTGATCAGGATTCTTCCAGCATAGAGCCCCGACGACGGAACTCTATGCCGGAACAGAACAACGCAAGTGTGAAAGAGCCCTAATTTTGGGTAATTGCAACTTGGATATCATTACAACATAAATAATGACAGGAAGACCAGGCAATGGAAGAAAAATCTTTTTGGGTGCGTTCCTTCAAGGAAGAATCTTCTTGGACAAAAGATTTTTCTTAACCCCTTCAGTACCGAGCCACTTTTCACCTTGAATCCCAGGCCGATTTTTGCAAATCTAACGTTTATGTGGTAATAAATTTGGAACGCTTTTACTTATCCAAGCCATTCTGAGATTTTCTAATGACACATTGTACTTCATGACAGTGGTAAATTTGAGTCGATATATTTCACCTTTATTTGTAAAATAGTCCAAAATGTACCCAAAATTTGGAAAAATTCACAATTTTCTAATATTGTTTTTTTTTTACTTTTACAGAAATTCCTCATAAAAAGGTTATTAATTATTCCCCATATGTCTGCTTTATGTTGGTATCATTTTTTAAATGCCATTTTATTTTTTTAGGACATTAGAAGGCTTAGAAGTTTAGAAGCCATTTTCCAAATTTTCCATTTTTTTAAGCACCAATTCAGATATAAAGTGATTTTCAGGAGCTTACGTAATGGAAACCACACATAAATGACCATTTTAGAAACTATATCCCTTTAAGTTATTCAAAACTGATGTTAAAAACTTTGTTAATTATTGAGGTGTTCCACAATAATTAAAGGAAAATGGAGGTGAAATTTCACTTTTTTGGTAGATGTTTTTTATGTTGTTCAATTTTTTCTTGCAACACAGCAAGGGTTAACAGCAAAATAAACCTCAATATACATTACACAGATTCTGCAGTTTACAGAAATACCCATATGTGGAGGTAAACTGCTCTATGGGCACGTGGCAGTGGTCAGAAGGAAAGGAGCGCCATATGGATTTTGGAGGCACCATTTTGTATTTGAAGAAACCCAACAGTGGAAACCCTCAAAAAGTGATATTATTTTGGAAACTACACCCCTTAAATAATATATTAAGGGGGGTACTGAGCACTTTGACCCCCTAAGCGTTTTACAAAATTTGGAAACACTTGGCTGTGAAAATGAAAAGTTTCATTTCTTTCAAGAAAATGTTGCTTTAGCTCAAATTTTTTTATTTTCACAAGGGGTAAAATGAGAAAAAGTACCCCATAATTTGTTACCCATTTTCTCCTGAATACAGCAACACCCCATATGTGGTGGTAAACTGCTGTGTGGGCACATAGCGGGACTCAGAAGGGAAGGAGCGCCATATGGCTTTTGCAGCGCAGATTTTGATGGATTGGTTTACGGGGCTAATTTTTTGCGGGTTGAGGTGATGGTTTCTATTGATACCATTTTGGGGTACATAAGAATTTTTGATCGCTTGGTATTACACTTTTTGTGAAGCAAGGTGAAAAAAAATGGCTGTTTTGGCGGGGTGGATCATGTGATATTTTTATAGAGTCGGTCTATACGGACGGGGCGATACCTAATATGTCTCTTTTTCCCTTTTTTGACAATTTTTTTTTTTACTTTATTTTGGGAAAATGATGCTTTTTTTTTTTACTTAAAACTTTAATTTTTTTTCTTTTTTAGAGTTTTTTTTGTACCACTCTGAGACTTCAACTTTTGGGGGTCTGATCCACTTTACAATGCATTACAATACTTCTGTATTGTAATGCATTGGCTGTAAGTGTATTACTCAATGTTATACACTTCAGTCTGGGGGCTGGATCTCACAGGCTCACACTGATGGCGCTGCTGTGATGGAGACCCGATGGACACCACGCACCCGGCAGGATACTGCACGTGCATTTGATCTGCGCCCGCCCCAGAGCGATGTAGCTGTACGGCGCTGGGATTTTTGACCCTGTTTCCAACGCCGTACATATATGGCGCTGGTATCCTAAGGGTTAAGTACCCACTGTATATACAGTATCTCACAAAAGTAAGTACAATCTTCACATTTTTGTAAATATTTTAATATTTTTTCATGGGACAGCACTGAAGATCTGACACTGACACAATGTAAAGTAGTCAGTGTACAGCTTATATAACAATGTAAATTTGGTGTGCCCTCAAAACCGCTGGCAACAAAAGTGTGTACACCCCTAAGTGAAAATGGCCGAAAGTGCCCAATTAGCTATTTTCCCTCCCCAGTGTCATGTGAGTTATTAGTTTTACAAGGTTGAAGGTGTGTTAAATTTGGTGTTATCACTCTCACACTCTGTCTTACTGGTCACTGAAAGTTCAACATGGCACCTCATGGCAAAGAACTCTCTGAGGATCTGAATAAAGAATTGTTGCTCTACATAAAGATGGCCTAGGCTTTAAGAAGATTGACAACAACTTGAAACTGATTTGCAGCACGGTGGCTTAGAGCATACAGCGGTTTAACAAGACCGGTTCCAGTCGGAACAGGCCTTGCCATGGTGAACCAAAGAAGTTGAGTGCACATGCTCACCGTAATATCCAGATGTTGACTTTTCAAAATAAACGTATGAGTGCTGCCAGCATTGCTGCAGGGGTTAAAGGGGTTGGGGGTGGGGGGCATTGCGCCAACCATATGCCGCTAACTGCAACAAATTGGTCTGCATTACTGTCATCCCACAAGGAAGCCTCTTCTAAAGATCATGCACAAGAAAGCCCGCAAACATTTTGCTGAAGACAAGCAGACTAAGGACATGGATTACTGGAACCATGTCCTGTGGTCTGATGAGATCCTGTGGTCTGATGAGATCCTGTGGTCTGATGAGATAAACCTATTTGGTTCAGATAGTGTGAAGCGTGTGTGGCGGCAACCAGGTGAGGAGTACTGTATTGAGCATCTGTGGGGCATCCTCAAACGGATGGTGGAGGAGCACAAGGTCTCTAACATCCACCAGCTCTGTCATGGAGAAGTGGAAGAGGATTCCAGTGGCAACCTGTGAAGCTCTAGTGAACTCCATGCCCAAGAGAGTTAAGGCAGTGCTGGAAAATAATGGTGGCCACACACAATATTAACTCTTTAGGCACGATTTGTCCATTTTCACTTAGGGATGTACTCACTTTTGTTGCCAGTGGTTTAGACATTAATGGCTGTGTGTTGTGTTATTTTGAGGGCACACCAAATTTACACTGTTATACAAGCTGTACACTGACTAATTTACATTGTGTCAAAGTGTCATATCTTCAGTGTTGTCCCATGAAAAGATATAATAAAACAATTTACAAAAAATGTGAGAGGTCTACTCACTTTTTTGAGATACTTTATATATGTATGCCTTTGATGGATAATTTTGTAGATTTAAAAGCACACAAGCAGCCCTAATGGAATTAAATAGGCAGAGCAATAAAGCAGATATCATTGGGAGGACTGAGAGAGCATATTAATTGCTGCCAAGCTTTAATGGCAGAATGTGTATTCAAAACCGGCACAGTGAAGTTGCCATTGAAAAATATTGCCTCCTGTTGAGATTTAATTGATTAGTGAGATATTTATAGAGAATTATGACCTTTACAAATGTAGGCTTATAGAGGTTATAGCATGTTTGGTTGTCCTTTATAACCTAGCAAGAAAGTAGAGGAATAAGACATGTATGTTATTCAATAATAAGGATGTCTTATACCAACACTCGGAGATCAACCTACAGGACAAGGAAAGTAATGGAGGCCAAATTGCACTTTTGTTGACTTCAACAGAAGGATGGGAACAGCTGGTGTTTGTAATTTCCCATATAGCAACACATGTGCTATCCCAATGGATGTTTAGGAATGTGTCCAAGAAGGGAAAAGGCTTCAATTTGTTTCTAGAAAGCATACGAGTTCCTGATGAGCTTTGTCGACCTTTTCTCTATTTATATTGGCTTGACTCTTGTGTAATTGTTCAACTTGATCTGACACATAAATAGATATTTGCCTTTGAATAATGAATTACTAACTTTTACAAGAATCTATGCATTCCAGTGGAGTTTGCTTACATTTAGAGAAGTATAATACTGTAGTTTTCTTCCTGTTATAAAATGGTTAAGAAGGATTGTGTAAGTTTAGATCTTTAGGTGTAAGAACATAGTCACATAGGAATTTTTGTAACATAAGGTTGTGAGAATCAGCTTTTAGTAGTCCTGAGATGTGCCATAAATTATTGATAGGTAGGGCTCCCACCTCTGGAATCTGTTGCTGAAGAGCGGAGAACCAACCAGATGTTTGTTCCAAATGTATTCCCTTTAATTATTGAGTAGACTAAATACTGACACCCAAAAACTGCTTATACAGGATCCATGTTGGGAAAATATGCTGAAAAACTGCAAACAAACTACAAACCGGATTCCAAAAAAGTTGGGACACTATACAAATCGTGAATAAAAACTGAATGTAATGATGTGGAGGTGCCAACTTCTAATATTTTATTCAAAATAGAACATAAATCTCGGAACAAAAGTTTAAACTGAGAAAATGTACCATTTTAAGGGAAAAATATGTTGAATCAGAATTTCATGGTGTCAACAAATCCCCAAAAGTTGGGACGAGGCCATTTTCACCACTGTGTGGCATCTCCCCTTCTTCTTACAACACTCAACAGACGTCTGGGGACCGAGGAGACCAGTTTCTCAAGTTTAGAAATAGGAATGCTCTCCCATTCTTGTCTAATACAGGCCTCTAACTGTTCAATTGTCTTGGGCCTTCTTTGTTGCACCTTCCTCTTTATGATGCGCCAAATGTTCTCTATAGGTGAAAGATCTGGACTGCAGACTGGCCATTTCAGTACCCGGATCCTTCTCCTATGCAGCCATGATGTTGTGATTGATGCAGAATGTGGTCTGGCATTATCTTGTTGAAAAATGCAGGGTCTTCCCTGAAAGAGATGACGTCTGGATGGGAGCATATGTTGTTCTAGAACCTGAATATATTTTTCTGCATTGATGGTGCCTTTCCAGGCATGCAAGCTGCCCATGCCACACGCACTAATGCAACCCCATACCATCAGAGATGCAGGCTTCTGAACTGAGCGTTGATAACAACTTGGGTTGTCCTTGTCCTCTTTGGTCCGGATGACATGGCGTCCCAGATTTCTAAAAAGAACTTCGAATCGTGACTTGTCTGACCACAGAACAGTCTTCCATTTTGCCACACTCCATTTTAAATGATCCCTGGCTCAGTGAAAACGCCTGAGCTTGTGGATCTTGCTTAGAAATGGCTTCTTCTTTGCACTGTAGAGTTTCAGCTGGCAACGGCGGATGGCACGGTGGATTGTGTTCACTGACAATAGTTTCTGGAAGTATTTCTGAGCCCATTCTGTGATTTCCTTTACAGCAGCATTCCTGTTTGTGGTGCAGTGTCGTTTAAGGGCCCGGAGATCACGGGCATCCAGTATGGTTTTACGGCCTTGACCCTTACGCACAGAGATTGTTCAAGATTCTCTGAATCTTCGGATGATGTTATGCACAGTTGATGATGATAGATGCAAAGTCTTTGCAATTTTTCGCTGGGTAACACCTTTCTGATATTGCTCCACTATCTTTCTGCGCAACATTGTGGGAATTGGTGATCCTTTACCCATCTTGGCTTCTGAGAGACACTGCCACTCTGAGAAGCTCTTTTTATACCCAATCATGTTGCCAATTGACCTAATTAGTGTTAATTGGTCTTCCAGCTCTTCGTTATGCTCAAATTTACTTTTTCCAGCCTCTTATTGCTACTTGTCCCAACTTTTTTGGGATTTGTTGACACCGTGAAAATTGGAATCAACGTATTTTTCCTTTAAAATGATACATTTACTCGGATTAAACGTTTGATCTGTCATCTACGTTCTATTACAAATAAAATATTGACATTTGCCATCTCCACATCACCTCCTAAAATCCACCTTCTAAAAACACAAATTTTTCCTGCAATATGTGAATTTGATTTTGAAAAATTCCAATAATTTTAATTGAAGGTATATTTTGGTGCGCACTTTAAATGGTCATTAACTCTTCACAGAACTTTGCATAAATCAATAGTAAAAGTGATCAAAAGAAACATTGTAATATGTATTATCAGTGAGAAAAGCCTAGTACTCATGTATCAGCTGTTTACCTCTCCCCCCTTCCTTGCTAAATGCTTTATGAAAGTTCTCTTGGAGCCTTCCAGGATGGATTAGCTCATTGGCGCATCATATTACACATGTCAATGCAAGTCTCTGGAGAAGGGAGGAGTGAGCAGGAGCTGAGTGAGACTCACACAGACAAAGAGACTGCTGTAGCTAGATAGGAAGTTTATATCTCAGTGCAAGTGCTTTGTTCACATGTATACAGGTCAGTACTTCTCTGTAGTGTCCTTAATGATCCTGGGGGCGCTTTTGAGTAAGATAAGATTAGGAAGCAGATTCTTCTCTACTTTCTGTGTGTAGTGGATGGTGCTAGCCTCTCCCCACCATCTCTAGAAGAACTGCAAACTAAAGTTCAGCAATCTCGTGGTCAGCATTATGATGCTACAAGTTCACTTCAGAGGAGCAGTGTTCAGTCCAGGAAATACTGCTCCCACACGGAGCATGTTTCCCTGACTGAGTATGCTCAACCGAAACTGGCCTTATGCATTAACACTAGATTGCAAATCCACACTTAAAATATGTGATCATTTTGCCCCATATGAGCTTTGTATTATTGATGAGCTAGTTGTGACCAACACAGTCTATCAAGGCATTTGAGCTAATATTAGATTGATCAATGCATTGATTTAAATTGTAAATATATATTAGTATCCTAGAAAATGTTTTATATGACGAGCTATGAGAATCCCTTCAGGATCTTGTCCTGAAGGCATACCTGATACATACCACTGTGGGATAAGATGTGAATTCCTGTGGATTAGTATTTACATACATTTTGAAGCCAGTTGTATGAATCTGAATGTGGGTGACCCAGAAAAATGATCATCTTACTTTAGTGCTTAACAGATTAGAGGGTTACCAGATGTACAAACTTTTGAACATGACATGCTAAGAATAAAGTGGCTGGCCTAGAACCTGAAATATATTTAAAACTATTGCAAGGTCTTATCCATTACATTGTTTCTGCAGTTCACATGTGAAAATTGCCATCAGTGTTAATTATATAACATGGGGATAATTAGGTTAGTTATGAAAGTTATCACATTAAAGGAACATTACCATCAAATTACATCCAATATGGGAATATTCTATGTCAATTTTTTTTGGTTGGTTTTCTGGATATAATTTTTTTTTAAAGTTGTTTCATGTATTCTGCTTCCTCTCCTGGCTCTTTAACTCACTCGTTCACTCACTTTTACTTTTAGCACAGCAAACCGCATCACTTGACTTTCTCAGTCAGATCATTCACTCCAACCACAAAGGACTCAATTAGAGCATCACATAATATACTGATAAGTGTCCTCCTCTTCTGTGGACATCTTTATCTAGGCTGATCAAGAGAACAATAGAGCTGCCATTGTAAATTCTACATCTACTGTTATACTAAGAGATAACATCTCATCACAGCAGCAGTAAAATAACAATGGGTTACCTATCTATATAGGAGTATATAGATTTTGAACTTTATTTTCAATGATATGGTATTGCTGAAATGATAAAGAAAAACAGTCAGAAAAAAATCTTAAAAAATTGTTTTCTATGAATATTGATAAAAAAAATACACCTTTTCTGATGGAAGTGTCCCTTTAAGAAATGTTTTATTATAGTATGCCGTGGAATCAGTGTGATTTAGGAGACACATGTGGCTTCATTGTACTGCTCTTGATGTTTCAGTCCCATGTCACCCACACCTCCTGCAGCATTGTCGGGCACTCCACCCATATGTTCTAAATCAAAGATAGATCACTTGTGCCCAACAGATATTTTTGTCTAAGAATTACAAAAAAATGGCGCAGAAATACATGATTATATGGGAGAGGCTGCTGGTTCTCTGAACAGAAAATAATGCAAGACCATGGGGGAGATGAGTGACACTCTGGTTGGCACACTTAAAAAATATCAGATGTACCACCAAGCCTTGGCACCCAGTGAAGAAGACTGTATTGTCCTTAGCTTACAATCATGGATGGTTCTGGATGTGTGGCTGTAGAAATAAGGGTTAGAGAGAAAAAATACATCCATTAAGAATGCTTCCATGAGTGAAACTCCTGAATAGCAACTAGTTATTATTGTGGCATCAAAAAGGAAGGTTAGCCAGGCATTGGTATTATACTGTATACTTTCATTTCCAGAATGTATTCCTGCAGGATACACATGGGGCAGGAGTAGCAATAATGCTGCAAGATAAATATGACACAAATGCATCCGAAAATAGAATAGTTGGCTCTGAGCTCTGACTAGGTGTTTCTATTATTTCTGCTGTGTTGCCTCAATGATTAGCACTGGGGTCAGGGCCGGCGTCAGCACCCGGCAAACCCGGGCAAGTGCCGGGGCCCACTGCTCCTAGGGGGCCACTCGGGTCTATGCGGAAGATCGCTGTACGGGGAATCCCCCAGTGTTACTGAACAGTCAGGACTTTAGTTCCCGGCCTAGGAGTCCCTGCTCTGACTCCATATATGGCTATGTCTATATAGCATCATCAGTAAAAAAATGTATGGCACAAAATAAATGTGTAATTAATAAAAAAATATATATATAATAAATATATATATATATATATATATATATGGGAAACTAATACTGAGGTTTTTAGCCATAATATATGTACATCAGGTTAACATGAAGCTCTGTAGCCCAGTGGTTAAGGTTCTTGACTTTAATGTAGAAGGCTGTGAGTTCGAATCCCAGCATAATCATTTCAAAAATAGATGCTAAATAAAACTTAAATAGACACAGCAACTTTTTTAATTTGTGTAACTATAATTTTTTGTTGGGAAAGGTGGCAACCCTAACAGAACCCCTGCTTCCCAGTGAGCCCCCATAGCTTTTTTTATAGTTATGTCTACAGAGATGTGTGGGGGCTCATTTGAGGGAAATCTGTCTTTTTTTACAATGCTATTTTGGGGTGTGTATGACTTGATCACTTTTTTTTATTCAATTTTCTTGAGAGATAGTGATGAAAAATGGCAAATCAGCCTTTTTTATTTTTTTCTGTTATATCCTTCACAATATGGGTTAACTTTTTTTTAATGTTTTAATAGTATGGGTGTTTTCGCATGCTACGATGCCCATAATTTTATTCTTTTTTTTTGTTAATTTTTGGGGAAAGTGGGGTGATTTTACATTTTTTATTTTTTGTTATTTTTTATATTTTCAAACCTTACTTTATTTAAATTACTTTTCATCAGATTGCAACTTATACAGAATAATGGAAATTACTCCATTATTCTCTATAGAAATCACTATATCACAAATTTATTATCTTTGATGTTGGAATTATAAAATTTCACATATTGTTGCTTATTAATGTTATTATTCTTGATGGAATGTAACGTGCAAGGATTATTTTGTATGCTTTTATTTATGAAAACCTAATAAAACTAAATTTACAATAAATCACTATATCACAGTTTAGTGCTGTCACCTAGTGGCCTGAACTGGGATATACTCACAATGAGCCTGGAAGCCTAGTACAGGCTGCAGCTCATTTTTAGAACAGGGTGCTTTCCCGATCACCGCTGGGGGAAAGCGCATCTGAGCAGGAAGCCCGCGCTTCCGTTTTTTAACACTCTCAGATGCCGTGGTGACATTTGACAAATGCCACAAGGGGGCCCACTCAGATTTATCGCCCAAGGGCCCTCATGAACCTGGAGCCGGCCCTGACTGGGGTACTGGTTCAAATCCACAATATCTACATATAGCTTGTACTATTTGTTCACATTTTTGCATGGGTTCCTCTTCTTATTCCGGTTACCTCAACCAAAAAAAATATAGCAATAAAAAAAATACATAGCTGGTTACTTGGGACCCTATGAAATTGCCTGTACTGTGTGTGCAAGCCTGTAATGGAGAAATTAGGTTACAAGCCCCACTGTGAACGGGGTCTGATGTGAGTGACGACAATCTCTGTACTGCACTAAGAGGTATGTTGGCAATATAAAAGCCACATGAGTAAATGAATGAATTCATAAAATACACTGCTCAGGCTTTCCCAGGATCTCCCCCATTTGCCACTGTGACTTCTTATTTCTTGCCACCATCTTTCTTTTATTACTGACGTTAAGTAGCCAGTTAAAGCCAGGAACATACACATAAAGAGTGGGAACATAGATTATGTCTCTGTAATTGAAGGGATAGGTTGCTGTTTTTGAAAATGGACAATAATATGTGAATAAGGGTCCATTCACACGTCCGTAGTGTATTGCGGATCTCCGCAATACACTGGGCCGGCACCCCTATAGAAATGCCTATTCGTGTCCGCTATTGCGGAGAAGAATAGGACATGTTCTATTTTTTTCGGGAGCTGCGGACTGGAAATGGTGATGCGGACAGCACAATGTGTGCTGTCTGCATCCTTTGCTTCCCCATTGAGAATGAATGGGTCCGCACCCGTTCCACAAAATTGTGGAACTGATGCGGACCCATTCTACGGACGTGTGAATGGACCCCAACCCTTTTTGATTCATAATTCTTTCATCACAGGGAATGCTCTACATACCAATTAATCCCGAACACAAACCATAAAAACATAAAATCCCTAAGCATTATACACTTGTTTCAATGAAAAAAAACAGGCACAAATAGTTCCACTCCATAAAAAATTCCAGGTGGGCTATGCCACCCATCATGGTGATATAATTATGTAAATCATTTGAATCCAGGAAACGTCATTATAAAGACTGTAAAAAATGTTTCCACCTTGCTTTATGTTCTTTACACAGTTAAAAATACTGAATAAGTATTGAGCATTTTTTCTGTACTAAGAATAGTGGCATGTTTAGGGTAAATTATTACAGATGTAAATCTTCTAAAATGTCCGGAAGGTTAGAAATTTAGTGCACTTAGCAACTTCTCTAAATAGAAACACTTACGCGATCTTCTGTTCTAACCTTTTCTATTTTTCTCTCTTAGAATCCGACGCAAGTTGGGACAGCATTGCAAGTGTTCTACAACCTGGGAGCCCTAAAAGATACCATTAACAGTGTTGTGGATGGTTATTGCACAGCACTTGATGAGAATATCAACAGCGCTCTTGATATAAAGGTTCTAACACAAACATCACAAGCCGTCCAGAGAGGTATGAAAGCAATTTTTACCACTTTAAAGACAAACATTTCATTTCAGCATTGTTGCAAACTGTGAAGAATGAGTGTTTATCTTGCTAATGTATGCCTTTCTATTTTTACACTGTATTTTTATTTATTTTTTTGTACGCTCAGCATGAAATTTGAAACGGGTGCATTTGTTAGAGGTTGAAATTTTCACTTATAATTATAAAAATCTTATTACTGTTTTTATGATCCTTTATTTATGGAAAAGCTGCCGCTGCATGTATCTGTTATCAGTTTGCCTATAAAAGTGCCTTTAGTAGTATTGTTTAATGTGTTTTATACATTTTTAGTTTTAACTATATATATACAGAACACCGTTTTTTAGCAGTGGAGCTCCTGGAGTGCCATGGATTCTGTTACAGTATATTTCTCTATATGATGGTGGGGGGAAGGGGGTTGCTTTTATTTATCTAGTACATGACAATTTAAAAGGAAGGCATATGCTTTAAAGTCATTCAAGTGGTCCCTCAAATTACAATATTAATTGGTTCCAGGATGACCATTGTATGTTGAAACCATTGTAACTCGAGTAATCAATTCCAATGCCCCAAAATATCATCCAAGATAAGAGAAAATGAAGATTTAAGAAAAATAAGCAGATAACTAAGGCAGATAAAACAAGTCCTTACATATAACAGTCAGGAATAGCTGCTAACCAGCAACGAATACCACTGTTTTACCAGAGTAGTGGCCTTGATTGGTTGGATCTGAGTCTGAGGCATTGTATGTTGAATCTAGTTTCTATTTACGATGGGTCAGAAAATACCATTGTATGTTTAAAATATTGTATCCTGAGGCAGCACTGTATCTTAAGATGAATATCGTAAAGAGAACCTGTAAAATGCAGTGTAATCTGCAGGCAGGGCCGGCAAACTGGGCAATTGCCTAGGGCCCTGATCCTCTAAGGGGCCCCCTCCGGCTTCAGTAGGGCAGATTGCAGAAGGTTGAACAGTTGGTACTTCAGAGTGGGGATTTTCCTAACTTAGGAGTCCCTGCTCTGACTCCATATATGGAGGTGTCCATATATGGAGTCAGTGTGATGAACATGAAAGGGGTATGTTTCAAAGGCAAGAACCTTAACCACTGGGCTATAGAGCTGAATGCTAATTCATTGTAAAATACAAGAGAAACTTCTATGCGGTTCTTAACACAAGAGAAACTTCTATAAAAAAAAAATCAGCAATGACTTAATATTGAGTTCTTATAGCTCAGTGGTTAAAGTTCTTGCCTTTAATGTAGAAGGTTGTGAGTTCAAATCCCCACAGAAACTTTTAAAAAATAGAGGCTAAATAAAACTTAAATACAGAGGGTGTTCCCAACAGTGAAAAATTTGATTTTATTGAGAAAAAAGGAGCAAAATTTAAAATATGATAAAAGAACACCAATATTAACCCACATCAACCTTTTTAACTTGTGTAACCAGTATTTTTAAAATGTCTCTGTGGGGATTCAAACTCACAACCTACTACATTACAGGTAAAAACCTTACCCACTGGGCTATAGAGCTCAATGCTAAGTTGCTGCTGAGAAACATTATAGAAGTTTATTTCGTATTATACAAGAGAAACTTCTATTAGGTTTTTAATAAAAGAGAAACTGCTATGAGGTTTTTCAGCAAGAACATAGCATTGAGCTCTACAGCCCAGTGGTTAAGGTTTTTGCTTTTAATGTAGAAGGTTGTGAGTTCGAATCCCCACAGAAACATTTTAATAATTGAGGCTAAATAAAACTTAAATACACAGGGTGTCCCCAACAGTGAAACATTTGATTTTATTGAGAGAAAAAATGGAGCAAAACGTAAAATATGATTAAATAACATCCGTATTAACCCACACCAACCTTTTTAACTTTTAACTTGTGTAACCAATATTGTTTGTTGGGAAAGGTGGCAACCCTAACAGCACCCCAGCTCAGGACGTCTACAGGCCCGCTCACTGCAGCAACCTAAGCCTCATCAGGAATCACTTCGTAATTTTTTTTTTCTTTTCATCGCGATATTCTGACCCTCATAATTTTTTAATAGTTATGTCCATGGAGATGTGTGGGGGCTAATTTTTTGCGGGACGATCTGTCGTTTTTGACAATACCATTTTGGGTTGTGTATGACTTGATCACTTTTTATTCAATTTTCTTGGGAGATAAAGTGATGAAAAAAATGTGAATCGGCCTTTTTAAAAAATTTTATGTTACGCCATTCACCATATGGGCTAACTTTTTTATATATATTTTAATAGTATGGGTGTTTTTGCATGCGGTAATGCCCGTAATGCAATTTTTTTGGTTTCGTTTTATTTTGAGGAATGGGGGTGATTTACATATTTTTATTTTTTATATATATATTTTCAAAACTTTTTTTTTTTTACTTTTTGTAGTCCCCCAAGTGGACCACAACTTAGTCATCAGATGTAAACTGCTCCATTATTCTGTATAGAAATCACTATATCACAGTTCAGTGCTGCCATCTAGTGGCCTGAACTGGGAAATACTAACAATGTGCTTGGGAGCCTAGTACAGGCTGCGGCTCATTTTTAGAACAGGTTGCTTTCCCTGATCTCCGCTGGGGGAAAGCGCGCCTGAAGAGGAATCCCGCACTTTCGGTTTTTAACACTCAGATGCCGTGAGTAAGGGGAACTCATTGCTGTGAGGGGAGGGGGCATGTGGCGTATTCTGGGGCCATGAGGGTGAATAACTGTGTGAGGAGCTTTATGGGGTGTAAATCTGTGAGGGAGGGTCGGAATCGACAGAATGTAACTGTGTTGTTAGTACGTTATTGCAAGATTTGAGGCCCCACTTTTGATTTTGCCCAGGGCCACATTTTATCTAAAACCGGCCCTGTCTGCAGGCATCATGCAGATTCATATACAGTATAGATTTGTGGGAAAAGTTTCAATAAACTTGGAAGTTATACATATAAATATCTGCACTTTCTGAGCTCAAGATGCTCTCTTCAGCTTCTGTAAGTGATTAACAGTTTATATATATATATATATATATATATATATATATAAAATACAAAGATAGGGAAGCAGCACTACTTGCAGATGAAGTCGGGTGCAAAATCCTCTGACCTTAGGCTGTTAGGTCAAAATGGTTGTAGGTATTTCAAAGAAGAGGCAGCACTCCAGGATAAGATGAAAAAACGACCCGCTTTATTTCCCCTGTGCAACGTTTCAACTACTCATTGCAGTCTTTCTCAAGCATAACAATTGGTGTCACAGCATCTACATTTATACCCACAATGCTTAGTGGGTCAATTAACAAAGTAATTGACAATTGCATAATCAACAATGTATAAAAACGTGAATTACTTTAAAGTTTTCATGATAATATGTGAATTCATTTATATATCATGTATGCAGATCGCGATCTTTAACATACATCGTGATATCATAGGCAATCTACAAAAAATCACAAGTAAACAAACACTGCCCAATACATAAAGTGCCTCGTGCTTTGTGCTAAATTATAGTGATCACCTGTGAGTGCTAATTAAGCGGTCAATAGCCGCATGGTTTAAAAACTTACAGAGTGGAGTGTCGTGATGGCAGGCATCTCGGCATCCCTGGGGCCTCACCGCGCATGCTCGGTATCCTGGATACCGGTGTACACAAAGGGAAGACGCAACCGGAAGTGACGTCAATCCCGATGTGCGCACCAGCATCCCGGCAACTCACCCAGGAGCATGACGAAATGGGGGGCGGCGCCTCCCCGTCCGGCCTCCCGATCACATGACTCGGTCACGTGAATCGTTGCCTGACAACAAGGAAGCGCTTACCCTCAACACCACGTCATCTCCAGGGCCAGTCAGAGCACGGCAATGAGACCTATATTAGGGATAAAACAACTGGAGAATGATCGGATCATGAACACTATTCACATGGTTATTATAAATACTTGAAATATGAGAAATAAATAGATACATAAATCTGGATATCAAATCGTGAATATCGGAGGATTATAGTCCTTAAAGGGGACATAACACATATTATATATTATATTATGGAGAAAAGGTGGGTATGGTCCATAGGGATGTACCACGTGAGTGATCATCCCCATAGACCCAAAGGATCATGGGGTACGGAGTGTTGTCCACACTTCGCATCCCCACACTCCTCTTCTACCCTCCATACATCTCCTGTAGCCATAACTTCCTCCATTCACGACTTATCCGTTATTCTTTCAGTGTGAGGCCATAATTCAAGTGTAAACCCCATTCTCCTGTTCTGGACCTATACCGCCAAGACGACCGCCACCATTCTCCTCCACCATGAAAATAACTTGAGGGATAAGTGAATCCTTTTAGGATCCCAATAATCCTAAAAAAGAAATGAAATAAGAAAAAATAAGTGAAATGTAATAATTTGATTTAGACACCAAAAGTGATCACACAACCAATTTGGTAAACAGAACCCCACAGAGACGCAATAGAACCCAGCATTCTACATAATATTCCACTTAAAGTCCACATTCAGACCCTTAGGTTTGAGTGACTGTAGGCGATGTATCCACCGCAGTTCCCGTTGTTTAAGGGTCACTGTACGGTCGCCACCTCGTCTACCCCTTTGAACCTGGTCTAAGATCATACATTTAAGGTCTTTCTCAGTATGGCCATACTCCACAAAATGTTTAGGGACCGGTAGGTCCAATCTTTTGCGTCTTATTGAGAACCGGTGGTTATTCAAACGCGTTTTCATGTCACATGTGGTCTCCCCCACATAGAGGAGACCACATGGACATTTCAACACGTAAATAACAAACGTGCTATCACACGTCAAATAATGACGGATGTCATGTTGTACTCCAGTTTCCGGATGCGTAAACACATTACCCCTAATCATATAAGTGCAGTTCACACATGTAAGGCACGGGAAACATCCCGTCCTCCTTGCACCAAGAAATGTTTGCACCTTTCTTTTTAATAGGGACATCGGCTCTCACCAGCCTGTCTCTCAGGTTGGTAGGCCGTCTATATGACAGAAGAGGAGGTCTCATTAATGTTTCAATCTGAGGGAAATTACTCTGTAGGATAGGCCAGTGTTTTTTTTTAAAACACTAGCTATATCCTTGCTTTGTTCAGAGTAAGTTGTTACAAAAGGGATCTGTTTAGGTTTTGGTTTCCTTTCCTCCTGTGGATACTGTATTCTCTTCAGATGTCTCGCTAAATTTTTTTGCGGGTACCCCCTCTGTCTAAACTTATTGACCATTTGTCCATATCTGACAGGTAGGTTTTTTGGATCCTGTACGATTCTCCTCACCCGCAGTAATTTACTGCGCGGCAGGGAATCAATACAGGGTCTAGGATGACAGCTTTCATATCGCAATAACGTATTGCAATCAGTAGATTTGGTGAAGATGTCCGTAGACAATCTATCACCAACAATGGACACCATTGTGTCAAGGAACTGAACCTGTTTATCGGAGTGTGTTAGTGTGAATGCAATCTCACTGTCCATATCATTCAGGTAACAGTGAAATTGTTCCAGGGATTCAATGTCCCCTCGCCAAATGAGGAAGATGTCGTCTATGTACCGCCACCACCCCAGTACCTGACTGAAGTGGTGGGATACATAGACAAGATCCTCCTCAAGTGACGCCATGAACACATTTGCATACGTGGGGGCCACATTGGACCCCATTGCGGTCCCACGCAATTGCAGAAAAAACTGCTCCCCAAACATAAAATAATTATGTCTCAGGACCAGATTCAAAAGTTGAATGATAAAATCACAACACACTCCTGAGTAGTCACTATGTTCCAAACATCTCCTGACCGCATTGACTCCCCGTTCGTGATCTATGGAGGTATAAAGACTGGTGACATCAAAAGATGCCACCAAACATCCATAGGGCAATCTTACTGAGGAGATTTTTTTCAAAAAATCCTCAGTGTCCCTAATATAGGATTTTGTATTGATTGCATAGGTGCGGAGTATGCGGTCCAAGAAGATTGAAACATGTGAACAGATCGAGTCAATGCCCGACACAATGGGTCTCCCAGGCGGATTCGTCAGGGACTTGTGTATTTTTGGCAATACGTAAATCATTGGCGTACGTGGATTCTCAATAAGCAAAAAATTATATACACCCTCGTCAATGATCCCATGGTCACGTGCCAAATCCAAAACATTTTTAATTTTTTTGATATACTCAAATTTTGGATCCCCTGGCAATTCCCTATACACATTCTGATCATTAAGCTGTCTCCTTATTTCACCCATATACCAGGACGTGTCCATGACAACAACCGCACCGCCCTTGTCGGCCGGTTTTATGGTGAGGCTGCTGTCATGGCATAACTCGTCCAATGTTCTGATGTCAGTTGAGGTCATATTTGGATGTTGCAGAGGTGTATCAAGGACCCTTGATTTTAGTCCACTGATATCCAATGTCACAGCCTTAATGAATGTTTCAACCGTATGATGGTTGATCTGTGGTATGAAATCACTCCTGGGAGACAGATTAACCCGTCCCAGAGTGAGTTCAGACCCACCAATAGTCGATCTATGTAGATGCTGTGACACCAATTGTTATGCTTGAGAAAGACTGCAATGAGCAGTTGAAACGTTGCACAGGGGAAATAAAGCGGGTCGTTTTTTCATCTTATCCTGGAGTGCTGCCTCTTCTTTGAAATACCTATATATATATATATATATATATATATATATATATATATATATATATTTATCTGTCAGTCTCTAAAGATACCCCTGTGTAGAACTGTAGAAAAAGCTGACATTGAAATGTATAAATGACAAGTTTTTCAATCTGGTCAGCTCATCCTGCTCTATAACATGCTGCCTGCAGATTGCACTGCATTTTGTGGAGACAGGTTCCCTCTAAAACACTGCTATATATTTATAGCTGTCATAGAATTGTGGGGGAGATTAATCAAACTGGTGTAAACTAGAACTGGCTTAGTTGCCCATAGCAACCAATCAGAGTCCACCTTTCAGTTTTCACAGCATTAACCAGATGGTGCTCCACTGACCATTTATAGGTGTATAGATGTAGCAAAAACAGAGCAACTAAACCGCAGAGCAAAAGGTGGCCAATAAGGGACACTCGCAAAATCTGTAAAGAAAAATTGTTCATTCATCTCCACTACGTTTCCAACACAAAGGAGAAATGTAGAGACCTAATCTTAAAACTTGGCTCTTGTATCGTATACTTGCCATGGATGATTTGTGAGTGTGCAAATTGGGTCCTTTTGTTCCATAGAAAATTATAGGTCTACATCCTTTTCCAAGTTAAAGAACCACTCCCATGGGTTTTTTCAGACTCTAATTTCAAATAGATATTAAACCTCCTTTACTAATAAAGTTTTTAGATGCTTAGTTTATACAGAAGTTCACATCTTCATTTTCAGTTACTGCATCATGTGACTTGGATAGGTCTAACAATTCTGTCCTTATACTTATCCAGCTTTTATGCTTCCTGTGCAGATGGAAACTACAAGCAGATACTGAAGGAAGATTGTCATCTGCTGTATCTCCGCCTCCCAGCAGCTCTTCATTCCTCCCACTACAGCCCCCACTGCCTCCACACCAGCATAGAATGCTTAGTATCACTAGGCTGCAAGGACCTTTTGACATCACATGGTCACATGACTAGATCAAGTCACATAGGTTACACCTAATAGAAAAATTAAACAACCAGCAAATGCATAGATCTATGTTAGCTATTCTATAAGACCCTTTATATTAGGAAATTAAACATAATAAGTGAATGGGAGGAGTGCTGCCCCATACACAATGGAGAGAACTGTGTAGTTCTAGCACTGGAACTACTCCTCAACAGCTGATTGGTGGGAATCCATAAAAATCCAGATTAATGTTTGCAAATGCACACAGGATCAAAGACCTACATTTTTGGAGACATGTCTTGTGGTCTGACGAAACTAAAATTTTACTTTTTCGCCATAATGACCATCGTTACGTTTGGAGGAAAAAGGGAGAAGCTTGGAAGCCTAAGAACACCATCCCAACTGTGAAACACTGGGGTGGCAGCATCATGTTTTGGGGTTGTTTTGCTGCAGGAGGGACTGGTGCACTTCACAAAATAGATGGCATCATGAGGAAAGAAGACTATGTGGAAATACTGAAGCAACATATCAAGACTTCAGCCAGGAAGTTAAAGCTTGGGCGGAAATGGGTCTTCCAAATGGACAATGACCCGAAGCATACTGCCAAACTGGTTACAAAGTGGCTCAAGGATAACAAAGTCAATGTTTTGGAGTGGCCATCACAAAGCCCTGATCTCAACCCTATTGAAAATTTATGGGCAAAGCTGAAACACAGGTGCGAGCAAGGCGACCAACAAGCATGGCTCAGTTACACCAGTTTTGTCAGGAGGAAGGGGCCCAAATTCCGACCAACTATTGTGAGAAGCTTGTGGAAGGATATCCAAAACGTTTGACCCAAGTCATACAGTTTAAGGGCAATGGTACCAAATTTTAATGAAATGTATGTAAACTTTTGACTTTGCAGAAAGTAATAAAAATGCCTTAAAACATTCTCTCTATCTCTCATTATTCTGGCATTTGGCAAATAATAATAATTATGATAATCCTAATTGACCAAAAACAGGGAAGGTTTATTCAGATTTTGTGTCCGATATTGAGAAAAACATGCATATGTGTCTTTTTATATAGTGTATGTAAACTTCTGGTTTCAACTGTATGTAATAGACAAATAAGGGGAAATGAGAAAGCTGTCAACACCGTCCTCATTAAATCATCAGGGTAAACCTATTTATCTTTTTTATCTGCCCACACTCACGTTACAAGAGTTTTCTGTCTACATATCCACCTACCTGACTGCTTTTGAAATGTCTGTGCATTGAAATGTCATTTTCATTTTTTTTTTGCTGAATTCCTGTCGTCAGCTTTTATATATGTATTTTTGTTTTTTATAACACTGATTTTGGACTATTTTAACATAAAAGAATATTTTGGTTAAAAAATGCATCTTACACCACCAACTATGCAGCTATATACGGCCTTGTTTGCAGTCAGCTGAGCCTTCAAAAAGTCGTTGACTGTGTAAGTCATGTAGTTCAGATAGTGAAGACCTGATGCACTTTTGCACATGTTTTTTCAGTTGAAACCAAAATTGAACCCCAAAAAAGTAGTAGGAGGAATAGTGTTGTATCAATTCAGTATGGACTACCTACAGTTTCATACTGAGCGGGCACAAGCCTATGAAGCACAATCTGAGGACAGTGTAAATGCCTCAGACACATGACGTGTACTACTGTAGCAGTACATACACCAGAGGTTGAAAGCCTGGAATCGACATAACAAGGATTATTGGGACGTTATTTCATAAGGATGTAGTTTGTGTACAGTTTTAATTGTATATACAATATAAAAAGAAAACTAAAGAGCTTTTTGTCTTGTTAGGTGCCCCAGGTCGTGCAGCTATGCCTCAGCCAGGGAACACAGCAGCATTTCGTGCAGCCCTTTGGACAAATATGGAAAAACTAATGGATCAAATTTATGCCTCCTGTGTCCAGGTAAAATAACGGTTACAATGTTTTCTACTGTCATATTGTCTGAACTGACCGAGAACATGGCCTAATATACAATGTGTCTTACAGGTGCAACATCTCCAGAAGGTTTTAACAAAGAAAAGAGACCCAGTGTCCCATGTGTGTTTTATTGATGAAATTGCAAAGGTGAGTGTCGGCTTGAGACTTCAGTTAATTGGGACGGTGCCCACAGTCTAAGAATGCAAACCTGAATGTTATAAATCACGTTCACATATACAGTGTGTAAGACCTAGATGCTACCGCTTGTAAAACCGCAGCAAATTGCAAGGTCTAGAACTTAACCTAAAACATTTAAATTATACTTCTCGCTCCTCTATGCACCTATGCTGCATGGAAAAAAAAACGACAATTTTTTGTGACCATGACAAAATGACATTTTGAATACATACATGTTTCTGAAAGAGGACCTTTCACTGGTCCTGACATTACAATATTATGACATAATGACATATTAGGACATTATAGTGTGCTGCGTCACAGCCAGGGAGAAGGTGAGCTCTTTTTTCTCAATGGGTGACGTGGTCCGCTGTGATTGGACCGCTCACAGCCAGGGAGAAGGAGACGTCCCCTGAGAAACACGGCCGTCTCCTCCTCCCTGTACCGATGGTATGGATTAGCATACAGGGAGGGAAACCAGAACAGGGGGCACAGCAGGGGAACAGAGCAGCGTATCTGAAACAAAATTAGTGCACATACATCCTCTGATCCAAGCCCTACACTGCCAGGCAGTCACATTGTAATGTCAGGACCAGTGAAAGGTTTTCTTTAAGGCTACCTGCACATGGTTACTGGTTTTCAAACAGAATTTCTGCTTGAATTTTCCGATTTGCCCTGCTCTCAACCTTTGCAATGCACTAAAAATCCATAGAAACAACTGACATGCTACGGATTTCAAAAACGGCACAGCAGTTCAATTTCCACTCAGAACATATACAAAAAGAGGGACTTTTATTAGGAATTATATGCCACTTTTTGGTGTATTACTCTCGCAGATTTTGTTGCAGCGGTTATTTGTGGCAAAATCCTTTTTCTCCCGAGTACAGAGAAAAGGAGGCGAGGTGTGGGCGAGGAAGAGGGCGGGCCGGCAGGCCTGTCTCATTTATCATTTTCCACACCAGTTTTTGGCGACTATTTGGCACAGATTTTAGTATGTTGCACAGCCTGCTGGAGGAAGCGCTAAAGTTATGTAGTGGCCTGCGCCTCTGACCGTGCAGAAGGACTAAGACTGGGATGTCTTAATAAAAGTTCCCCAAAGTGTACATGAGATTTATCAAATTTCATTTATTTTGCTGATAATGCATTACCACTGCGGTTTTTCTGCAGTAAAATCTGCATAGGAAAAGCGCGTGTAATCTGCAACGTTTGAAGTTGCCCTAGAAAGAAATTACATTTATCAGTATTCTCCGTCAAGCAGCTAAACAGATTGAGAGGATTTATCACACCCTGCACCCCAGAATTCTGTCATCAAAAAGTCACAGAATAGGGCTTTGTGAGTTTTTGGGCCCACTTGCATTTTGAAAGAGCAGGAGCCATTTTTAATGAATATAGTAGTGAGAAAAGGCGGATACAGATGGCAGACCAGCGCAGGAAAACTAGAAAGCAGACTTTTGGCAGGGATGAAGCAACAGCAAGAACTGTATTGACATACTTGTAGACATAACTTAAGGTTTTGAGAGAAACGATGGGAGTGCTTCTTTAAGTAAATATGAGGAAGATGTCATAGATGGGAATCCTTAGGGTAGGTTATCAATACCAGATTGGTGGGGGTCTGAACCCCCCTCCCCTCCCGCTGTTCAAGATGTTCTGGAGTAGCTCCAGTGCCAGAACTACACAGCTCCATCCACTGTGTCATGGATGGAGCAGCTTACTTCAGTGTCACTCCTATTGAGGTGAATGGGTGGAGTGCTGCCCCATACACAATGGACAGAGCTGTGTAGTTCTAGCACTGGAACTACCCCTGAACAGCTGATTGGTGGGAATCCAACACCCCCACTGATATTGGGGCAGTATTCTAAGGATAGGTAATCAGTTGTTACCTCCTGAATAGGGCTTTGTGAGTTTTGGGGCCCACTTGCACAAAAATGTCTTTTACACCAGTTTTGAAAAGTGGGTGGGAAATGTCGGCTTGGTTATGTGGTAATTAGTTTTGCTCCAGATTTATCACTGAGACTTTTTTTAAAAAAGAGTTGCAACCTCTCTCCAGTGTGGGTTGACACATAAATACCGCAGTAGCATTTCTAGGCAAAAGTGGTAGGTTTAATGAGGCACCAAATTTAACAAACATCCTATGGCGTTTGATAAATTTGTCAGAAAGTAGCCCAGCGTAGACTCAAGCAAAAACTGACTTCAGATAAGTGCTCTCAGGATAAATTTCCCCCATTAAATATGGTGCTTTTTCCTGCTGGAAATTGCAACTGTGTTCCTCAGCCTGTAGGAGGGTCAGCTCGCTTTTCTGTTTCTTACCCTGTGCTGTAATATAAGCATGCTCAGGGGCTCTTTGTAATCAGGCTCTCTGTACTGCCTCTTGGTCTACAAGGGTTGACCAGGGAGATTTATCTCCCTAATGAGGTAATAACACTCTCCTTGAGGACATCACTCATTGTCAATTATGATGCAATACAAGTGTTAGTGGAATTTGGGGTATTCTGTGCACATGAGTGGGTGGTGCAGAACCAAGCATACCACTCATACATAGCATACATACATAGCCTTTATTTAAATCAGGGCTTGACAAATTTCCTTGGAATCTAGGAGCCAGCTAAAAAAGTTAGGAGCCAGGCGGAGCCGCATCATAAAATCTATATTGCGATATAATTTTAAGCATGTGCGATATGCGATATATATCGCGATATATTGTTTTCTATATTGGGGGGGGGGGGGGGGTTTAAACTTTTTTTTTACTTTTTATTTAATAACTATTAGCCTCCTTAAAGAGGACCTTTCACCTGTATAAACTATGTGAACTGAGTATGCTGCCATATAGAGCGGCGCCCGGGGATCTCACTGCACCTACTATTATCCCCGGGCGCCGCTCCGTTCTCCCGTTATAGGCTCCGGTACCTTTGCTCCTTAAGTTATAGTAGGCGGGTCTTCCTTTGTCCTGTGGGCGTCTCCTTCTCCTAGGCTGTAGCGCTGTCCAATCTCAGCGCACAGCTCACAGCCTGAGAGGTTTTTTTCTCCCAGGCTGTGAGCTGTGCGCTGCGATTGGCCAGCGCTGCAGCCTTGGAGAAGGAGACGCCCACAGGACAAGGGAAGACCCGCCTACTATAACTTAAAAAGCAAAGGTACCGGAGCCTATAACGGGAGAACGGAGCAGCGCCCGGGGATAATAGTAAGTGCAGTGAGATCCCCGGGCGCCGCTCTACATGTCAGCATACTCAGTTCACATAGTTTATACAGGTGAAAGGTCCTCTTTAAGGGCTAGAACCCTTGTCATATTCACCCTAATAGAGCTCTATTAGGGTGAATAGGACTTTACACTCTCCCTGCTGCCCTGTGCTTTGTGCACACAACAGCAGGGAGCTGACCATGGCAGCCAGCCTATCATGTGCCCCCCAGCCTCTGAAAAGCCCCTCCAGCCTCTGATCAGCCACTCCAGCCTCTGATCAGCCCCTCCAGCCTCTGATCAGCCCCTCCAGCCTCTGATCAGCCCCTCCAGCCTCTGATCAGCCCCCCCCCCCCCTCTGATCAGCCTCTCCCTCTTATAAGCCCCCTCTGGTAACAAACCCACCCCCCCTCCCTCCCCAGTATTAATCATTGGTGGCAGTGGCCACAGGGTCCCCCTCCCCCCCCCCCCCCCCATCTTTGGTGGCAGTGGGCAGTTCTGATTGGAGTCCCAGCAGTGTAATGCTGGGGCTCCGATCGGTTACCATGGCAGCCAGGACGCTACTGAAGTCCTGGCTGCGATGGTATGTTAGTGAGCAGCATTATACTCACGTGCGCCGTGATCGCCGGGAGCTCCTTCTTCTCATAGGTCTGTGCGGCGCATTGCTAATGCTATAAGCATTAGCAATGAGCCGCACAGACAGAAGAAGGAGCGCCCGGCGGCCACGGAGCACGTGAGTATAATGCTGCTCACTAACATACCATCGCAGCCAGGACTTCAGTAGCGTGACTCCTGGCTGTCATGGTAACCGATCGCCCACTGCCACCAATGCAGACAAACATTCCCGGCACCTGACCTCTGACAGGACGCTGTGATCCGCGCGATTAACCCCTCAACTGAGGGGTTAATCGAGCGGATGACAGCGTGCAGTCATAGGGGCCGGGATATGGCCGGCACATTGGTATTCATGCATTCATTGGTGGCTCAGTGGCCACAGTCCCTCCCCTCCTCCTCCTACTCTGTTCTCATTGGTGGTCAGCGGCAGCCGCGCACAGTGGGAAGGGAGGGACTCCTCTCCTTCTCCACTTTGCCGGCTCAGGAAACCATGGTGCGCGCAGAGAGCGCATCTTTGAAAACGGGCTGACAAATACCCAAGCGCCAGGACCAAATTCCTGGTCGCCATGGCGACCTGGCGCCTGGGATTTTTCCAGCCCTGATTTAAATACTTTTGCGTTTTTGTGTACACAACTCCATTGCAGACCTGTGAGGTCATAATTACAGACTATAAGCAAACCCTTTGGGTTCCTCCTCTTACAGGTTTACAGATTTAAAAGGGGTAGATCCGAGGCAATACAACACATGCCTGCATTGAATCTGAGCTACTGCACCAAGCTTTAGGAATTGTATGTGGTTCTTCTAATTCAGGGGTGCACAACCTGTGGCCCTCAATACCATTCTCTGAGGCCCCCAATCCTCTTGTAACAAACATGTATGTCTATGTCTTGTGGCTGCTCACAGGTATCTTTCATGTATTCTCCCATTAGATGGAAGTACTAGAAGTGTAACTAGACATGGATGATATATACTATATGTTCAATATGCCATAAATATAGCATTTCAATTGGTAATACCCCTTTAAGTTTTATTGTTCTGTCTTCTTACACGTTCACACAGTGTGCAGTCTGACATTCAGCATAAACTATTCCTGTCTTTCAAATAAGAGGACTGTTCTTTGTAGTCTAACTTGTTTATTGGTCAACAGGTTGTACTCTCTGCGCGATGCGCATGAGTGAGGGATTGTACAAGTGTGGTAAAGCTACAAGAATACAAATAACATGTATAAGTATTAAGCATAGCATGTACTATAACATTACATTAAGGGTCCATTCAGACGTCCGAAAAAAATTCAGGATTTTGCGGACCGATTCATTTTCAATGGGGCCGGAACGGATGCTATGGGCTGTCCGCATTTCTGGATCCGCTCTTCCGGATCCGCAATTCCATTCCCGAAAAAAAATAGAGCATGTCCTATTCTTATCCGCAACTGCGGACAAGAAAAGGCATTTTCTATTATAGTGCCGGCGGAACGCGCATTGCCGGTGTCCGTGTTTTGCGTAAACTTAAATTGCAGATCCGCAAAGCACCTACGAATGTGTGAATGGACCCTTAAACTGAAGCACATGGTAAAATGGCTGCCTGTACATAAGATTGCATTGCTAGCTAACAGTAATAACAACTCCCTGAGTAACAATTACAACTAGCTGAACAGCTCTGCAACACACAATATCGCAGAAATGAAGGTAGATCTCTCACCAGATATGCTTTTACAAGGATGGTGGAGTTTGAGAAGGAGACATGCATAGGACAGCTCTGCTGATGTGTCCTGGAGACTGGCGACTTCTCTTTCCCAGGATACTTTGCACTCCCGCAATGCCTTTGTGTCCTCAAGGTGGCTTGGTGCAACGGATCTAGTCGTGTGGTCCACAGAATTATGCTGTGTAGGCACGTAGTGCTACTGTTTAGGACAAGAGGATCTCCTGATCCTTAACACCCGATTGCTGACATAGACGTAAAAGGGTTTAGTTGAAAATATATCCTAGGACTACCTTGCTGTCCATGTAAAACTCGACTTCCTCGATTTCCAGTTTCATTCCTGTTGTTATAAGTTCAGCTAACTCCACTGCAAGCACAGCAGCGCAAAGTTCCAGTCTGGGTATCGTGTGTTCGCGGAGTGGCGCCAGTTTGGTCTGGCTCATGACAAACCCTATATGGCATCGTTCTTTGACTTCAATGGTCTTTAGGTATGCTACGGCAGCAATTGCCTTGACTGAAGCATCACAGATGATATATAGTCTTTGCATCTTGACTTCAGTAGATGGCACGGAAGCATATGGTTGTGCCACATAAAGGCTGGTCGAAGCTTCGAGAGACTTCTTCCAACCTGTCCACAGCTCCTTTTTCTCAATGGGAAACTGATCCTCCCAATCAGATGTTTTGTGGTGAAGTCTCTTAACATCATTTTACCATGGATGGTAACAGGTGCTACGAATCCCAGAGGATCTTATAAGTTGTTTATGGTGGACAGAACTCCTCTACGTGTGAAGGGATTTTCTTCCTTGCTGATTTGGAAGGTGAATATGTCTGCCTTTAAATCCCAGAGCATACCGAGGCTCCGCTGCATGGGAAGGGAGTCGGTACTAAGATCCAAGTCCTTTAGATCACTTGAATGGTCTTGGGGTGAGAATGCCTCCATTAACTCACGGCTGTTGGAGGCGATTTTGTGCAACCTCAAATTAGATAGAGCGAGCATTTCTTGAGCCCTTTTCAGGAGACTGATTGCATTCTCGTTCGTGGGTGTGGATTGCAAACAGTCGTCCACATAGAAATCTTTTTCCACAAATGTTCTGACCCATACTTTGCTATACCCTCTCGGGCTGAATGTCTGAAACCATAGATAGCGACGGAAGGGGAAGACTGTTTCCGAAGATGTGCACTCTCATTCGGTACGCTACAATGTCTTCATTGGGGTCGTTGTTGCGGTACCAGAAGAACCTCAAGTAGTTTCTGTGTTCTTCCTTGACGAGAAAGCAGTGGAACATCTCTTGTATGTCGGACATAAATGCTACGGAATCTCTGCGGAAGCGTAGAAGTACCTCCAGAAGTCTGTTGAGGTCTGGACCAGACAGTAAAACATTGTTTAGCGAGACGCCTTCACACCTGGCGCTCGAGTCGAATACTATTCGTATCTGCCCTGGTTTTTTAAGATGATACATGCCAAATATGGGTAAGTACCAACACTCCTCAGAGTCTTGGAGCGTGGGTGCCATTTCTGCATGGTTGTTCTGAAATATTCTTTCCATGAAGGTAAAGAAATGTTCTTTCGCCTCTGGTGTCCTCAAAGTTTGTGCTTGAGGGAGATATCGACTGTAGACAAGTTCTTTGTTAGGTAAGCGTTGTCTCTGGAGTTTAAATGGTAAAGGTGCGACCCAGCTTTTTGACTTGTCTTTTACTATTCCTTGATCCATGATATCCAAGAACGACCCTGTTGTCTTCTCTTGTCCTGTGAAAGACTGTGCACCCTAAGTGATCTTGCTCACCATCGCAGGCATGGTCTTCACAGGAGGGATCTGTGAAAGGACAAGGCACAGGAGCTCTGTCTGGCAATTCTTTTATCAGGAAACTGCTCTGACATGGCTGAAATAGGGAAGGACGTCCATTTTCAAGTGTGTTGGTGAGCATACGGTCGACTGAGGTCGGCTTGTGTGCTCCTCCTAGGCAGACGTCTCCTATGATGACCCATCCTAAGTCAAGTCTCTGGGCGTATGGACCATTTTGGGGACCGTTAATCTGCCCTCTAGCCTTATGAACTCGTAGTATGTCTCTTCCAAGGAGTAAGATTATCGAGGCTTCTGGGTCCAGTTATGGTATCCGGTCAGCTATGCGCCTCAGGTGGGGGTGGTATGTCACTACCTCTGGTGTAGGTATCTCTGACCGGTTGTCAGGAATGTGATTGCACTCCAGTATGGTTGGCAGGGACAAGCAGGTCTGACCATCTATGGACTCTACTTTGTACCCAGTTGTCTTCCTCCCCGCCGTCTCAACGGTACCAGCACATGTCCTTAAGGAGTAGGGAAAACCAGGCCCTACGAGGTTGAAGGTGTTGAGGAGGGTGGATTTAGCTAAAGACCTGTTGCTTTGATCATCTAAGATTGCATATACCTTGATCGCCTTATCTCGGTGGCCGACTGGATAAACTCTGTCAAGGCAGATTTTTTTAGCAGGACTTCCCTCCTGCAAGTTCTTTACAGATCTCTGTACAGTAAGAAGTGACTACTGCGGTGTCAATGTAAGTGTCTGTCTGCTTCCCGTCATGCTTCTCTGCTTGGGATGATACCTGAGAGGGTGGTCCAGGGTGTAAAGCAGTGTTGTGTTCTGCGCTACTGCATTCTGTGCATGTCACACTGACCTTACAATTCCTGGCGAAGTGCGATGTTGTAGTGCAGCACCTGAAGCAGATGTTGTTTTCATTGAGGAATTCTTTGCGGTCCTTTAAAGACTTCTCCCTGAAGGCTCTGCATTTTAGTAGAGAATGGGGTTTCTTGTGCAGGGGGCGTTGTTTGGTAAGATCTTTGGGTATGTTCTCTTCTTGAGAAGACTTAAACGGCCTATAAGAAGAACCTGTGGAGGCAACATTAGTTTTGTGGACTGCCACTGGTTTTATGAGACATGGGGTAGTGGGACAAGAGTAAAGTCAAAACTGGGATCATTTCTGATCCTTGCCTGTTCAGTTACAAAGTCTACAAACACCACAAAGGGGAGAAATGGTACATTATGAGCCTGTTTTATAATGAGAACCATGTGTGATCCACTTCTCCTGTAGATTATAAGGGAGTTTTTGGATAATCGGATTGACACCTCTGGCGGTGTCCAGGAGTGTAAACCCTGGCAGATCTCCTTCTGCCTGAGCAACCTGTACCTCTATTAACAAGTCACTGAGTTCCCTGAGCTTCTGGTAACCCCTACCCACTATTCTGGGAAAATTATCAATTCTCTTATATAAAGCATTTTCTATAGCTTCTTTTGACTCATAACACTCATCAAGTCTTTCCCACACCATCTTTAGGCCTTTGACAGGATCGTTTATGTTAATGTCTCTGACTCTTTTGGTGTGTTCAGCAGACTAGCTTCTAAGACACTTTACCAAGAGATCTAACTCCTCACTACAAGAAAGTCTCTTATGGCGTCCTGGAAGTCTGTTCTTGTGACTTTATGGCAGCCGCTGCAACCTTGTACGCAGGACCGCGTGTGTGATGGCGGCTCCGTATAGTCAGATCCACTATCGCTGTTGACTAGAATCTGTTTTACTGTTATGTCTTCTTACACGTTCACACAGTGTGCAGTCTGACATTCAGCATAAACCATTCCTGTCTTACAAATAAGAGGACTGTTCTTTGTAGTCTAACTTGTTTATTGGTGAGAGATTGTACAAGTATGGTAATACTACAAGAATACAAATAACATGTATAAGTATTAAGCATAGCATGTACTATAACATTACATTAACACTGAAGCACATGGTAAAATGGCTGCTGGTACATAAGATTGCATGGCTAGCTAACAGGAATAACAACTCCCTGAGTAACAATTACAACTAGCTTAACAGCTCTACAACACACAATATCCCAGAAATGAAGGTGGATCCCTCACCAGATATGCTTTTACAAGGATGGTGGAGTTTGAGAAGGAGACATGCGTAGGACAGCTTTGCTGATGTTTCCTGGAGACTTCTCTTTCCCAGGATGCTTTGCACTCCCACAATGCAGTGAACCACCCACAATGCAGTAGTCTTTGTAGCAGGAAAAACAAAGTGTAATACAACTTAACTCCGCTAGATGGTGCTATAACCACACTAAACACTTCAGAAATACCAAGACTGAGGGAGGCGTGATCATTTATTTTCAGCCTTTGGAATTGGTTCAGGCTGACAATGTGGCCCCCCCAACCAGAAAAGGTTGTGCACCCCTGTTCTAATTGACTCCTAATTACTGTTCCCTACAAATCATAGATAAGACTGAGGTTTTTGTGATGGTTTGAGTACACTTAACTTGTCTGCATGAATTCTATCCATCTGTTGACATTTACTGCATCCTGTTGATATCTCCATACTAAAAGCATTTTATGGACGCTGTTGCAAACATAGAATCTGATTTAGGGTCCATTCACACATCCGCAAATGGGTCCGCATCTGTTCCGCAATATCAGGAACGGGTGCTGACGCATTCATTCTCAATGGAGCAGGAATGGATGCGGAGAGCACACTATGTGCTCTCCGCATTTGCGGAGCGTGGCCCCGAACTTGCGGGCTTCGGCCCCGAACTTCCATAGAGCATGTCCTATTCTTGTCCGCGGACAAGAATAGGCAGTTCTATGAGGGTGACGGCCGCGTGTATTGCGGATCCGCAATACACCACGGACGTGTGAATGGACCTTAGAATGATGGAAAGGCAATATGCAGCGTGTGCTAAAAAGTTATTTTATCATAGAATAAGTGACACCAGTTTCTGTTAAGCTGCAGAACCCTATTAATAACTTTGCTTAAAACAACCAAACCAATTACAACAACTTTTAATCCATTCACTAATAATGAGCTTCACACTTGGAAAGCATGCAGGACAAAGATCAAAATATAATCAGATGCAGTTTTATCTCTTCAACTCTAGGGATTAAATCAGTGCTTGCATTACTGGGTAAATATTTTATTACGCCCCCTTCCCCCTATTTTGTAACTTTTAATAGAAACTGTTATAAATGTATTTTTTTCCTTGTTACCTACAGATAGATGGATGATAGATAGATAGATAGATAGATAGATAGATAGATAGATAGATAGATAGATTTAAGATAGACTTTTGGAAAATGAGGAAGCAGCACACTGTAGATAGAAGGGTGCACAACCGGCCAGTGTGGACCAGCACCTCGGTCCAGTAAATTGAAAAGGAAAAAAGCCAGCAGCACTCCAGGTAATGAAGAAAACGTGTGGTTTATTGACCCAAAAATGAAGCGACGTTTCAACAGCTCATTGCTGTCTTTCTCAAGCCTACTGCACATGTGATACAAGCATGTGATATATAGGGACATTTTCAAATGGTATAGCCTTCTTCATTGGGTTGATAAGGCGCTGAATTATGCGACCATTCATGTAAAACCAAGTTGGTTGCGGCTTGGCAGTGTCCTAGACCCTATTCATGAATATATTTATCTTTTGATTTCAGTTTTTATAAACATTTTGCTCCGTATACCTATCGGGTATCCATGTACATAACTGTGAGTATGTATCGACTGATCTGCAGCCTCTATTGCGGTCTGGACATGCGCACATTGTCTGTGAGGCTATTCCGGCCATCTTTGTTGTGGTTTTCATTCAGTATCTGGATGCCGTCAGGATCGCGATACTTGTTCCTCCCGCGCATGCGCGGTGGGTTAATGGGAACGCCGCTGAACATGCGATGTAGATTGCATACAGGCACACAGCTGACAGTGAGTTCTTTTAATTTCACCTATGTATTGGGTTCACCTGCACTCATTAGTATCTTTTTTATGTAATACAAGAATGTTGTATTCTAAATTTACGTTTTTATATGCATTATCTTTGTTTTATTGTGGCGGTTCTCTATATGAATTTGTATATTCACAGACATCACTGTATGTATGTTTTTTTACTTATATATTCCTAAATGATGTTAATCTTTTGTTGATCAATGTCCCTATATATCACATGCTTGTATCACATGTGCAGTAGGCTTGAGAAAGACAGCAATGAGCTGTTGAAACGTCGCTTCATTTTTGGGTCAATAAACCACACGTTTTCTTCATTACCTGGAGTGCTGCTGGCTTTTTTCCTTTTAGATTTAAGATAGATAGATATGAGAGTGATAGATATTAGATAGATAGATAGATATTAGATGGATAGATAGCTGGATGGATAGGTAGGTAGATGGATAGATGGCTATTAGGCTCCATTTACATGTCCGTGGTGTGTTGCGGATCCGCAACACACCTGCCCGGCACCCCTATAGAAATGCCTATTCTTGTCCGCAGCTGCGGACAAGAATAGGACATGCTCTATCTTTTTGCGGAGCTGCGGACCCAAAGATCGGGGCCGCGCTCCGCAAATGCGGATGTGGACAGCACACTGTGTGCTGTCCGCATCCATTCCGTCCCCATAGAGAATGAATGGGTCCGCACCAGTTCCGCACCCATTTTGCGGACGTGTGAATGGAGCCTTAGATGGAGAGATAGATAGATGGATAGATAGGTATGATAGAAAGATAAATAGGTCGTCGCGGCCTTGTGCTAAAAAATTTTTTTTAAAGGGTTCCCCATCATTTTGCAGCATCCCATAATGAGAAAGTGAAAGTAGAATATTTGGATTTTTACTAATTTATTGAAAATGAAAAACTAAAATAATGCATTGACACAAGTATTCAGACCATTTACTCAGTACTTAGTTGAAACCAATATTTTGCTAAAATTCTAATATTTTATTAAGTGCGTCAATGAGATTTGTTTAAATCTCATCCACTTTGCTGCCACTTTAAAATGCTGCCCCCACCATCTATTAGCTGTAATTTCAAATTATTTTAGTTTCCAAGGTGGTCATACCTATCATACTGGGTTCCAGGGGCGTAGCTAAAAGCTCATGGGCCCTAGTGCAAGAGTTCAGCTTTGGCCCCCCTTTCCTCAGTGCTTGTGGAAAATGGTCAGGGAAGCATGAAGCCTTCGTGCTGCCTGAGGCAAACATTGAATGGGCACTCCCTCATGCCAAATTCTCGACCTAACCTCTTCCCTACAGGCAGAGGTGTAAATTGACCAGTATGCATTTTCTATAATGCCAGTGTCTTATGTGGCACAAGGGTCTTTGGGCCCCTCAGGCTCCTGGGCCCGGTAGCGACTGCTACCTCTGCACCCCCTATAGCTACGCCCCTGCTGGGTTCTTTGAACCTCCCCCTCCCCCCAGTATACATACTATATGCGTTATTTGATATTGGCACTACACTTACTAAACAGTGAAGCCTGGTCAGTATTGCCTTGACGTGGGTAACATTATTGTGTTACTTGATGCCTGTTCTAGAACATCCAGCATACAAGCACTGCCGATAATTAATTATAATTTAGCAGCTTTACAGCAAGGTTACAGTGGTTATCAAAGAATTACACCGTTTTTTGCAACTAGCAGAACACTGAGGCTGGCGCTATGAGTACCTTGTGGAGGCATATTCTATCCTGATTTCATCCAGCCAAAGGTTACGTAATAAAATTATAGCATTGCTTATAGCCTCCTAAGAATGATATCTAAATATTTATTTAAGTGTTTTATTCAGAATGTAGTGCCACCATGACACTATTGGCTCTTCAAAACAGCAGTATATCTGATTTATCATAAAGCCAATATGAAATGGATTTTTCAGGATATTCAGAAATTTGACTGCAACACATGGTATAACAAAAAAAAAACAACATCCATTATTTACCCATTTATATCCCCCGCCGCTCCAATACCGCCACTTAAGTGGTCCCTGTTGCTCCTGCATTGATGACATGCAGGGGTGGACTGGGAACTTAAAGTGGCCCTAGAAAAAAATAAAAAATTAAAATTGGCCCCATGTTTTAGGCAGGTCCAGTTTAATAGAAGGTGGGGCAACACAAGACGGCAGAGAAGGGGCTCATTTTTAGCAGGATGAGGTGACGGTTAGATTGGTACTATTTTGGGGGGCATATGCCTTTTTGATCGCTTTGTGTTGCACTTTTAGTGATGTAAGGTGACAAAAAATGTTGTTGTTTTTTAGCACAGTTTTTATTTTATTTCTTTGACGGTGTTCACCTGAGGGGTTAGGTCATGTGATATTTTTATAGAGCCGGTCGATACAGACGCGGCTATACCTAATATGTCACCTTTTTTCAAATTTTTTTTTTTTACTTGAATCTTTTAATTTTTTTGTAAAACTTTTATTTTTTGAACTTCGGTTTTCACCAAATTTTTTGTCCCACTCTGGGACTTCAACTTTTGGGGGTCTGATCTCCTTTACAATGCATCACAATACTTCTGTATTGTAATGCATTGGCTCTAAATGTATTACACAGTGTAATACACTTACAGTTTCCTGCCTGTGAGATCCAGGGGGCTGGATCTCACAGGCTCTGCCGGAAGGCAGCCACGATGCCTAAGGAAGGCATCGGGCTGCCTTCCCTGCCATTGGGTCCCCGTCACAGCAGCACGGGGACCCGATGGCCACCCCGCACCCGGCAGGAACCCGCACGTGGTGTGGTCAGCGCTGGCCGCGGAAGTGTGAGGGTTAATGCGCCGGCATCAGTGACTGCTGGACCCCTGCCACTGATAGAGCGGGCGCAGCTCCTGCACCCGCCCGATAAGCCCACCGTACATGTACGGCGCTGGTCCTTAAAATGTTTCTACCATCAGATATACTGTTATGTAGCTGACTGACATTAGCGATGTACTAATGTCAGCACTACATAACAGTATGTTTTTTCCCTTTCTCCCTGCAGCCGTTCTGATAAAATAAGCACTTTTATAATATGCTAATGAGCCTCTAGGTGCTATGTGGGCATAGAATCAGCACCTAGAGGCTCCGTCTACTCACCCATTATCCCGCCCAGGTCCCCTGTTCTGCCCGCCCCGCTCCTCTTGATTGATGTCACGGTTCGCAGCATCGCTGATGAAATCCCGCGCCTGCGCTGTTCACTTCTGTGAAGGCCGCTCTCCAGATGCCGGCTTCCTCACTGTGGCGTAGTCGGCACAGGAGCAGTGAGGAATCCGGCACCAGGAGCGCATCATTCACTCACTGCGCCTGCGCCGAATACAGAAGTGAACGGCGCAGGCGCGGGATTTGGTCAGCGATGCTGCGAACCGTGACATCAATCAAGAGGAGCGGGGCGGGCAGAACAGGGGACCTGGGCGGGATAAAGGGTGAGTAGACGGAGCCTCTAGGTGCTGATTCTACACCCACATAGCACCTAGAGGCTCATTAGCATATTATAAAAGTGCATATTTTATCAGAACGGCTGCAGGGAGAAATGTAAAAAACATACTGTTATGTAGTGCTGACATTAGCGCATCGCTAATGTCAGCAGTCAGCTACATAACAGTATTTCTGATGGTAGAAACCCTTTAAGTGACGTCCACCAGCGCCGTACATGTACGGCGCGGGTCCTTATGGGATTAACGGTACACACTCAGATTGGGTCACTGTCACTAGTGGGGTACCACAGGGGTCAGTACTGGGCCCTATTGTTATTCTCCTCAAAATATTTATTTATGATCTTGTAGAAGGCTTGCACAGTAAAATATCAGTTTTTGGAGATGACCCTAAACTGTGTAAGGGTACTTTCACAGTTGCGTTTTGAGGATCTGGCAGGCAGTTCCGTTGCTGAAACTGTCTTCCGAATCCGGAAATCCATATGCAAACGGATATAATTTGTAGACGGATCCAGATGCGGAACCGTCTGACAAATGCATTGAAATTCCGGATCCGTCTCTCCGGTGTCATCTGGAAAAACGGATCCGGTATTTTTTTTTTTGCATTTTTAAAGGTCTGCGCATGCGCAGATCGGGAGACCAGATCTGTTTTTCCGGAAACACTTGGTACCGGATCCAGCATTAATACATTTCAATGGAAAATAATGCCGGAATGTTCCGGAATTTTGGCCGGAGAAAATACCACATTCAGAATGCATTAGGATAAAACTGAAGCGTTTTTTCCGGTATTGAGCCCCTGTGACGGAACTCAATACCGGAAAAGAATAACGCTCGTGTGAAAGTACCCTAAAGTAATTAACACAGAAGAGGACAGTTTACGGCTGCAGATAGATCGGGATAGATTGGAGACCTGGGCAGAGAAGTGGCAGATGAGGTTTAACACTGACAAATGTAAGGTTTTTCACATGTGAAGGAATAATGCAAGTCACCCGTACATACTAAATGGTAAAACACTGGATAACACGGACATAGAAAAGGAAATAGGAATTTTGATAAACCGCAAACTAAGCTGTAAAAACCAGTGTCAGGCAGCTGCTGCCAAGGCCAATAAGATAATGGGTTGCATCAAAAGGGACATAGATTCCCGTGATAAGAACATAGTCCTACCACTTTACAAATCGCTAGTCAGACCACACATGGAGTACTGTGTACAGTTCTGGGCTCCTGTGAACAAGGCAGACATAGCAGAGCTGGAGAGGGTCCAGAGGAGGGCAACTAAAGTAATAACTGGAATGGGGCAACTACAGTACCCTGAAAGATCATCAACATTAGGGTTATTCACTTTAGTGAAAAGACGACTGAGGGGAGATCTAATTACTATGTATAAATATATCAGGGGTCAGTACAGAGATCTATCCCATCAGCTATTTATCCCCAGGACTGTGACTGTGACGAGGGGACATCCTCTGCGTCTGGAGGAAAGAAGGTTTGTACACAAACATAGAAAAGGATTCTTTACGGTAAGAGCAGTGAGACTATGGAACTCTCTGCCTGAGGAGGTGGTGATGGTGAATTCACTTAGAGTTCAAGAGGGGCCTGGATGTATTTCTGGAGTGTAATAATATTACAGGCTATGGCTACTAGAGAGGGGTTGTTGATCCATGGAGTTATTAAAGTGAGAAAAATTGGCTTCTACCTCACAGTTTTTTTTTTTTTGCCTTCCTCTGGATCAACTTGCAGGATAACAGGCCGAACTGGATGAACCGATGTCTTTTTTTCAGCTTTATAAACTATGTTACTATGTAATGCTGCCCTCAGACCGAAAAAAGGTTGTGCACCCCTGGTCTAGAGCCTTATATAAATCAGGATCTTTAATATACCGGTAATTCTGCAACAGAGTAATCTAGGGGTCTCTGTTACCTCCAGCCCAACTTTCAAAGTGCTGGAGTTCATGTGCTAAAAAGTATACCCAAGAGTCTGACAGTGACACCCCCCCCCCCCCCCCCCCCCATCTGCCTCATGCCACTGGAGATCTTATAGACAAATCATTGCACTAGAGAAGTGCCCTGAAGAGCTCATTGACTTGATAAAAGTACTTACAGTAAGCGGTATCCAAACCCGAGAATTATGAAACAAATAAAGCAGCTGAGGCATCCAAGTAATTTTGATTAGATTGATCCTCCACACCACAGAGAGTGGTAATTTGGGCCAAAACCCACAATTTCTACTTAAATCTACTAATGAGGGGAGACAGGTTCAGTCGAAACAATAATTCCTAATTATTTACACTCAGTGACTAAATGACATTTATTTACCAGTGCAGGGATATAAGCAGAACCCTTTTACTTTCTTCTCCGAGGCATCTACAGCATGGATTAATTACTTACCCTTTTATAATTAGCTTGTCACACACATTTTTTTTTTTACAGCTGAGAATATACTATTTTTTACTTCTATTCCTAAGGCCAAATAATTACACATGGACTGTTTTTTCAGACATACATTAGTGTTTTCTGTGCTGTTGTGTGAGAATGCGACTTCACATGGTCTGGGGAAAGCTGAAAAAAAGCCATTTCGCTACTGTGAGCACCTCAGCCTTCTGAAACAGCTGATCGGCGGGGTTCCCGGTTGTCGTACCTCCACCGATCATATACTGGTGACCTATGCAGAGGATAGGTAAACAGTATTTAAGTCTCGGGAAAAAAAAAAAGTGTCTTTAAAATAAATACTAATGTAATTTAAAGAATATGTACACATTTTGTCACTCAAAGCCAGAAGTGTAGCTAGGTGTCACGAATACATGGGAGGGGAGAGACACAGAACTAGGCCTCAAGGCTAGGGAGAGGGAAAAGGTCACCTCCTAGGAAAAAGGTCACCTCCGGGAGCTGCGCTGCGTGTACCGCTGGAGACGAACGGTTGGTCTGCAGAGCGCACAGAGCCCACTCAGCCTGGTGGGGACCGGGAGCCGGCGGGGTACATAGTTTACAGCGGAGGAGATAGCCAAATTCCCGCCATTCGGCCATCTGGCCTGCTTCCCCGAAGCAACAAGAAGGGGGAGGAGCCCAGAACAGCACAACTATCTGCCTGAGCAGAGTCCTAAGGAACCAGTTCAGCAACACAGCGCAGCTACAGCCTCCTAAATACTCCTAATTGTGAAAATATCCCTGCTGTCTGAACTTCTACACTACTCATAATCCCACTCATTAGAGTCAAATATAACCCCAGGGGGGAACACCCTTTGACTCCTACTGGCAGCGTCATAGAATAGGAAAATATGCTTAATTTCAAAAGGCCCTGAGCTCAGATTTACCTACTGTCCACCTTTTTTATCCTGACATAACAACCGCAAAAACCACAGAACGCAGCCGAAAAACTGTGGGAATTTGCTAGACAACCACATAGGAGCTTGCGGTCACCACTACCGCAGCAGAATGTGCATACCAGGGCTAGTACTACGTCAGATTTATCAGCACCCATTAACTCCTCTGAGGAGGACCATAACGAGCTCACACTTAAACAGGTATCAGCTTACGTCCTGGAGGCAATTACAGCATGCAAGACATCTCTCACAGGGAAACTAGATGAAGTTAACATTGACCTGGGGCTACTTGCCAAGACCTGCACAACCTGAGAGAAAGGGTTTAACACACTGATCCATATCTGATCTCAATACCAAAGCAGAGCTCTGAAAGCAGAAAGCAGACGACCTTGAAAATAGGCTTCGCAGAAACAACATCAGAATTATTGGCTTGCCTGAAAGAGCGGAAGGCCGCACTCCGGACGAGTTTATAGAAAAATGGATGAAATGACTTTTCCCAGATGCAAATTTATCTCCGGCATATGCGGTAGAAAGGGCTCACAGAGTACCAGCAAGACCCCCCTCCCCACCAGGGGCCCCATCCTGACCTATGCTTGCAAGATTTCTCAACTGCAAAGATAGAGACCGGATACTGGCACTAGCCAGACGACGACAAGAAATCAAGTATGACAACACCAGGGTCTCCATCTTTCCGGATTTCTCCATGGAACTACAGAACTGTGCACCCCACAGTATTCAGTATAGCACCCTATAGTATACAGCACTCCATACTATACAGTATACAGCACCTCATAGTTTATAGTAGAGCAGTATAGCACACTGCAGTATACAGCACCCCACAGCAGGGGAATAGCTACAGGGGAAGCAGACGAAGCGGCTGCTTTGGGGCCCTGACCCAGAATGGGCCCATTCAGGAGGAGGAGGACTAAAAGACTTTGTCAGGGCCCCCTCAACAGTATTACACAATTAAATTATATACAGTGGCAGTATAGACAGTGTAGAAAACAGATGGAACAGCTGCCGGGCCTGAGAAAGCGATCTTTAGTAGCCACAGGAATGGGGGCGGCATGAAAGGAAAGGGTTGCAAAAAAATTACTGGGGGAGGGCGCCACATTAAAAAATTTGCTGTGGGGCCCAGTCATTTCTAGCTACGCCACTGCCCCACAGTATACAGCACCCCATACTATACAGTATACAGTAGAGCAATATAGCACCCCACAATATACAGCACCCCCCACTATACAGTAGAGCAGTATAGCACACCACAGTATACAGCCCCCCACAGTATACAGCACCCTATAGTATACAGTAGAGCAGTATAGCACCCCACAGTATACAGCAGGGCAGTACAGCACACCACAGTATACAGCCCCCCACAGTATACAGCACCTCATAGTATACAGTAGAGCAGTATAGCACACCACAATATACAGCACCCCATAGTATACAGTAGAGCAGTATAGCACACCACAATATACAGCACCCCACAGTATACAGTAGAGCAGTATAGCACCCCACAGTATACAGCACCCCATAGTATGCAGTAGAGCAGTATAGCACCCCACATTATACAGTAGAGCAGTATAGCGCACCATAATATACAGCACACAGTAGAGCAGTATAGCACCCCACAATATACAGCACCCCCCACTATACAGTAGAGCAGTATAGCACACCACAGTATACAGCACCCTATAGTATACAGTAGAGCAGTATAGCACCCCACAGTATACAGTAGGGCAGTACAGCACACCACAGTATACAGCCCCCACAGTATACAGCACCTCATAGTATACAGTAGAGCAGTATAGCACACCACAATATACAGCACCCCATAGTATACAGTAGAGCAGTATAGCACACCACAATATACAGCACCCACAGTATACAGTAGAGCAGTATAGCACCCCACAGTATACAGCACCCCATAGTATACAGTAGAGCAGTATAGCACCCCACATTATACAGTAGAGCAGTATAGCGCACCATAATATACAGCACACAGTAGAGCAGTATAGCACCCCACAATATACAGCACCCCCCACTATACAGTAGAGCAGTATAGCACACCACAGTATACAGCCCCCCACAGTATACAGCACCCTATAGTATACAGTAGAGCAGTATAGCACCCCACAGTATACAGTAGGGCAGTACAGCACACCACAGTATACAGCCCCCCACAATATACAGCACCTCATAGTATACAGTAGAGCAGTATAGCACACCACAATATATAGCACCCCACAGTATACAGCACCCCATAGTATACAGTAGAGCAGTATAGCACACCACAATATACAGCACCCCACAGTATACAGTAGAGCAGTATAGCACACCACAATATACAGCACCCCACACTATACAGCACCCCACCCTATACAGTAGCTTACAGTATATTAGCATAACAGCCCCTGTCACCTTTCCCTGATGTAATCTTCACAAAAAAAGCTCCACAGTTAAGGCAAACTTCTCCTGCAGCAACACTCCTGGTAGAAAGGACCTTTGATTACCTCATAGCCATGTGACCAGTAATATTGCTAGGTTACTGGTCACATGGTGATGATGTCATCTAAGGTCTTTTCTCCCAAGAAAATCACAGTTCTCACAGTTCGCTGCCTGGAGTGCCGGCAGGCATGGCATGGCAGCGCAGCACCCCCCTGTGTAGCTGACAGCCTGACACCCAGGGCAGTGGCCAGCAGGGCTCAAGAGGAAGCTGCCTTGGGCCCCCCAGGAGCAACTGGGCCAGGGGCAGCTGCCCCTTTTGCCCCTTGTTAAAGATTGCCCTTCCTACATCAGCAGAGAACTTTCACACCCAAGGGGTTCCACAAGTTACTTTGACACCAAAGAGTGAGAGATCAGACTTGAATGACTTTGCCAGAAATATGGTACGCCGTGAGCTCATTAACACCAGCCTCTCAAGGTTTGACGGCTGTCCAGAGAGCTACAGGGCTTGGAGATCAAACTTCAAGGCTGCTTTTGCTGATCTCAACCTTACTACTAAGGAGGAACTTGATTTGCTCATAAAGTGGCTGGGGCCAGAATCTGCAGATCGTGTTAAAAGATTGAGAGCAGTACATGTTGACCATCCAGATGCAGGTCTTGTTGCTGCATGGGCAAGACTTTAGCAAGCCTATAGTAGCTCTGAACCCATAGAAAGCGCTCTATTTAAGAGACTGCAAAACTTCCCAAAAATAGGGAACAAAGACTATCGCAAGGTACAAGATCTAAGTGACCTCCTCCTGGAGATAGAGTTGGCAAAGACAGACCCAAGTCTACCTGGACTAAGCTTCCTGGGCACCGCATATGGGTCAACCCAGTGGTGTCTAAACTGCCATACAGCCTGCAAGCAAAATGGGCACAACAGGGCTCAAGGTACAAAAGAGACTATAACGTATCTTTTCCTTCATTCTCATATTTTTGCTGGTTCATTAGTGATTAAGCCTGGACGAGAAACAATCCCAGCTTCAGCTTCAGTGAACCCAACTTGCCTGCTTCATCATCATCATCAAGGTATGATAACACAGCAGCTAAACATAGAGACTTTAATAGAGCAATATCTGTTAAAAGGACAGACTTCTCAGTCCTCACAACCTCACCTACTAATCAGGGCGTTGTGGATGACAGAGATAAAGACCCTAATCGTCAGTGTCCTATTCACAAGAAGCCTCACCCTCTTAAGAAATGTCGTGGGCTTAGGGCAAAGACTTTACAAGAGCGCAGGTAGATTCTCCAGAAACTTGGAATATGCTACATGTGCTTTGCTTCTTATAGCCATTTGCTAAAGACTGTAAAGTTGTCATCAAGTGCACTAATACAGTAGCGATAGACATGTTTCTGCTATGCATCCTACTCCATTTCCAGACAACCAACAGCAGTTACCTACCTCCACCCCTGTCTCAAATCATGGCGGGGAGCAACAAAGTCATGCCCCAGCCAAAGATAATGTTTCTTCATCATGCACAGAAGTCTGTGGAAAAGGCATGGACCACAAGTGCTGTGCCAAGATATACCTAGTCAAGATATACCCAAAGGGTCATCCTGAGAAAGCTGCTAGGATGTATTCTATAATACATGAACAGAGCAACAGATCCCTGGTTAAGCCTAAATTCTTTGATCTTTGGTTTAGAGGGTCACACCACACCGTATACTCTCAGAACCTGTTCTGGTCGTGTAGACACCTTCGGCAGAAGGGTCGATGGGTTCATGGTTTCTCATATCAACGAAGGAGAGAGCATACTCCTGCCAACATTAGTTGAGTGTGACCATATACCAGAGTAAAAGGATGAGATTCCCACTCCAGAAGGTGCATATCAACATCCTCACTTAAGGCACCTTGTTGATGAGATTCCTGCAATGGACATGAGCGCTGAAATCTTTGTCCTGCTAGGAAGGGATATTCTCAGAGTACATAAAGTATGCGACCAGTGCGATGGACCTGACGATGCCCCTTATGCACAGACTTGACCTAGGCTGGGTAATAGTGGGCGATGTATGCTTGGCCAGGATGCGTACGTCATCTGAGATCCACTCCTTCAAAACTTACTTGGGAAATAGACGTGCATCCCACTTCAAACAGTGCCCTCACCAATATGAAGTAAAGGAGAAGCCTCTTGATATCATCCAAGTACCTGATGTTACTCCTGTTCTTTGTGACAACCTTGGTACCACAGTGTTTTGTGCTACAAGTGATGATAACAAAATAGCCTTGTAAGTTGAAAACAGAGAGTTCATCAAAATAATGGACAAAGAATTCTTTCAGGATGAGTCCAGCTGGGTTGCACCATTACCTCTTCGTGCTACAAAGGCCAAACTCCCAACCAATCGTGAACAAGCTCTATCCAGACTCAACTCACTTCAACGAACACTAAAGGACAGGCCTGAAATGAAGGACCATTTCATTGCCTTTACGAAAAGGATCTTTGACAATGATCACGCCGAACCAGCGCCACCACTTCAAAGACACGATGAGTGCTGGTACCTGCCTTTCTTCGGAGTGTATTATCCACATAAGCCAAAACAAATCAGGATAGTATTTGACTCCAGTGCCAAGCATCAAGGCGTATCCCTAAACGTTGTTCTTCCCACTGCGCCGAATCAAACCAACAACCTTGTAGTAGATGTACTTATGAGGTTTAGAAGAGAACCAGTTGCCAAAACTGCTGATATTGAGTAAATGTTTCATTGCTTCATTGTACACGAAGACCATAGGAACTTCCTAAGGTTTCTGTGGCACCGTAACAACAACATGGACAATGAGATTATTGAATACCGCATGAAGGTACATGTTTTCGGAAATAGTCCCTCACCCGCTGTTACAATATATGGTTTACGAAGGACTGCCCTTGATGGAGAAAAGGAGTATGGCGCGGATGCTCGACACTTCATTGAGAGAGACTTTTATGTTGACAATGGACTTAAGTCTTTACCTACAGACGAAGAAGCCATAGACCTGCTCCGAAGATTGCCTCAAATAGTGTTGCTGTTATGAAAGCCTTTCAACCTGGTGATCATGCTACAGGGTTTAAAGACTTAAATTTGGGAATGGACATGCCACCTGTACAGAGAAGTCTTGGCCTACGGTGGGACTTATTAAAAGATACCTTCGGCTTTTAAGTCAGCTCTGCAGACAAGCCATTTACCAAGCGTGGTGTTCTGTCAGTGGTGAACAGTCTATACGATCAGTGGGATTTGTGGCTCCCATCATCATACAGCTCTCAGAGTCTATTAAAGATTGGGACTCTCCACTGCCATCAGACAAGCTTTCAAAGTGGGAGTCCTGGAAACAATCTGTACATGCCTTAGATAGAATCTGTATACCATGCTGCTACACCTCCGCTTCCCTTGCTACAAGTCAGAGAAAAGAGCTTCAGATCTTCTCAGACGCATCTACTGAGGCCATAGCGGCTGTTGCCTACCTCAAGGCGAGAGACTCCTCTAATCAAACCCACATAGGGTTTCTGTTTGGGAAAGCTAAGTTAGCACCTAAGCCTGAGCACACAATTCCTAGGCTTGAACTTTGTGGGACTGTGCTAGCTCTAGAAATTGCAGATTTCATACTGCGTGAGCTAGACATTCAGATAGATGACACCAAATTCTACACAGACAGTAAAGTTGTTCTGGGCTCCATATACAACCAGACTAAACATTTCTATGTGTATGGCATTATGTCCCATCTGAAATTAATCCTGCAGATCATGCCACCAGGCCAGTGTCTGCAAGTGTCTTTGCAAATTCTTCTTGGTTAACAGGTCCTGAATTCCTGCTGGATAATCCAGAAGAAACCACAGCTGATGTCTTCAGTCTTCTAGAACCTGACAAAGATCCAGAGACCCCAACTATCCTTACCCCAGCTACCCTGCTTACCCACAAACTTGGGTTCATTCCTGTTCCACCTGGAAACTTTAAAGCAGGAAATCTGTGCTATGACCAGTGGAAGCGAGTACAACACCTCTCCAACTGCTTCTGAAATCGTTTGAAGATGGAGTATCTTTCTACTCTGCAAGGACGCAAGAAATGGCAACGCCCAAACCCTAACATACAAGTTGGAGATCTCGTTCTGCTCAAGGACCAGCAAGCCGAAAGAATCGAGTGGCCTATGGGACTTATTGTAAAGAGTGTTCCTAGTGCTGACGGTATGGTACGCAAGGTGGAGGTGAAAGTTGCAAGACAATGGACTGTAAAGACTTTCATCAGAGCTATCACAAAACTTATTCTGCTCTTGCCCTTTGGAGAATGAACTTGCTTGCGTATGCTGCTGGATTCTACCTGTGACTTCAAGAAGGAAGTGTCTTGAACTTTAATTGATACAACTTGAGGTCTTACATGGTTGTTGCATTATACGCATGTTTTCTTTTATGTCTTTCAGGTCCTTAGACATCAAAGCAAATTGCACTGTTGTTTATTTGCATTTGTATAACTACCGTTATGGTGTAAATAGTGACATTTACAATGCCACACGGGGAGTATGCTGTTACACAGTTCATATTTACATTAATGTAGATGGGAATTTATATAGTTTATTCTTTGAACCATTTCCTATGGATATGTCTATGGTTAGTTATATGCTATTTTATGGTAATGCACTTGTTTTTTCCATGTTCCCTACCCTGAGATCTATGACTTATTTCCTTTGTTTGCAATGCTCCACCCTTCTTCTGGAGTACAGCACTTCCTGTATCATGGATGCAGCTAACAGGCCACATGTAACGGGGACACATGTATTCTTCATGGTAGGCTAAAGAAAGTATCATCTCTTGACAGCATAATACTGAGATCCATTCATTCTGCTGTATCCTGTTGTCTGATGTACAGAATAAAGCAACTTTGTGGATTAACACGGTATTGGTGAGTTCAACTATCTGCTGAGGATTGTCCGCAGTGATTATATCTGCTTATGCAGGCCAGACATAGAAGTCTTACAAGGGATAGATCGCTATCACAACAATCAGAGTCATAATACTGTGTACATGCCTTTAGGCAGATCAGACTGGACAGGCTTCTTTCATGTGGCAAGATTGAAGGTGGTAGACATATTCAAGTACCTAGGTGTCCATATCACTAAGTGACATTCCTGGGTCCTGTCGCTCAATATTTACCCTTTAATTGAACACATACGGAACAAATTTCAAAGCTAGAAATCATTGCCTATTTCTGTAGCAGGACACATTAATTTAATTAAAATTATTATACTCCCCAAGGCTTTGTACGTCTTACAACACTCAGAAGTGCATATACCCAAATCAGTATTCAAAGAAATGGATTCCCTGACTAGGGTCTTCATTTGGGGCAGGTCTTGGGCTAAACTAAGCCTAGATACACTACGGCGCCTAAAATCAGAGAGCGGTATGGCGCTTCCGGATTATTTTATATACTACCTAGCGGGCCAGTTGTGGCTCATTCATAGCTGGTATACAGCTGCCCACCTCGGAAGTATTTTTTTAAACATTATCTAAACTGATGCCGTTACACAGGTTGGCACAAATAATCTGGAAAGAGGCCAAATCAATGTCCCAATTTGCGGATGTTGTTTCGGATATACCCCTATGGGACAATCAATGCCACAGGTACAGGTGGTTATGGGGGCTGACAGATGGAAATCGGCAGGGGTTAAAACTCTTGACCAGGGAGTGCTAATGATGTTCTTGACTCTCTCACAAAAATATGACATCCCCCGAACCCATTTCTTTTCGTATCTACAATTTAGATCTGCCATACAAAGCAAGCGCCTGATCCCTAATACCACTACCATCTCTAAGTACCCACTTATTGGAGTCGTTAAAACCCAGATTCCTAGTGGACTAGTCTCAGCAATATACTCACTTTTGATACATGTGAAAGCCAGTGCCACCCCCCTCACAGTAATAGACAAGTGGAAAATACAGATACCCACACTTACAGAGGAATCAATAGTGGATTTATTGGAATCACATTTACAAGTATTACCAGCAGTCAATAATAAAATAATTCAGCTGTACATCATTCATCAGACAGATCTCACACCAGTCAGGTTATATAGAATGGGCAGATCACCATCCACGGCATGTCCATGTTGTGGGGAACTGGAAGGGGATTTCTGACACATGATGTGGAGATGCAGCCCAATTGCTGCCTTCTGGAGAGAGGTGACAGTCTTTCTTTCCACTTTATTGCCAGTCCAGGTGGTACGCACTCCTGAAGATTGCCTTCTAGGAATATTGAGTGAAGATAGTTGGGACCACTATATGACAATATTTTTGAGGGAATCGTTGTTCATTGCACACAAGTGTATTGCTCTGAGATGGTATAGCCCCAATACACCGACATTAAGCATGTGGAAATCACAGATAAATTTTGATTTTACCATATATTGTGTTGATATTTTAACACTGAAATAAACCTCAGAAATTTTGACAAGGTTTGGGGCCTTTGGTGTGGGTCACCCCACACTCTGTACTCAACTTCGAGAATGTGCCTAGCCCCACATCTGTTCATAGCTCCTCTGCTCAGTCTGTTTAATGGGGCCATCTACGTGTAATTTGTACTGCTATTTCTAACATTGTGATAAAATATTTGCAACAGTGCAATAGTTAGAGAAAATGTAATTGTGGATTCTATACTTCTGATTGTATTCTGGTCTGTAATATGGAGTGTAAGATATCACTGCTGTTTCTCTCCTGTTAATAAAAGAGTAAAAAAAAAAAAAGAGGAGTAAAAAAGTTCTCAGGGGCCTGAGTAGTTTTTACTCCAGGTGCTCGGACTGCCGGTGGTGCACGTAAATTCATAAATTAGGCTAATCCTCCGGCAGTGCAGAGGGGGAATAAAGATTGCCATAAAAAGCCAGTCTTTGTAAATGACACCCGTAATGTACACCTGATAAAATCTATTATAGGGTACACGGCGGTACCAATACACCTTGCATCCGGGGGTTTTGCTGGTGCTGAAACAAGAACAAGTTCGCTGTGATGGAACAAAAAGAATAACCACATAAACAGGGGATGGTAAATGTCACACACATCCCACTGCTGACCCCTGGGCCTGCCCACTCCTCCTACGCAGCCCAGCATTGGAATGTGTGGACTGCAGGGGAAACTTCTGCGTCTGGGGCATGTGCCCCGCCCCCCACTCCTCCCTTGCTGCATCCCTGTACAAGCTGTCTTGAGTAAAAATATCCTGTAATTTTGAATATACAATTTTAATCAGACCTATGTGTCTCCATGGTTAAAGACTACAAACAAGCCCTGTGTGATCTGGATCATCACATAACATTAGTCGCAAGCGCATACACAGACATAAAGGGGGAAATTCAGTTTTAACAAGGATACAGTGGGAGTTTGGAACATTTTTAGCTGTCTTTTTAATGTCTCTATTATTTGTATGTATTTTTTAGGATGGTCAGTCCGATATTCTGTACACGTTCTGGAATTCTGTTACACAGATACTTTCATCTCATTTTGAGAAGGCAACAACCTGTAAGTTTAATTTTTTGAACATTTTTATTCCATCTAAGTTTGAGAAAATATTTAGTACCCAGTTTTAAGTTTAGCTTTATTATTTTATTGATAAAATGAAAGATACTCCTAGACAGTACAAGCTGTTATAACCAACCCTCATCTTACATGTATCTAGTAAGTGTAATAGAATAGTATTTATTCTATAGCATGTTCACATTAGCAATGAATACCGTATTTTTAGCTCTATAAAGCGCACCTGACCATAAGACACACCAAGTTTTAGAGGAAGAAAATAAGAAAAAGTATATATTTTTCATCAGACCTCAAATCATAACCCCTATCTTAATCAGACCTGACCTCAGATCAGACCCCCAATTCTTATCATACCTAAGATCAGACTTAGTCTTCACCAGAACCCCAATCTTCATCAGACCTCAGATCTCAGATTTTCAGTCTAAGTCAGACCTCAGATCAAACCCTCAGTTCAGACAGAAAATAAAAAAACTTATCTCTTCTGCTCTAGACGGCACCACCACACGGGAGATTCAGCAAGCTCCTCCTTCTGCGTTGCACAGCGTCAGTTCATATTACGCACTTGCGCTCACTACGTCCTGATGCTGTACGCTGTTAAGACACAGCACATTGTTGCACCCGGAAGAAGACCAAAGAGCAATGAGTAATATAAGAACTAAGAGTGCTACACTCACCGCTCCTTGGTCCTTCTGTACTAATGAGTGCTTCCATAATGAAAGTGCTCATTATTATTCTCTTTGTAAGACTCACTGCCATTTTTCTCCCACATTTGGGGTAAGAAGTGTGTCTTAATTAAACGGTAGATATGGTAGTTACCACACATTTTTATAAAGTTACATGTACATTTTTCTATACACAGTGGTATATAGGTATTGTAGGTTTGTCCTATTGATCCAGGGACATTGCTGTGGTTGAGGTCATAGTTCGAACAGTTTGACAAAGTGTGCTGCACAAATCCCATCCCTAAACCTGATTAACAATATAACCTTATTTCATGGATGTGTGTACTGTATGTACTCAGTGCTAGAAAATGATTGGTTCACTAAATTGAAAGGAATGTAATTTTCCTATACAGTGGAAAAATCTGTGCTCATTTTAGGCCATAATGAATGAATTTCCTACCATAGATTTCACCCACTGTGTTGTAGAGGGTGAAGTTTTCTGCAAAATTCACATGTAAAACTGCTACTCGATTCCACATATTTTCATTTATATTACAGATTTTGACCACAGGGTTTTATTCTCACCAGTAGTAATGTGTTAAGAATAGTTTGAAGTCTGGTCATATACATAATGGAGTGATGACATGGCTTTTTCGTTATATACTGTTGAGCTCCAAATACTCTGTATTAAAGGGAGTCTGTCGCAAGGACATTCACTGTTATACCAGGTACAATGCCCTTTAAAGCTAGCTTAACTACAGTAAATGTAATGATACCTTTTACTTGGTGATCCGCTACTTCATTCTAAAGAGTTTTTATTGTAAACCTTTTACCAATACCACTCTCCCTTATTCACTTTTACATTGCCCACATTTTTGTTCTGTCTCATAGTTTCCACCTTCCTGAAGCAGGCTTTTGAAGGAGAATATCCTAAACTACTTAGACTGTACAATGACTTGTGGAAACGTCTCCAGCAATACAGTCAGAACTTACAAGGTTCCTTTACAAGTAGTGGCAACTCTGATTTTGTCCCAGAGTTACAGCAAATTGAAGATGACACACGAGATGTTTTCACAATGAAGAAACTAGATCAGGAGTGAGTACGCATATGCCGAGTAGAATCCATTTAAAGAGGACCTTTCACCGATTCTTACCCTATGAACTAACTATAGAGACATGTAGAGCGGCGCCCGGGGATCTCACTGCACTTACTATTATCCCCGGGCGCCGCTCCGTTCTCCCGTTATGCCCTCCGGTATCTCCGCTCACTAAGTTATGGTAGGCGGAGATTCCAGTCCCTAAGTTATGGTAGGCGGAGTCTGCCCTTGTTCTGCTCTAGCGCTGGCCAATCGCAGAGCAGAGCTCACAGCCTGGGAGGTTATTTTCTCCCAGGCTGTGAGCTCTGCAATGCGATTGGCCAGCGCTACAGAAGAACAAGGGCAGACTCCGCCTACCATAACTTAGGGAACGGAGATACCGGAGGGCATAGCAAGAGAACGGAGCGGCGCCCGGGGATAATAGTAAGTGCAGTGAGATCCCCGGGCGCCGCTCTCCATGTCTGTATAGTTAGTTCATAGTGTAATAATCGGTGAAAGGTCCTCTTTAAGTCTATTCATTGCTATTAAAGGGAACCTGTCACCGGGATTTTGGGTATAGAGCTGAGGACATGGGCTGCTAGATGGCCGCTAGCACATCCGCAATACCCAGTACCCATAGCTCTGTGTGCTTTTATTGTGTAAAAAAACTATTTGATCCATATGCAAATTACCCTGAGATGAGTCAGAGCTTGAAAATATGACTCTTCTCTGGTCAGACAAGTAAGATGTGACTCTTTTATGTTAATTTGCATAAAAGGTGGGAAGAACAAAAATGCATAATACTTATTGAATTCGTCTGCAAATGAAATTAAAAGTGTAATTTATATGTTTAGGGTAACACAATGAACATTTAGAAACGCTCAGTGAGGGTAGCATAGTAGAGGTGGCAGGTTCCCTTTAAGTCAGACAGTTCACATTAAAGTCAACTATAATATAATAATAATTTTGTCAATGCAAGTCCAACAGCTCTTCTGTGTAATCGCTTGTTTCACATCCTTCACTCGGGTAGGCATACACATGTTTTTTTATTAGTATTACATTGCTTTTGTTGGTTATGATTTCAATTATGTACTTTACTTGCAGTGCCTTGAAATACAGGGTGGGCCATTTATATGGATACACCTTAATAAAATGGGAATGGTTGGTGATATTAACTTCTTGTTTGTGGCACATTAGTATATGTGAGGGGGGAAACTTTTCAAGATGGGTGGTGACCATGGCGGCCATTTTGAAGTCGGCCATTTTGAATCCAACTTTTGTTTTTTCAATAGGAAGAGGGTCATGTGACACATCAAACTTATTGGGAATTTCACACGAAAAACAATGGTGTGCTTGGTTTTAGCGTAACTTTATTCTTTCATGAGTTATTTACAAGTTTCTGACCACTTATAAAATGTGTTCAATGTGCTGCCCATTGGGTTGGATTGTCAATGCAACCCTCTTCTCCCACTCTTCACACACTGATAGCAACACCGCAGGAGAAATGCTAGCACAGGCTTCCAGTATCCGTAGTTTCAGGTGCTGCACCATTGATGGTATGGTGTGGTATATGGGGTACAAAGATAGTGGGGCCATTCTTCATCAATGGAAACCTCAAGGCCACTGGATATGCGAAATTGCTACATGATGATGTGTTTCCCTCTTTATGCACTGAAGCTGGCACGTTCCCTGAGTTTTTCCAGCAAGATGGTGCACCACCACATTATGGGTGTCAGGTCCAAGCATTCCTAGATGAACAGTTTCCTGGAAAGTGGATTAGTTGTCGTGGGCCAGTTGAATGGCCCCCAAGGTCTCCCGATCTGACCCCCTTAGACTTTTATCTTTGGGGTCATCTGAAGGCAATTGTCTATGCTGTGAAGATACGAGATGTGCAGCACCTGAAACTACGGATACTGGAAGCCTGTGCTAGCATTTCTCCTGCGGTGTTGCTATCAGTGTGTGAAGAGTGGGAGAAGAGGGTTGCATTGACAATCCAACACAATGGGCAGCACATTGAACACATTTTATAAGTGGTTAGAAACTTGGAAATAACTCATGAAAGAATAAAGTTGCCTTAAAACCAAGCACACCATTGTTTTTCTTGTGAAATTCCCAATATTTTTGATGTGTCACATGACCCTCTTCCTATTGAAAAAACAAAAGTTGGATTCAAAATGGCCGCCATGGTCACCACCCATCTTGAAAAGTTTCCCCCCCTCACATATACTAATGTGCCACAAACAGGAAGTTAATATCACCAACCATTCCCATTTTATTAAGGTGTATCCATATAAATGGCCCACCCTGTAGTATTCATATCCCTTGAATTTTTCCACATTGTTTCTAGTTACACCCACAAACTTATATGTATCTTATTGGTATTTTATGTGATAGACCAACCCAAAGCAGCAAGTGTGTGTGAAGTAAAAAGAAAATGATACATGGTTTTCATTATTTTTAATAGATAAAAATCTGAAAAGTGTGGTGTGCATTTGTATTCAGCCCTCTGTATTCTGATACCCCATAAATAAAATCTATTGTGACCAACTGCCTTCAGAAGTCACCTGGATAGAGTCCACCTGTGTGTAATTTATTCTCAGTATAACGACAGCTGTCCTGTGAAGGCTTCAGAGGTTTGTTAGTGAACATTGGTGATCAAACAGCATCTTGAAAACCAAAGAACACACCAGACAGGTCAGGGAAAAAGTTGTGAAGAAGTATAAAGCAGGGTTAGGTTATAAAAAAAAATGTCCCATGCCCTGAACATCTCACAAAGCACTGTTCAATCCATCATCCGATAATGGAAGGAGTATGGCACAATTTCAAACCCACCAAGACATGGCCGTCCACTTAAACTGACAGCCCAGGCAAGGAGAGCACTAATTAGGGAAGCAGCCAAGAGACCCATGGTCCCTCTCGAGGAGCTTCAGAGATCCACAGGAGCTCAGGTGGGAGAATCTGTTCACAGGACAACTATTAGTTGTGTACTCCACAAATCTTGCCTTTTTTGAAGAGTGGCAAAAAGAAAGCCATTTTTGAAAGCAAGCCATAAGAAGTCCTGTTGCAGTTTGCCACAAGCCATGTAGTGAGCACAACAAACATGTGGAAGAAGGTTGAGACCAAAGTCAAACTTTTTGAGCTTAATGCAAAACACTGTGTGGCGGAAAACTAAAACTGCACACCACCCTGAACACACCACTCCCACCGTGAAACATGTTGGTAGCAGCATCATGCTTTGAGGATGGTTTTCTTCAGTAGGGACAGGGAAGCTGGTCAAAGTTGATGGGAACATAGATGGAGCTAAATACAGGCACTCCCTGAGAAAAAACCTGGTACAGGCTTCAAAAGACTTGAGACTAGGGAGGAGGTTCACCTTCCAACAGGACAACGACCCTAAACATACAGCCAGAGCTACAATGGAATTGTTTAGATCAAAGGATATCCATGTGTTAGAATGCCCTAGTCAAAGTCCAGACCTAAATCCCATTGAGAATCTGTGGCAAGACTTGAAAATTGCTGTTCACATGCGCTTTCCATCTAATCTGACTGAGCTTGAGCTACTTAAGAAAGAAGAATGGGCAAAAATTTCAGCCTCTAGCAAAGCTGGTAGATACATACCCCAAAAGAGTAGCTGTAATTGCAGCAAAAGGTGGTCCTACAAAGTATTGACTTGGGGGCTGAATACAAATGCACACCACACTTTCCAGATTTGTATTTATTAAAAATTTTGAAAAGCATGTATCATTTTCTTTTTCACTTCACAGATACTTGCAACTTTGTGTTGGTCTATCACATAAAATCCCCAAAACATACATGTAAGTTTGTTTGTGTAATGTGAAAAACTTTGGAAAAGTTCAAGGGGTATGATTATTTTTTTAATTTTTGTCTTTTTATCTCAATGGGTTCAGTGGACCTGCTGAAAGTTATCTTGTGTGTATGATCATGTTTGAAGTTAGTTAGGTTGACGAGTTCTAGTGTCAAATGAATTAATGTTTCAATTATGTGTGCTAGTAAAGAATAAAAATGTAGCATCTTCGTCACTTAAAGGGATTCTTTCACCTCCAAATTTGGTTTAAAAATAAACATACCACCATGTAGGGTTGGTTCCCCAAAAATTACCATACCTTTCCTGTGAAAATCCTGAGAAATGCTTTATTTGAAGTTTTTATGCAAATAAGGTTTCAGTACACCTTGGATTGTCCTGCTCCATTTTGTGCGTCTTCAATCCACCTAAAACACTAGCCAAGACTCTCCTTCATGTTCAATGGACAGTTCCTCAGATTTCAGAGCTGGATGATGCAGGGTAAGGGTACTTTCACACTAGCGGCAAGGCTCCAGCAGGCTGTTCTGGTGGGTGAACAGCCTGTCGGATCCGTGCTGCCCCTAGTGCACGCGTGCACTACCGCCCCGGCCCCATTGACATGTTTGCTGTGCTGCCGCCGGAACTCTGGCTCGCCCCCATTATAGTCAATCGGGCTGGAGCGGTATTCCGGGGGCACGCGTGCACTACCGGCAGCACGGATCCAACAGGCTGTTCACCCGCCGGAACAGCCTGCCGGAGTTCCTTGCCGCTAGTGTGAAACTAGCTTAAGCCAGGTGCACCAAACAGAGTGGCCCCATCCGCAGTACACTGATAACTTTATTTGCATAAAAATAAAAAGAAGCATTTCTCAGAATTTGAGGATCACATTTTCACGAGAAAAGTGTGGTTATGTTTTGGGGCACCTACCCAACATGGAGGAGATGAGTGAATTGATATATAGTTTTGTGGAAAAAGATTAGTAGAGCTTGTCCTTTTATTAATTTGGTAATTCTGGGCTTAGGAGTCCAGTGGGCAGTGTTATCAGTGACTGACAGATATCTCTGTATGAATGTATATACAGAGATAACAGCCAATCACTGAGTAGAAAAGCCCACCAGACTCTTAAGCCAGAATGAGTAGAGGTGTAAATGAATAAATGGCAAGTTATACAGAATCTTTTCCTACAACTATGTGCATCAGTCTGCTCTTCTCCTGTTCTATAACATGCAGCCTGTAGATATGCAGTGGTAAACTGCCATTATAATTAAATTTTGTTGTTATAAAGAATAATGCATAGAAGGCAATACTCGAGGAAGGTGTGGATACGGTCACAGAAAAGCTATTTTTAATGACCTTTTAACTTTTTTTTTTTTCTCAGCAGTTACCTACTAAATAAAATGTGAACTTCCCTTACTAGAAACCAATATAGACCTTTCTTGTACAGGGCACCTATTTGTTTAGATACCACATAATGTACCGTATTTTTCGCTTTATAAGACGCACCCGATGATAAGACGCACCCCAGGTTTAAGAGGAGGAAAATAAGAAAAAAATATTTTTCATCAGACCTCATATCAGATCATCAGATCAGACCCCAATAAATATCAGACCTCAGATCAGCCCACATTGTCAGACCCCCATCAGACCTCAGATCAGCCCTCAATGTTAGACCCCATCAGACCTCAGATCAGACTAAAATAAAAAGGAAGACCAGGAAGGGTAAGTACTACAAGCGCTTGCGGCACTTCGCTCCCATCTCCCGTCACCTAATTCATACTAGTGAGAGCTTCCATAATGGAAGTGCTCACTAGTATTCGGTTTATAAGACGCACGTCCATTTCCCCCCCACTAATGGGGGGGAAAAAAGTGTGTCTTATAAAGCGAAACATACGGTATATGTGGAGAAATAGTGTAAACTGTGTCCTTGAAAGATGAGATACAGTTATTTGTTGAATAATTTTATTTCTTTTTTCTTTAGTCCAGAGAAAATGCTGAAAGACTCCCTGCAACCCTACGAAGCTGCCTACTTGTCTAAATCCTTGTCTAGGCTCTTTGATCCCATCAATCTGGTCTTCCCACCGGGAGGTCGAAACTCTCCTTCAGCTGATGAACTTGAGAGCATAATCAAAACTGTAGTAAGGTGTGTGGTACTGTGTATAGGGAGTATGCATCGATGTTTTCTCAAGGCTGTTTGTATGGCTAAATATGCATATTAAAATTAAGATGTCAATTTATATGCAGAATTGCTGATAATTTTTAGCATCTTTTATTATCTCTTCCATTTTCAAACTGTAATGTTTTCTTGACTGTCACAACCACTGTGCAGATAAGTTACAGCCCATGATATCATCCATGGTGTTTATTGAACATGGATCATTTTCCATCCGTTTCAGTACATTTGTTCCATTTGTATGTAAAGTGCATTCTAAGTGTGTGTGACCTTACACCAGCATCTAATGTAGTATCTCAATCATTCCATCCAGCCATGATCATTTAGCTTGGTATGTACAGTCAGGTCCATAAATATTGGGACATCGACACAATTCTAACATTTTTGGCTCTGTACACCACCACAATGGATTTGAAATGAAATGAACAATATGTGCTTTAACTGCAGACTGTCAGCTTTAATTTGAGGGTATTAACATCCAAATCAGGTGTAGGAATTACAACAGTTTGCATATGTGGCTCCCACTTGTTGAGGGACCAAAAGTAATGGGACAATTGACTTCTCATCTGTTCCATGGCCAGGTGTGTGTTATTACCTCATTATCCCAATTACAATAAGCAGATAAAAGGTCCAAAGTTCATTTCAAGTGTGCTATTTGCATTTGGAATCTGTTGCTGTCAACTCTCAAGATGAGATCCAAAGAGCTGTCTCTATCAGTGAAGCAAGCCATCATTAGGCTGAAAAAACAAAACAAACCCATCAGAGAGATAGCAAAAACATTAGGCGTGGCCAAAACAACTGTTTGGAACATTCTTAAAAAGAAGGAACGCACCGGTGAGCTCAGCAACACCAAAAGACCCGGAAGACCACGGAAAACAACTGTGGTGGATGACGGAAGAATTCTTTCCCTGGTGAAGAAAACACCATTCACAGCAGTTGGCCAGATCAAGAATCTACCACGAGGTCGGTGTATGTGTGTCAAAGTCAAAAATTAAGAGAAGACTTCACCAGAGTGAATACAGAGGGTTCACCACAAGATGTAAACCATTGGTGAGCCTCAAAAACAGGAAGGCCAGATAAGAGTTTGCGAAATGACATCTAAAAAAGCCTTCACAGTTCTGGAACAACATCCTATGGACAGGTGAGACCAAGATCAACTTGTACCAGAGTGATGGGAAGAGAAGAGTATGGAGAAGAAAAGGAACTGCTCATGATCCTAAGCATACCACCTCATCAGTGAAGCATGGTGGTGGTAGTGTCGTGGGCATGTATGGCTGCCAATGGAACTGGTTCTCTTGTATTTATTGATGATGTGACTGCTGATAAAAGCAGCAGGATGAATTCTGAAGTGTTTCGGGCAATATTATCTGCTCATATTCAGCCAAATGAATCAGAACTCATTGGACAGCTCTTCCCAGTGCAGATGGACAATGACCCAAAGCATACTGCAAAAGCAACCAAAGAGTTTTTTAAGGGAAAGAAGTGGAATGTTATGCAATGGCCAAGTCAATCACCTGACCTGAATCCGATTGAGCATGCATTTCACTTGCTGAAGACAAAACTGAAGGGAAAATGCCCCAAGAACAAGCAGGAACTGAAGACAGTTGCAGTAGAGGCCTGGCAGAGCATCACCAGGGATGAAACCCAGCGTCTGGTGATGTCTATGCGTTCCAGACTTCAGGCTATAATTGACTGCAAAGGATTTGCAACCAAGTATTAAAAATTGAAAGTTTGATCTATGAATATTATTATTATTATTATTATTATTATTATGTCCCATTACTTTTGATCCCTTAACAAGTGGGAGGCACATATGCAAACTGTTGTAATTCCTGCACCGTTCACCTGATTTGGATGTAAATACCCTCAAATTAAAGCTAACAGTCTGCAGTTAAAGAACATCTTGTTCATTTAATTTCAAATCCATTGTGGTCGTGTATAGAGCCAAAAATGTGAGAATTGTGTTGATGTCCCAATATTTATAGACCTGACTGTAACTCAAAATATACAGTCCTTTTCTTGTCAGGTTGGAGATAATGCATATTTTTTTTTTCTAGCTCCATTACTATTACTGTTTTGTAAATACTTGCACAGACAGCAGTTCTAGCTGAGATATGCAGTAAACAGGGTTTTTGAAGATTCTACAGTTACACCAACATAGCTTTTTTTGTCCATATAAATACCCAAAATGTTCATCCACGTTGCAAATTGAAGTCTGATTTGGTCGTAAAGTGACTTAGGAGATCATTCAGGAGATGAGAGATGGAGTCTGGATACCGAGCCATATAAATTTATAATTATTTTTTATATTATATATTACTTATACATTTTATTCTTTTAGAAGCCATACAGGCCCCTAAAGTTCTGGCCTTCCTGATGTGCTGTTTACTGCAGTGCCTACAGAATCCATACACTGCAGCTATGTATGCAGTGTTTGGATTCTGACTTCTACAATAATCTCTCCAGCGAGCGCTGTACTGGCAGGAGCACACATCGCTGCTCCTGCCTGAGCTCTGCTCAGAACATTGGACACTCTGCACCGATGAGCATTGCCAGGTTATAGCGTAGGGAATTGAGGACAGGAAGGAGAAGCGATCTGCTATGCAGTGCTCTTACCTGTTCTCGCTACACTAAAGCCTGGCATAGCATATTGATGCAGGGTATCCTGCACCGATTTTCTATGGCAGAGCTTTCAGTGGTGCACAGGCAGGAGCAGCTATGTGTGCGTCAGAATCTGGGTATCTCATACATGGCTGTGGTGAATGGATTCTGTAGGGTTCAGGAAGGCCTTAATTTTGGAGGCCTGTTTGGCTACTAAAACTATTATGGTATTTATACCAGATTATAGAAATTGGCTTAAAGATTAAGCTACACAAAATACACGCAATTAAATATTTAAAAAATGATCTAAAGGTGTCCAAATGTCACGGAACCATGAACCAGACGTACAACAAGAGATAAGTGAAAATAAGAAGGCTTTATTGAAAATAAAGCTGTAAAGCAAAAGTCCAAACGAATGGTGAAACCGAAGCAGAGTCTTTGAGAGGCCAGAGATCAGGAACCAGAAGGGTAGTCAGACGAAGCCAGGATCAGGAACCAGCAGGGTAGTCAGACGAAGCCAGGATCAGGAACCAGCAGGGTAGTAAGACGAAGCCAGGATCAGGAACCAGAAGCAGCAGCAGTCTTAGAAGCATGTGAACACAGGAGGACCAAGCAAGGAACTGAAGCCACAGACCTCCTATATATATGAGCTAGGCATCCAGCTCCTCCCAGTGGGAAGGAGGAGCCGCAGGGTGGAAGGCTACAAGAAACCCAGAAACCAAGATGGCCGCCAGCACATGTCAAACGAAGGAGAACAGCAAGAAGGTAAGACCATGACAGTACCTCCCCCTCAAGGGCCCCTCCTCCGCGGAGCAAAAAACGGTTTCTGAGGGAAGCGTGCGTGGAAAGCTCGGAGCAAGGCAGGAGCATGGACATCTGCGGAGGAAACCCAGGAACGCTCCTCTGGACCATAACCACGCCAATGGACCAAAAACTGCACCCGACCGCGGACCAGGCGTGAGTCCAGGATATTGCTCACCTCATACTCCTCATGATTGCCCACTCGGACCGGACGAGGCCGAGGAACCGAGGAAGTGAAACGATTACACACCAGTGGCTTCAACAGGGAGACATGAAACACGTTAGAGATCCGCATGCCAGGAGGAAGCGCAAGGGCATAGGCTACCGGGTTTACCCTGCGAAGCACTCGGAAGGGACCAACAAAGCGAGGCGCCAGCTTGGGAGTGGGCACTCGAAGGTTGAGGTTGCGGGTGGACAACCATACACGGTCTCCGACCTGGTAGGAAGGAGCAGGCGCTCGTCTGCGATCAGCCTGGAGTCTCTGGCGCTGCGCAGAGGCCTCAAGGGACTTCTGGATCTGTACCCAAGAAGCACGTAGGACGGAAAGGTGATCCTCCACAGCCGGAATATCCTGGGGAGAGAATACCTCCGGTAACACGGCAGGTTGGAACCCATAATTGGCCATGAAGGGAGACGTCCCAGAGGAAGAGTTCACCGCCGTGTTCCTGGCAAACTCAGCCCAAGGCAGAAGGTCAACCCAATTGTTTTGGTGATCGGAGACATAGCAACGAAGGAATTGCTCCAAGGCCTGATTGGATCGTTCTGCGGCCCCATTGGACTGAGGGTGGTAGGCCGAGGAGAAGGAGAGATGAATCCCCAACTGGGAGCAAAAGGCGCGCCAGAACCTGGACACAAACTGACTCCCCCGATCCGACACAATCTCCTTGGGCAAACCGTGCAACTGGAAGACCTCCCTGGCAAAAATCGTGGCCAACTCTTGTGCAGAGGGTAACTTCTTGAGAGGAACACAGTGGCACATTTTGGAAAACCGATCCACAATCATGAGAATGACCGTATGGCCTCGGGATGCAGGGAGGTCCACAATGAAATCCATCCCCAGGTGTGACCATGGGCGCTCCCCGGTGGCTATGGGTTGCAGAAGGCCCAACGGAAGGTGCCGAGGGGACTTACTCTGGGCACAAACGGAGCATGCCGCTACATATGCGGCGATGTCGGAACGTAGGGAAGGCCACCAGAACAGACGTGAAACAGCCCAGGACAGCTGATTCTTTCCAGGATGCCCCGCGGTCTTGGAGTTATGGTAGGTTCGCAACAACCGAGTGCGCAACTCCTCAGGCACAAAACATCTGCCGTTGGGTCTCCCAGAGGGAGCACCAGATTGAGCCGCCAAAATCTGCTCACCCAGGGGAGAGGTCAGGCTGGTGCGAATGGCGGCCAGGATCTGATTCGGAGGTATGACCGAAGTCGGAATCGACTCCTCCCTGGACAGCTCGGAGTACTGCCGTGATAGGGCATCCGCCCTGATGTTCTTGGAACCGGGTAGGTAGGAGACCACGTAATTAAAACGTGACAAGAACAGAGCCCATCTGGCCTGACGTGGTGTCAATCTCTTGGCCTCAGAAAGGTAGGTCAGATTCTTATGGTCCGTCAGGATGAGAACCGGAACCACCGAACCCTCGAGCAAGTGCCTCCATTCTTTAAGGGCCTGCACGATGGCCAATAACTCCCTGTCACCAATCTGATAGTTGCACTCCGCGGAAGACAGTTTCCGGGAGTAAAACCCACAAGGAAGCAGAGGACCCTCTGGTGTTCTACGCTGAGACAGAAGGGCGCCTACTCCCGTCTCAGACGCGTCCACCTCGAGGACAAAGGGCAACCCAGGGTTGGGATGCGACAGAATCGGAGCCGACACAAAAGCGGACTTTAGGGCCTCAAAAGCTCGGATGGCCTCGAGCGGCCAGACCTGGGAATTACTGCCCTTCCTGGTCAGATCCGTGAGAGGCTTGGCCAGCATGGAAAAGTCCCTGATGAACTTCCGATAATAATTGGCGAAGCCCAAAAAGCGCTGCAGGGAACGAAGACCACTGGGCTGGGGCCACTGTAAGACAGCCGAAACCTTCTCAGGATCCATGGAGAACCCCTCAGCGGAAATGATGTAACCTAAGAAGGTTACCTGGGATCGGTGAAATTCGCATTTCTCAAGCTTACCGAACAGCTTGTTCTCTCGTAACCGTTGCAACACTCGTCTGACATCCAGAATGTGGGCCTCCATGGATTCAGAATATACCAAGATGTCATCCAAATAGACCACCACACACTGCTGCAACAGGTCACGGAAAACATCGTTGATGAATTCCTGAAAGACTGCGGGCGCATTGCACAACCCAAAGGGCATAACCAAGGATTCATAATGACCGGTCCTGGTGTTAAACGCGGTCTTCCACTCATCGCCCGCCTTGATCCTTATCAGGTTATATGCCGCCCTCAGGTCGAGTTTTGTAAAGACCGTGGCCCCTTTAAGGCGATCGAACAGCTCGGAAATCAAGGGTATCGGGTAAGCGTTCTTGATCGTGATGCGATTGAGACCCCTGTAATCGATGCAAGGCCTCAACTCACCGCCCTTCTTTTTCACAAAGAAAAATCCAGCCCCTGCCGGGGACGAGGATTTGCGAATGTGTCCGCGTGAAAGCGCCTCCCTCACGTACTCCTCCATGGCCTCATTCTCCGCTACCGACAGTGGATAGACTTTGCCACGAGGAGGAACGGCACCAGGTTGTAACTCTATGGCACAATCGTATGGGCGGTGCGGAGGTAGGGCAACCGCGCGCACCTTATCGAATACATCCCGGTACTCCTCGTATTCAGGAGGCAACAGAGAGTCCGAGGAAGTACACAGCAACTTGACAGACCCATGGATGCAACTAGCCCCACACTGCGGTGACCACGAGAGGATCTCGGCCGATCTCCAATCGAAAGTCGGATTATGCTTCTGGAGCCAGGGGTACCCCAAGACCACCGAGTAGTGTGGAGACGAAATAACCTGGAGGCAGACCGACTCTCTGTGAACGGCACCAATGGCTATCCCCACTGGAAGGGTCTCATGAGTCACGTGTGACGACAGAAGGGGTCTGCCGTCTATCGCCTCAAGAGCCAGTGGGGAACCTCGAGCCTGCAGAGGAATGGAATTGGCGGCAGCGAACACACTATCAATGAACAAACCACCAGCACCAGAGTCCACCAACGCCTGGGTCGTCACCGAGCCCCCGACCCAGGAGAGGACAACAGTGATCAGTGGTTTGTCAACACGGGAAACCGGGGACGAGGAGACTCCACCCAAGATCTGCCCCCGACAGGATCTCAGGTACGAGCGTTTCCCGGACGGTTCGGACATGCCAACCGAAAATGCCCACCGAGACCACAGTACATGCATCGACCCTCGCGTCTCCGGAGTACCCTCTCCCCCTTGGACAGCTGCCCCCAGCTGCATGGGTTCACCCCCAGACAAGTCATCCCCAGGAGGCGTGGGAGGAGAGGGAGGCACGGGTGGGACAGCAAACGTAGGCGCCAATCTGTTAGAAGACCTCCGCAGGCTCTCCTTAAAGGAAGGTCTCTCCCTGAGTCTGGTGTCAATCAAAATCAGGAAAGAAATAAGAGACTCGAGCTCCACTGGTAGGTCCTTAGCTGCAACCTCATCCTTCAAGGCATCCGAGAGACCATGAGAGAAAGCAGCGACCATAGCCTCATTATTCCAGCCCACCTCTGCTGCCAGGGTACGAAACTCAATGGCGTATTCAGCTACGGATCGTGAACCCTGTCTGATGGACATAAGGAGCTTCGCGGCAGAGGCAGCACGAGCCGCGGCACATCGAATACCTTCCGAAGAGAAGCAACAAAACCGGAAAACTCGGCAACCACCGGATTGTTGTTCTCCCATAAAGGGCTGGCCCAGGCCAAGGCCTTGTCCGAGAGCAGCGAGATCAAGAAGCCCACCTTTGATCTCTCAGTAGGAAAGGCATGTGGCAGCAACTCGAAATAAATGCCCACCTGGTTAAGGAAACCTCGGCACTGAGTTGGCTCTCCCCCAAAGCGCTGTGGAAGAGGGGCAGAACCGGTCATACCCCGAAACACCGCAGGCGCAACAACAGGTGTCGGGGTAGACTCTGGCGCAACAACCGGAGCGACAACCGACCCATCGGCAACGGGAGCGAAATGAGCCGTGCGTTCAAGCAGGGTTTGCAACGCCACAGCGAACCGACCCAACAGGTGATCCTGCTGATCAAGTCTGGCAACCAGCATGGGTAGCGAGGATGGCCCTGTACCGTCAGAACTCATGGCTTGGTCCTAATGTCACGGAACCATGAACCAGACGTACAACAAGAGATAAGTGAAAATAAGAAGGCTTTATTGAAAATAAAGCTGTAAAGCAAAAGTCCAAACGAATGGTGAAACCGAAGCAGAGTCTTTGAGAGGCCAGAGATCAGGAACCAGAAGGGTAGTCAGACGAAGCCAGGATCAGGAACCAGCAGGGTAGTCAGACGAAGCCAGGATCAGGAACCAGCAGGGTAGTCAGACGAAGCCAGGATCAGGAACCAGCAGGGTAGTCAGACGAAGCCAGGATCAGGAACCAGAAGCAGCAGTCTTAGAAGCATGTGAACACAGGAGGACCAAGCAAGGAACTGAAGCCACAGACCTCCTATATATATGAGCTAGGCATCCAGCTCCTCCCAGTGGGAAGGAGGAGCCGCAGGGTGGAAGGCTACAAGAAACCCAGAAACCAAGATGGCTGCCAGCACATGTCAAACGAAGGAGAACAGCAAGAAGGTAAGACCATGACACCAATAGCTTTTAAGACATTACTTGGCACCATTATGCCACTTATTCTTATATGATCTCCTTTGAGATTAAATCCTTTGTTATTGCTCGTTGGTAAGAAGACCTCAGTCTGCAGCTGATGTTCTTTCCATAGCTGTGTCCTTTTTGACCTAATGGGGCTGAGATATGTCTGCATGTATTCTCCATGTATTACTACGCTGGCACTCACTATTAGGCCGTGCATGCATGTATTCTCCATGTATTACTACGCTGGCACGCACTATTGGGCCGTGCAGTGGCTGTATGAATTTGTGCCAAGAGAACTATTCACGATATTTATCTTGCAACTATTCTAGTAATCCATGGCTGAAAACTACTACTTACTGTACTAAATCCAAACTAGAAGGAAAGAGGGATTATGGAAAATATCCTACAGAGAAATATGAGCTAAGAACTGTAAACCTCTAATGAAATACTTCATAAATCCATGATTTTCACTGTTTAGCTCACGAATATAAAACAGAGGATTAATTCTTGACATTACAAGGCATTGAGTGGTTTATTTTAATTTTTTTCTGCATTTAACGAGGCATCATGCTAAAATGTAAACTGGTTTAGTTCAGCCATAGAGAAACCTGACCCTACATTTCCTGTATCTGAAGCTGAGATCGTAAATACAGATGCAGCTTTCATTTGTGCATTAAAGGGATTTTCCGGTTTGCATAAACATCTTTTAAAACAATGAAGGAAGCTGTAATTTTGTAATGTTTTTCTTTTACCTTTATTGCTCCTATCTGTGATCACAGTACCATCTCCATGCAGCTCATTCTTATTTCCTGTGATGTCATGGGTAGTGAAAGGAGTGAAAGTCTATAGTAGCTGGGTGGGAGGAGCTATAAACTAGCTGGGCGTTGTTAGGGGCAGTGCTGGAGTTGTGGCAGAGAAAGGAGAAGTGCATCATGGGTTCGGTTGGATATAAAGACAGGAAGTGCAGTATACAGGATGGAAACAAACCATGGTTGAAAATGGGGAGTCCAGCTTGTAAAAAAAAAAAAAAGCATGGGAAGATGTACATGAGGTAAGCAACTGCATGAGCATAAAAAACTATAGTAATCCCGGCAAACCCCTTTCAGAATTTGCCTCATACCCAAGATTTGAATAAACATTTAGGGTCCATTCACACGTCTGTAGTGTATTGCGGATCCGCAATACACCCGGCCGGCACCCCTTATAGAACTGCCTATTCTTGCGGACAAGAATAGGACATGTTCTATTTTTTTGCGGAGCCACAGCCCGGAAGTTCGGGGCTTTAGCCCAGAAGTTTGGGGCCACGCTCCGGAAATGCGGATGCGGAGAGCACATAGTGTGCTCTCCGCATCTCTTCCGGCCCCATAGAGAATGAATAGGTCCGCACCCGTTCCCGATATTGCGAAACGGATGCGGACGTGTGAATGGACCCTTATACTGTGTATATTTCCATTTAACATGTAAATTTTGGAATTTGAGCTCTTTCTTTCTATCTAGATTGCCATTACCTCTTATCTTACATTAGGGGCATACATAAAAAACAATGGGCCCCATAGCAAGAATCTGAATTGGGCTCCCATGTCCTGAGGTGCCAGAGTCGGCAGTACCATGATTTTCGTTCTTGTGCTCCTATGACAGAGCAGAACAGCCAGTGTCACTAGCACAGATGTGAACAATGCCTAATACACCTCAGGTGCTGCAGAACATCATACTGATAAGAGAACTGCAAGTCTCATCATGACCAGTTTAGTCCTGTTTCACACTGGCGGCAGTAGTTCCAACAGAGAACAGCCCATAAGAGATCTCTGGGTGCAATGGGGCCGGCAAACATTCTGGTAACCTCCAGCAATCCCAGATCCAGAGGGCTTGGGTAGGCTGTTCTCTGCTGGAACTGCAACTCCCAGAATGTTGAGATTGTTATTATAGGGAATCAGTGAACATTACATGGAGAGGGATGCAGTAGGACAAAACTACAACTAACCGTATTAGGATTTTATGGGCTATCATAAGACACTACTCACCTCTTCTCCAGGCACACACAGAAGCTCCTCCCCAGGCAGTTCACCACATTTTTATATCCACTGCTGAGCTCTGTCATCCTGCCTTGATCACATAATGATGACATCATCGCAGGTCTTTTTTGCTGTAAAACTACTGATCACATGATGATGACATAATTGCAGGTCCTTCTCCACAGCTAGTTAGGTTTTCACAGCTAGCTATGCAAGTGTAATTGGAGGCAGGGCTTTCCTGCATGGCTGGGCCCTCTTCCTCCACGGGCCCCATAGAAGCTGCGTGGTCCGCCTCGATTAGAGGTAAGCCACTGTCTTACATATAGGGAAGGAAAAGGAAAAACGATGGGAAGTTGGGAATATCAACAGCAGTCTGGGTGAGATAAGCATAGTACAGTGTGCTAAATGCTAAAAAAAAAGTAGGCTAAAGTACGCACAACTGCTAGGAATGGCTATTAGGCTTTTTTGACCTAAAGATCTCTTGGTAGTTAGGCTGTCTTCTGCAATTGTAAGGGTATATTCACATAAACACAAATCTGGTACAGAAATTTCTCCAACCCATTAATCTAAAGGAGGCTTGCAGAAATCCCTGTGCTTGCACTAAATCAAGACATGGGAGGAGAAGAAGGAATCTAACAAGGAGCTATTAGAGCCAAGTGAGCATAGCAGTGGTGAAGCCAAACACTGTTTTCTTCTTACCGTCGTAATACCCAGGTTATGGTAAAAAGGGATATACATGAAGAATTAAAGAATTTAATCTTCTTTTTGACTTTTAATCTCCTGTACATAATTGTAACTTGTGGTGTTATCTACAGTATACTGCATTATACAATAATATCTATCTATCCATCTATTCATCCCCTCTCCCCAAACCTGGCTATTATTAGGCCAGGTTTACATCTGCATTGTGAACATCGGCACTGTAATCCGGTCACTGCTTCCTGTGTACATGCCGGCTTTCAGACGGACAAAAAATGCTACGAGCAACATTTTTTGTCTGGCTGAACGCTGGCATATATGCCGGAAAGTGGCCAGATTATTTCCGGATCCCATTATAGTGAATGCCGGGGCACGGTGGTGTCTGGCTATGCTGAATACAGTGAACTACGGCAGTCTGTTCCTCTGCCGTAACAGACTGCCAGATTTCACACTTCAGTTATTTGGTCAGCTATTTCCATCAGTTATTGTGAGCCAAAACCAAGTGCGGGTCAAAAACACAAAACTGGAGGAAATCTTTATATTACACCTGATGTCTGAGTAGGCTTCACTACTGGTTTTAGCTTACAATAACTGATGGAAATAACTGACTAAATAACTGAAGTGTGAACTCGGCATTAGAAGCACAGTAGATACAACTATAGCTGGACACAGCCTCATGTATATGGTAGCATTTCAGATCCAGTGTGATACCAGTGCCTGTGATTTAATGCCATGGTCTTCCATATTCATATAGAATCAGTGAATTGCATATTATGGGGTTATCGCGGATATTTGCTGCCCTATAAATAATTCTCCCTTCATGTGCTGCAGTACAGGCTCGTGTGCACAGCTCTGTCATGTGTAAGCCTGTTAAGTGTCTCAAGTCATATCTCCAGTTTTATCAAGCTGTTTTTAAGATGCACCCTGTAATGTGTGTTGCATCCTTGTAGTTTAGCACATTTCCTTTTAGTAGTCAGACGGGTCCAGAAGGCTCGTATTGTATTGTGACTGTTGTTTTGTATAATCTGAAGGATTATTTTAACTAAATATAACAGTTATTTTATCTCCACCGTTGTAACTTGTTTCTTTACAGTGAAATGAATGTGGCTGCTGTGGACCCCAATCTCTGCATTGCTGTCTCAAAAAACATCGCAAAAACCATACAGCTTTTTGGTGTCAAGTCTGAGCAGCTGGTAAATCAATTTCCTATTTTGTCCTTTCAATGTTAGTGATGTATGTGTCATTGCAATTTACGGAGTGCTTAATGGACATTTAAAGGGGTTGTCCAACCCCATGACATCTTTTTACAAAGAGCTTACAATGGTATGCAATAACAAAAAGAATAATACCCTCCATTCCAATCCTGTACCACTCCTCTGATTGGCTGCAGTAGTCACATGTGATGTTGACACAGCGCAGAAGTCCTAGGTTCGAATCCGACCAAAGACAACATCTGCAAGAAGTTTGTATGTTCTCCCCGTGTTTGCGTGGATAGCCCCGTGTTTGCGTGGATAGCCACTGAGGAATGGGACACTCTAACCCTGAAACGCGTCTGGTCTGACCCCCCCAAGTATAAACTTCATGTGAGTGCACCGCATCGACCTTACTTAGGAACAACTCTGAACCGACTTACAAAGCGCAGCCGGTCTGAAACTTCTACCCGGAAAGTTGGGATACCTCATCCGGATCCAAACGAGCGGGACCTCGTGCAGTAACCAAACTGCTAACAGGTGACCCATACTATCAACTGCGGGATTCACCTGACCGCAACAATAAAACCGGGAGTAAGTTCCGATAGACGGCAGAGGTTTCTCCTGAATGTGAGAACCCTCCAACATCGGTAAGAGCGTTCCTCAATTAACTATTGCCTTACTGCTGGATCCATTCCTGACCGAAAGCGGGACGCCGCTGGGTCAGTGACGGAGTAAATTATTATACTTGACTACTGCAAACTCATTATATAGCACCATTCTGCTACTTCAAACTGGCAACAAGTATTTGTGGGATTTCATTTGCTATATCTGGACATTTAGAATCTTTTAGGTCAAGCGAGTTCCTATTTTATCCCATTGTCACCTGATTTTATATACCATTGTCACCTGATAACTATTATCAATATTGCATTTTAACCGCTAATATACTGCTATACTTTCATTGTATGGACTTAATATTTCACTTACTCAAAGTTTCTGCCTATGCTGGGTTTGGAATGAGGCTGTTGGGTTACAATATCATTATCATCTGTGAGTGACCAATTCAGCTTCATCTCAACCAGAAATACGCAGAACTTTTCCTTTGAATGCTGCTCAATAGCGTGGCAGCGTTTTAAAGTTATACTTTTGTACTGTACATCCCTATACCGGATTTGTGTTTTAAACTATTTTAAGTATTATAATAAATATTAGCTACCAATATCTTAGGTGTGCCCAGTCATCTCTTTTATATTTCTGTTCTTTTCAGCAGCGGGGTGACGCTGCAAGACTGAGAGCACCCTGTTTGGTGCATCAACCATCCTGTGCATCCAACTAATATACTATTACTGAATTTTTTTGTTGTTGTTTGGATCGGGGAGGGTATTGACAGACATTGGGTGTTCCCTTCCCCCATTCCCTTTAATAGGATTTTTAGGGCTTGGCAACAGGGTAAAGTTTCGGATGGGGACGCTCTTGTCAGGGTGATGACTCCGTATTTAGGAGGCTGTTAGGGCATAATAGACTTGAGCGATTTTGTGTTGCTAGTTGGAAACGGTATGTGTTATACACTGCTGAGGGCTTCAAAAAAGTGGCACATGACACAAAAGATCCAGCTCTCCTTAGAGCGAAAAAGAGACACTATAAAAATCAAATGACATGGGAAGGAGAGCACATATATATAAAGTTCATCTCTCTGCAGAAATACAACATGCATTACGCAAGTCATCAAACACTCTGTTAACATTAGCATTCAGGGTTTTCAGCTGCCTTTTCAGCATTTCAATCAATAAGAGGGGGCATCAGGATTTGACAGTATGAATATGAAAACAGATCCATCACAGCTGTCATAATGGAAGCCATAATACTAGTGTGAACATTATGTATTAGTCCATTTAATATACTGTGCTGTTTTTTTTCTTCATTTTGTTTACTGCACCATTTTAATACTGATTGCTTTATTAAATAATAATGAGGGGCTTTTAGAAAAAAGAGAGAAAGGATTGGGAAAACACATATAGATGTGATAGGAAATCACTGTTAAAGGGGTTATCCTATATCTAAAATACCCCCCCCCCCCCCCCCCCCCCAATGCCTGGGCCCCTTGTATGGATTATACTTGCCTGCTTCCCGGCTCCTGCATTGCTCCGGATCCCTGCACGGCCACCGCTGCATCAAAACATCCGGCGACGGGGGAGAGCAGCCAATAGCAGGCTGGGACGGTGACCAGCTTCAACTGCTAAGCATCCTGAAAAATTTTAAAATGTTTCCTGATATATATATATATATATATATATATATATATATATATAAAGCGAAAAAGTGGGACTGCACTCCTGAGTGGTAGTGAAAATCAAAAACTTTTATTCACCCATAATATGGCAAACTTAGCAAGTTTGCCATATTATGGGTGAATAAAAGTTTTTGATTTTCACTACCACTCAGGAGTGCAGTCCCACTTTTTCGCTTTATGATATTGGGTATTGCCGCCACCCTTCGTTGGACTTTGCACCCACACCCCGGTTGGTGCTCCCGCTGGATTTTTTCTTCTATATATATACTGCTCAAAAAAATAAAGGGAACACTTAAACAACACAAGGTAACTCCAAGTCAATCACACTTCTGTGAAATCAAACTGTCCACTTAGGAAGCAACACTGAGTGACAATCAATTTCACATGCTGTTGTGCAAATGGGATAGACAACAGGTGAAAATTATAGGCAATTAGCAAGACGCCCCCAATAAAGGAGTGGTTCTGCAGGTGGTGACTCCAGACCACTTCTCAGTTCCTATGCTTCCTGGCTGATGTTTTGGCCACTTTTGAATGCTGGCGGTGCTTTCACTATAGTGGTAGCATGAGACGGAGTCTACAACCCACACAAGTGGCTCAGGTAGTGCAGCTTATCCAGGATGGCACATCAATGCGAGCTGTGGCAAGAAGGTTTGCTGTGTCTGTCAGCGTAGTGTCCAGAGCATGGAGGCGCTACCAGGAGACAGGCCAGTACATCAGGAGACGTGGAGGAGGCCGTAGGAGGGCAACAACCCAGCAGCAGGACCGCTACCTCCGCCTTTGTGCAAGAAGGAACAGGAAGAGCACTGCCAGAGCCCTGCAAAATGACCTCCAGCAGGCCACAAATGTGCATGTGTCTGCTCAAACGGTCAGAAACAGACTCCATGAGGGTGATATGAGGGCCCGACGTCCACAGGTGGGGATTGTGCTTACAGCCCAACACCGTGCAGGACGTTTGGCATTTGCCAGAGAACACCAAGATTGGCAAATTCGCCACTGGAGCCCTGTGCTCTTCACAGATGAAAGGAGGTTCACACTGAGCACATGTGACAGATGTGACAGAGTCTGGAGACGCTGTGGAGAACGTTCTGCTGCCTGCAACATTCTCCAGCATGACCGGTTTGGCATTGGGTCAGTAATGGTGTAGGGTGGCATTTCTTTGGAGGGCCGCACAGCCCTCCATGTGCTCGCCAGAGGTAGCCTGACTGCCATTAGGTACCGAGATGAGATCCTCAGACCCCTTGTGAGACCATATGCTGGTGCGGTTGGCCCTGGGTTCCTCCTAATGCAAGACAGTGCTAGACCTCATGTGGCTGGAGTGTGTCAGCAGTTCCTGCAAGACGAAGGCATTGATGCTATGGACTGGCCCGCCCGTTCCCCAGACCTGAATCCAATTGAGCACATCTGGGACATCATGTCTCGCTCTATGCACCAACGTCACGTTGCACCACGGACTGTCCAGGAGTTGGCAGATGCTTTAGTCCAGGTCTGGGAGGAGATCTATCAGGAGACCGTCCGCCACCTCATCAGGAGCATGCACAGGCGTTGTAGGGAGGTCATACAGGCACGTGGAGGCCACACACACTACTGAGCCTCATTTTGACTTGTTTTAAGGACATTACATCAAAGTTGGATCAGCCTGTAGTGTGTTTTTCCACTTTAATTTTGAGTGTGACTCCAAATCCAGACCTCCATGGGTTGAAAAATTAGATTTCCATTTTTTTTATTTTTGTGTGATTTTGTTGTCAGCACATTCAACTATTTAAACTATGAATTAACACATGTGGAATTATATACATAACAAACAAGTGTGAAATAACTGAAAATATGTCATATTCTAGGTTCTTCAAAGTAGCCACCTTTTGCTTTGATTACTGCTTTGCACACTCTTGGCATTCTCTTGATGAGCTTCAAGAGGTAGTCCCCTGAAATGGTTTTCACTTCACAGGTGTGCCCTGTCAGGTTTAATAAGTGGGATTTCTTGCCGTATAAATGGGGTTGGGACCATCAGTTGCGTTGAGGAGAAGTCAGGTGGATACACAGCTGATAGTCCTACTGAATAGACTGTTAGAATTTGTATTATGGCAAGAAAAAAGCAGCTAAGTAAAGAAAAACGAGTGGCCATCATTACTTTAAGAAATGAAGGTCAGTCAGTCAGCCCAAAAATTGGGAAAACTTTGAAAGTAAGGGCTATTTGACCATGAAGGAGAGTGATGGGGTGCTGCGCCAGATGACCTGGCCTCCACAGTCACCGGATCTGAACCCAATCGAGATGGTTTGGGGTGAGCTGGACCGCAGAGTGAAGGCAAAAGGGCCAACAAGTGCTAAGCATCTCTGGGAACTCCCTCAAGACTGTTGGAAGACCATTTCAGGGGACTACCTCTTGAAGCTCATCAAGAGAATGCCAAGAGTGTGCAAAGCAGTAATCAAAGCAAAAGGTGGCTACTTTGAAGAACCTAGAATATGACATATTTTCAGTTGTTTCACACTTGTTTGTTATGTATATAATTCCACATGTGTTAATTCATAGTTTTGATGCCTTCATAGTCATGAAAATAAAGAAAACTCTTTGAATGAGAAGGCGTGTACAAACTTTTGGTCTGTACTGTATATATATGTATATATATATATATATATATATAACAATACTTAATTATATAACTTTTCCTTGTTTAATATGTGGTATCCTGTAGATGATTTTAAGATATTTCCTTATTACAGCCCCAATTCCAAAAAAGTGACACTGTGTATAATGTAAATAAAAGCAGAAGGCAATGATTTTCAAATCTCATAGACCCATATTTTACTCACAATAAATATCAGATGTCGAAAAAAATGACATCTTGCCTTCTTCTTTGCATGATGCAGCTTTAGCTTGCATTTGTGTATTGCACGGTGAAAAAATAATTTCTGGAAGTGTTCCTGAGCCCATGCAGTGATTTCCAATATAGAATCATGCCTGTTTTTAATGCAGTGCTACATGTGGACCCATGGATCACAAGCATCCAATAATGACTCTCCACCTTGCGCACAAGGATTTCTCCAGATTCTCTGAATCTTTTGATGATATTATGTACTGTAGATGGTGAGATATTTAATATTTACACAATTTTACATTGAGGAACAATGTTGTGAAATTGTTTCACAATTTTTAGGTGTAGATTTTTGTGGATTAGTGAACCTCTCCCTATCTCCCTAACTCTGCCTCTCTAACATGCTCTTTTTATACCCAGTCATGTGAGTTAGTAGCATTTTCCTCCTCCAGCAGTTTTTTTTATTAGTAATAGTATTGTATAGTGGGCACTCAAATATCTGTTGCTACACGTTGGGTACAACACATTTATTATTTAAGATTCAATTGCATAACATTCATTTACAATATTAGACAATAATATTATATAAGACAATGTATATCCTAAAAATTCATAAAATTCAAAAACTATAACGTTCCTATGAGTCAATATATAATCAATATATAATCAAATAGAGCATCTTGTATTCTCCATAAAATCCCCTAAAAATTCCTTAAATTTTTTTTTCACACTAGTTGGTAAAGTGCGGTCTATAAGGTGCAATTGATAAAGCGCAGGTAATGTAAAGCGCTCTTCGTGCTGTATAGATGTCTTTCATAGGTTAAAAGTCACAGTATAGGGTAGTATTTACAGATCAGGGGTTTGTTACATGCAGTATATTATTCGTACTCACTGCTTGTTGTTCACTCTTTTGTGTATCTGACTGTAATGGCGTCCCACTACACGTCAGTTCACTCGTGCATGTGCCTGCAGTTTTTCTTGAACGCTGCAGGCACAACGCTGCAGGCACAAAAACTGCAGGCACATGCACGAGTGAACTGACGTGTAGTGGGACGCCATTACAGTCAGATACACAAAAGAGTGAACAACAAGCAGTGAGTACGAATAATATACTGCATGTAACAAACCCCTGATCTGTAAATACTACCTAACAATTTGCTATACTGTGACTTTTAACCTATGAAAGACATCTATACAGCACGAAGAGCGCTTTACATTACCTGCGCTTTATCAATTGCACCTTATAGACCGCACTTTACCAACTAGTGTGAAATTTTTTTTAAAGGAATTTTTAGGGGATTTTATGGAGAATACAAGATGCTCTATTTGATTATATATTGATTATATATTGACTCATAGGAACGTTATAGCTTTAGAATTTTATGAATTTTTAGGATATAATATTATTGTCTAATATTGTAAATGAATGTTATGCAATTGAATCTTAAATTATAAATGTGTTGTACCCAACGTGTAGCAACAGATATTTGAGTGCCCACTACACAATACTATTTCTTATATTTCACATTGTGGTTGGGGTGAACCACAAAATAGTGTGAGCACCTATCCACGATTACAGGAGGGGTGAGCCACTATACAATTTATTGTTTTTTTATTAGTACCACTTACTTTTCCAGCCTTTTGTTGTCCTTGTCCCAACTTTTTTGAGATGCGTTGCTGCCATCAAGTTCTAAATGAGTAATTCTTTTTCATGAACTGGTAAAATGTCTCACTTTCAATATCTGATATGTGTTCTATCATCTATTGTGAGTAAAAGATGGATGTATGAGTTTTGCACGTCATTGCATTCTGTTTTATTTACTTTTTTAGATTTTACACAGCGTCCCAACTTTTTGGGAATTAGGGTCTTTCTATATTCCCAGATGTAATACATTAGATGCTGTTCCACTGTCTTAACCACCTCCCGTCCGCCCATTGCATGTAAACGTCCGGGAGGTGGATCTCTGTCTGAATGCACGTTTTAAAACGTCCATTCAGACATCGCAGCTGCACGCTAATCGTGCAGCTGCTGATCGGGTTGCCCGCTGTCAGTGACAGCAGGGCAACCCTTAGAGAAGGCAGGGACAGTGCCCAGGTGTCCCTGCCTTCTAGATCACTGTATACACAGCGCTCGCCGAGCGCTGTGTCTACAGAGCCGGAAGCGCTATGCGCTTGCTGTTCTGGCCCAGCGGTCATGTGACTGCCGGGACCGGAGAGTGCAGGAGCTGTGTGAGGTCTTCTACAGACCTCTATCAGCCCTGCACTGAGGCTGTACAGCGCTGTATTGCGCTGTACAGCCTCTATGGGGGGTGTATTTCTCCTGTAACTGGGGCTACTATGTCAGCCCCAGTTACAGGAGAACTCAACAGTGAAAAAAAAAAAAAAACTGAAGTAAATGTCCCCCAGAGGTCTTGTATGACCTTGAGGGGGACGAAAAGTGTAAAAGAAAAAAATTGACTGTTAAAAAATAAAATAAAAAAAGGTTTCACATGTAAAAAAAAAAATTCCCCATGTAAGGAATATTTTTATTTTTTTTAAATAGAAAAAACTAAATAAAATAGACATATTTGGTATTGCTGCGTCCGTGAAGGTTGGTTCTATAAATATATCACATGATCGACCCAGTCCGATAAACACCATAAAAAAAAAAAAACTGTGTCAAAAAATGCCATTTTTGTCACCTTACATCGCAAAAAGTGCAACACCATGTGATCAAAAAGGCGTATGTTCCACAAAATGGTACCAATAAAACAATCACCTCATCCCGCGAAAAATGAGCCCTTACATAAGAAAATCTCTCAAACAATAAAAAAAACTATAGCTCTCAGAACATGGAGACACTAAAACATCATTTTTTTTGGTTTCAAAAATGCTATTATTGTGTTAAAGTGAAATAAATTAAAAAAGTATACATATTAGGTATTGCCGCATCCATAACAACCAGCTCTATAAAAATATCACATGACCTAACCCCTCGGATGAACACCTTAAAAAAAACTATAGCTCTCAGAACATGGACACATTGTTTCTAAAATGCTATTATTGTGTAAAAAATAAATAAGAAAAAGTATACATATTAGGTATCGCCACGTCCGTAACAATCTGCTCTATAAAAATGTTACTGACCGAACCCCTCAGGTGAACGCTGTAAAAATAAATAAAAACTGTGCTAAAACAACCAATTTTTTGGTCACCTTGCCCCATAAAGTGTTATAATGAATGATCAAAAAATCATATGTACCCAAAAATAGTACCAATAAAATTGGCACCTTATCCCCTAGTTTCCAAAATGGGGTCACTTCTTGGGAGTTTCTACTGTAAGGGTGCATCAGGGGGGCTTCAAATGGGACATGGCATCTAAAAACCATTTTCTTCTGCGCCCTGCCGTGTGCCCATACAGCAGTTTATGGCCACATGTGGGGTGTTTCTGTAAACCGCAGAATCTGGGTAATAAATATTGAGTTTTGTTTGGCTGTTAACCATCGATGTGTTAAAGAAAAAATTGGCTTAAAATCGAAAATCTGCCAAAAAAGTGAAATTTTTAAATTTAATCTCAATTTTCCTTTAATTTTTACGGAACGCCTAAAGGGTTAACAAAGTTTGTAAAATCGGTTTTAAGTAACTTGAGGGGTGTAGTTTCTACAATGGGGTCATTTATGGGGGTATCCACTATGTAGGCCCCACAAAGTGACTTCAAACTTGAACTGGTCCTTAAAAAGTGGGTTTTGGCAATTTTCTTAAAATTTTTAAGAATTGCTTCTAAACTGCTAAGCCTTCTAACGTCCTAAAAAAATTAAATTACATTTCCAAAATGATGCTAACATAAAGTAGACATATGGGGAATGTTAAGTAATAAATATTTTACGAGGTATCACTTTCTGTTTTAAAAGCAGAAAAATAGAAATTTAGAAAATTGTGAATTTTTCAATTTTTTTTGTAAATTTGAGATTTTTTCATAACTAAAGGTGAAATATATTGACTCAAATTTGACAAAGTACAATATGTCACGAGAAAACAATTTCTGAATGACTTGGATAAGTAAAGGCGTTCCAAAGTTATTACCACATAAAGTGAGATATGTCAGATTTGCAAAATTAGGCCTGGCCAGGAATGGGGCAAATGGCCCAGATGGGAAGTGGTTAATTTGCATGAATGACAATGTTTCTGTTATGCAAGATGCTCTAGGTTAGCTTTAATTGTATTGTACTGACTTGCATTGACTAATGTGGCTTCCTTGGCTAGGATTATGCATCTTCGACATTGCTAAAGAGGATTAAGCTGGTAGTGAAGTCTTATGCACGGCTTGCCTAATTGGCTCCACAGAGAAGTGTTTATGTCCAGAAACACAGTATAAATATATATACAGGTGAAACTCGAAAAATTTGAGTATCGTGCACAGTTCATTTATTTCAGTAATGCAACTTAAAAGGTGAAACTAACATATGAGATAGACTCATTACATGCAAAGTAAGATATTTCAAGCCTTTATTTGTTATAATTTGGATGATTATGGCTTATAGCTTATGAAACTCCAAAGACTCAATTTTGAGGTACCCTTTGCCCAGGGAGTATGGATTAATTAGCTGACTAGAGTGTGACACTTTGAGCCTAGAATATTGATCCTTTTCACAATCTAATTTTAAGCTGCATTAATGCAATTCCTTTTAATTTGCATTACTGAAATAAATGGACTTTTGCACGATATTCAAATTTTACGCGTTTCACCTGTATGTTTGTTCTCGACCACCTGACATTTCCTATAACATTTTAACATTTACAATAAAGAAAGCATTCAGAATTGTAATGATAATGCCAATTATCTCGATTAGAAAAGGAGCTGAATTTTGCAGATGTTTGTATTTCTGCATTAGTAGGCCTAAACTACACACATCCTTAATATATTGCTTAGAAATCGCTTGATATTACTTAAAGGGGTTGTCCGGGTTCATCATACCTCCATTTTCACCCAGGCAGCCCCCCTGTCTTGAGCATCGGAGCAGTTCATGCTCCGATGCTCTCCTTTGCCCTGTGCTAAATCAAGCAGGGCAAAGGCATTTTCAGGTGTTCCGGTGACGAACCGTGCTCTCCATGGGGCTGCCAGGAAGCCCGGTGACGTCACCGGCACTGATGGGCAGGCTGTAGCGTTGCCCTAGCCAGTAAAACGGCTAGGGCAGCGCTAAAGCACACCCATCAGAGCCGGTGATGTCACCGGACACACTGCCGGGCCGAAGCCATCTAGCGCAGGGCAAGGGAGCGCATCGGAGCATGAGATGCTCCGATGCTAACATCAGGGGGGCTGTCTGGGTGAAAATATGGGTATGTCCGGGGTTCAGCTCTAAACTGAGCCCTTTAATTGGGCTATGGCATGTAATTACAGTTACAGAGCAAAACGTTATATGCTTGCTACCATTTTAAGGCATCTATTCCAAGAAAAAAGACCTGTCTTGGAAAGCTTGGTAACCCTCTTGGATCTATAATGGTGAATTTCGGTGGCAACCTTTCTTGGGGCTCTAGTTGGCTCCATTCACACGAATAGGCAGTTCTATGGGGGTGCCAATCAAGTGTATTGCGGATCCGCAATTTGCCGATCCGCAATGCACTATGGACGTCTGAATGGAACAGCTTAACAAAGAAATCAAGTCAAGGACCTTGATCGTGAGTCAGCAATGGATCTTTAACTACAACTCAATCTAATTGTACGCTGAGGTGAGGACTAAAATCCCACACCTCAAAGTACAGTTATGTCACTGAGATAGCACTGGCACAAGAGTTGTGCCTGTTCCAACGACAGCAGGAGCCGGCTATAGTATACAGGTGAAACTCGAAAAATTTGAATATCGTGCAAAGTTCATTTATTTCAGTAATGCAACTTAAAAGGTGAAACTAATATATGAGATATACTCTTTACATGCAAAGCCTGTCCCAAAAAAAAAGCCTTTAGCTTTCATTACGGCACGCATTCACTGTGGCATTCTTTCAATAAGCTTCTGCAATGTCACAAAATGTATTTCCATCCAATGTTGCATTAATTTTTCACCAAGATCTTGCATTGATGATGGTAGAGTCTGACTGCTGCGCAAAGCCTATTCCAGCACATCCCAAAGATTCTCAATGAGGTTAAGGTCTGGACTCTGTGGTGGCCAATCCATGTGTGAAAATGATGTCTCATGCTCCCTGAACCACTCTTTCACAATTTGAGCCCGATGAATCCTGGCATTGTCATCTTGGAATATGCCCGTGCCATCAGGGAAGAAAAAATCCATTTATGTAATAACCTGGTCATTCAGTATGTTCAGGTAGTCAGCTGACCTCATTCTTGGAGCACATACTGTTGCTGAACTTAGACCTGACCAACTGCAGCAACCCCAGATCATAGCACTGCCCCTACAGGCTTGTACAGTAGGCACTAGGCATGATGGGTGCATCACTTCATCTGCCTCTCTTCTTACCCTGATGCACCCATCACTCTGGAACAGGGTAAATCTGGACTCCTCAGACCACATGACCTTCTTCCATTGCTCCAGAGTCCAATCTTTATGCTCCCTAGCAAATTGAAACCTTTTTTTCTAGTTTGCCTAACTGATTAGTGTTTTTTTTAAGGCTACACAGCTGTTCAGTCCCAATCCCTTGAGTTCCCTTCGCATTGTGCGTGTGGAAATGCTCTTACTTTCCCTATTAAACATAGCACTGAGTTCTACTGTTGTTTTTCTTCGATTTGATTTTACCAAACCTTTAAGTGATCGCCGATCACGATCATTCAGGATTTTTTCCTCGCCACATTTCTTCCTCGAATTTAATGGGTCCCCACTATCCTTCCAGTTTTTAATAATGCGTTGGACAGTTCTCAACCCAATTTTAGTAGTTTCTAAAATCTCCTTAGATGTTTTCTCTGCTTAATGCATGCCAATGATTTGACCCTTCTCAAACAGACTAACATTTCCACGACCACGAGATGTGTCTTTCGACATGGTTGTTTAAGGAATGAGAAGCAACTCATTGCACCAGTTGGGGTTAAATAACTTATAGCCAGCTGAAAAATAATCGCCCATGCAGTAATTATCCAATAGGAGCCTCATAACTATTTGCTTAGCTAAATCCAGGTGCGACTTTTTTTTTTGGACAGGCAGTGTATTTCAAGCCTTTATTTGTTATAATTTGGATGATTATGGCTTATAGCTTATGAAACCCCAAAGTCACAATCTCGGGTACCCTTTGCTCAGGGGGTATGGATTAATTAGCTGACTAGAGTGTGACACTTTGAGCCTAGAATATTGAACCTTTTCACAAAATTCTAATTTTAACTTTTAATTTGCATTACTGAACTAAATGGACTTTTGCACGATATTTTCATTTTTTGAGTTTCACCTGTACATCCGGACTCCCACTTCAATAGCAGAGATCAGTGCAAGCTTGCACTCCAGCTGTTTAATCCTTTAGATGCCATGATCAAAAGTGACTGACATCTAAGTGGATACACAGAGAGGGGGCTCTTCTGCCACTCCATTACCGCCCCAGTGCAGTCATGGAGTGCCAATAGCTGCTATGGCAACTGGGCGACTAATTTCCTATTAAACTGAATTTACATGTGGAAATCTCCTCCACTGTATGGAGACAAGTGAACAATGCAGCGATCACTCGTCCCCATACAGATTCATTATTTCTGGGTATCAGAAACAGCAGAAATCCCAAGGATTTCAAACAGCAGAGACCCGCGGCTAATAATCGCGGTCATTAAAGCCTTTAGATGCCGTAATCAAGTGTGATCATGGCATCTAAAGGGTGAAAAAACGGGAAGCTCGTGCTTCCAGGTTTCTTACCGGCATCGTCTGCTGCCAATGTGGATGCTGGTAATTGATTTCAATACGCTGGGTCTCTCTGGTGAGACACAGGGTAGTGAAGCTACAATTTTTATTTTGGCCAGCAGGTGGCAGGCCAACATAAGAAATTAGCAATTCTGTACCAATATGGATGTATATTAAACATAATAGCTTTTACTTATCCAAACCATTCTGAGATTGTTTTCTCATAACACATTGTACTTCATGATACTCATAAATTTGAGTCCATTTTTTACAACTTTACTTATGAAAAAATCCCAAATTTACCAAAAATTTCACAATTTTTAAAATTTCTCTGCTTTTAAAACAGAAAGTGATACCTCATAAAATATTTATTACTTAACATTCCCCATATGTCTACTTTATGTTGGCATCATTTTGTAAATGTCATTTTATTTTATTTAGGATGTTAGAAGGATTATAATTTTAGAAGCAATTCTTAAAATTTTTAAGAAAATTTCCAAAACCCACTTTTTAAGGACCAGTACAGGTCTGAAGTCACTTTGTGGGGCTTACATAGTGGAAACCCCCCGTAAATGACCCCATTGCAGAAACTACACCCCTCAAGTTACTCAAAACTGATCTTACAAACTTTGTTAACACTTTATAATAGCATATTTGAAACAAAAAAAATGATGTTTTAGTGTCTCCACGTTCTAAGAGCTATAGTTTCTTTTATTTTTTTTAAGCAATTTTCTTATGTAGAGGCTTATTTTTTGCGGGATGAGGTGATGGTCTTATTGGTACCATTTTGTGGGACATACGCCTTTTTGATCGCTTGGTGTTGCACTTTTTGTAATGTAAGGTGACAAAAATGGCTTTTTTGACAGTTTTAATTTTTTTTAATGGTTACCGACGGGGTGGATTTTGTGATTTATTTATAGAGCCGGTCGTTACGGACACGATCATACCTAAAATGTGTAGTTTATTTTTTTCAATAAAAGGCAATTTATTTTATTTTTTATTTACCTATTTATTTATTTATTTATTTTGACTTTTTTCTATTTTTACACTTTTTTGTCAAGTCCCACAGGGATCTTGAAGATCCAGTGGGGCTGATGGCTGTACTATACTTTGCAATGCTCTTGCATTGTAAAGTATAATACTATCAGTTTTACAGTGATAGATGTCAACACTGGATGCCTTTGCAAGGCAGCGCGGGCAGCCGATGGTTGAGAGAGGGAGCCCCCTCCCTCTGTTAACCCCTTGAATGCCACTGACAGTGGCATCTAAGGGGTTACAGCAGAGTGTCAGCATACAGGAACAGAGCCGCTGCCATCAGATACAGCAGGGGCACCGCACAAGGGGGCACAGATGAGGGCTGTGGAGGGGACACAGATGGGCAGGGGACATGGATGGGGGCAGGCAGGCACAGTTGCCGGCACATACACAGTGCATGGCCGGCAAAAGTGGAGGCAGAGAGCACAGAAGATCGGGACAGGGGGCTCACATATTGGGGGCACGGAGAATATGGTACTTGATTTCAGGTTTGATCTGCAGAGTGCAGATCAGAGCCTGAAACCGGCATTTTAACAGTGCCGCACACACCGATTGGTGAGTCTGCATAGGCTAACCAATTGGAGCGATCGCAGACAAGGAACCACTCAGATTGGTCCCTTGCCGGCATTACTGGACTGTATGCTGCATGTGATAGCAGCAGCACAGGGGCAGAAGCTTTAATTCAAGAGCTTTGCAGAGCTTGGATTAAAGAGGTGCCATGACGTTTATATACGTGCTAGCTGCACGGGGCATGTGTAATTAGCATGTATATAGCCGTATTGCAGTCGTTAAGGGGTTAATGAGCACTGTAAAAAAGAAATATTGCAAATGTCAAAATTGTTGTTTTTTATTATGCCTTGCAAAAAAAGTAGAATGAAAATTAATCATAAAGTTGAATGTGCCCAAAAATGGTACCAGTAACAACTTCAGGATGTCCTGCAAAAACAAGCCTGCACACAGCTCAGTTGGTTGAAACATAACAATGTATAGACTTTAGCATATGGCACCTCACAACTTTTTTTTTTTTTTTTTACAAAAGTGTTAAATTGCAAAAACTGTAGTATCTCCATAATTGTATCAACCTGCAGAATAAACTAAGCATGTCAAATATACGGAACAGCTTTTGTTCATCCCTTCCCCCCTCCCCATAAAAACAAAACAAAAACAATATAAATAGTGATCAAAAATCATATCTACCCCAAAATGTTACCAATGAAAGCTATGGGATGATCTGCTAACAATAAGCAACTCAGTCAATGAGAAAATATAAGGATATGGCTCTCAGGATATGGTAACAGAAAAAATAATTTTTCAACACTTTTTTGTACAAAACTGGTAAAACATAAAACATTGTTATCATTTGGTAGCAAAACAATGATAAATGAAGTTCCAGCACTGCAAAGTAATTGCTGTGTCGCTTGTCTCTTCATTCATGGTAGCAAAATTACAGCATGTGGATCACAACCTCACACTCCAACACCAGTTGACGCGTTTCAGACACTTAGTCCTTAGCCAGTTATGACTAAGGACTAAGTGTCTGAAACGCGTCAACTGGTGCTGGAGTGTGAGGTTTTTATCCACATGCTGTAATTTTGCTACCACGAATAAAGAGACAAGCGACACAACAATTAGTTTGCAGTGCTGGAACTTTATTTATCATTGTTTTGCTACCAAAGGACTTACTTACCTGTTCCGTGCACCAGGGGCTGATTAAATCTACTAGAGGTGAGCTGGAATTTTACTATGATTGTTATCATTGTAATCATATCGAAACAAAGAATAACAATAACGTCAATTATAGTACACTGTTACCGCTGTGATGTTGCAAATCAATTATAGTACACTGTTACATGAGATGTTGCAAATCAGATATGAAGCTTTGGCCTGTCACTGAATCCTCCACCTACATTAAGTTCCCCTTGACCTGCTGTTGGTTGGCACCTGACCAGTGTGGTCTGCAACGTAGCAGTGGCAGCACCAACCAGTCCATCTTTTCCCACAGTCTATACACTAGTGTTGTGCCTGTCTGCAAACCCAGGGAATGTGAGCAATACTCTACCTAGCGAAGACACAGTAACTGTACAGGAAATAAAAAGTGTTTATAAAGACCTATCTACCCCAAAATGGTAAGAATTAAAACTGTAGCTTTTCCTGGGAAAAAAAAAGCCCCCACACAGCTCTGTTAAAATGCCATAGCTCTCAAAATATGCTGAAAATGATTTGTAAAAAAAAAAGTTTGTATTGTGCAAAAGTAGTAAAACATAGTTAAACTATACACATTTATTATTGCAGTTATTATACTGATGCACAGGATAAGGGTCCATTCACACGTCCGTAGAATGTGTCCGCACCCGTTCCACAATTATCCGGAACGGGTGCGGACCCATTCATTCTCTATGGGCAGGAATGGATGCGGACAGCACACAGTGTTTTCGGAGTGCGGCCCTGAACTTCCGGTCTGCGGCAACGGAAAAAATAGAACATGTCCTATTCTTGTCCGCAATTGCGGACAAGAATAGGCAGTTCTATGGGGGTGCCGGCCGGGTGTATTGCTGATCCGCAATACACTACGGACGTGTGAATGGACCCTAAAGGTAACATTATTTATCCCTCTGGATCATTTTAATAAAAGTTTTCTGAGATTATGATATTGATGACTTATTCTCAGGATAGGTCATCAATATCAGATCGGCAGGGGTCCGACACCCGGGAACTCCATCGATCATCTGTTTGGTCCTAGGCCAGTGTCATCACGTTCATTGGTCACGTGAATAGAGTTGATCTGCAATACCAAGCACAGCCACTATCCGATGGACAGCACTGTGCTTGGTAAGCTGCGAGGAGGCCGCAGCCTCCTCAGACAGATGATCAGCTCGTCAATATCAGAATCTCATAAGACCCCTTTAATTAATAAGTTATATGTACCCTGTAACCCATTTAAAAATACAATACTCCCCAAAAAAGCAATCATCGTACAGCTATTTTACCGGAAAAATACGTTTTAATACTCTTGAAATGTGATATTAAAAATAATTACTACATCCTAGTCCCAAAATTGGCTAGTTCTGAAGGGGTTAAAACATTTTGCAGCAGATTTTGACAAATCCAATTGACTCAAAGGGTCTATCAGGTTTCAAATTGTGTGCATCAGGCACAATTTTGCAGCAAACTACCTTATTCTGCCCACAAAGTCATCAGACGTCAGTAGATGCATTTTTTTTATTTTATTATTTTTTAAAAATCTTGCTTTATAATTTTCTGCATACAAATATGTATAGCTTTATTTGGGAATCTGCTGTTTTTCATATGGCTGCTATAATATTCATAAACTTGTTTGAAATACATATTCCTTGTGGATACATACTGCTGTGCTGCTGACTAATGCCACTGTAATTAGAATTTCTTTTATTAGTCATGTTTAGATCATGAAGATCTTAAGTGTTTTCAGAAATACACACTTGTTTTCATCTCGTTGGTTTGTATTTATACAACCCTATAAAATGTGTTGAGATGAAAAAACAAAAGCACTGTCTAAATCAAGCTCTTCAACATTTCATTCATCCTGACATTGTGTGCTACATTTTAACAGTGATCTACTTTTCATGTTGCAGCTGTCTACTCAAGGAGATGCAAGTCAGGTGATTGGACCTCTCACAGAAGGTCAACGAAGAAATGTGGCTGTGGTCAATTCGCTTTACAGACTGCATCAATCCATTCAAAAGGTGGTAAGATATCAGCAAAGGTCCCTATAATAGTTTACTTCCTTGGGACTGACAAATGTCTTTTTTGCATGTAACAGATTTATATAAATCAGCTCAAGATCCTGCATGATATTTTACAGTTCATCATATTCTGACACTAACCTGAGACATGATGTTTCCCTTACCAGGATAGGAGTTCTGAGGGTAGGGGGTGGTGGTTATCCTATTTGTTGTAGCCTAATGTATAAAGTGTTTATGCTGTTTGAATAGTAACACAAGAACTCTAGCATTTTTTGCCTATATAGTACAACATAATCTATAAATCGGTGCTTTATTTAAGAAAATCCATGCATGTCAAGTGGTTGCCAAAAAGATTCAAACAATGTGTACGCGTTTCGAACAGCTTCTATGTCATGTCCCTGATTAATGGATTTTGAGATGCTGGACTATTTTCTACTTAAAACCTTTGGGGACAATTTTTTTATGATTGCATTTTACTAATTTGGGGCTAAAAAAAAAAAATTCAATTGGTCTTTATTAACAAAATATTGAGCCATTCTGTCACAAAGGGTTAACTGTTTTTCTAGGTTGTGCATCCTACTTTCACTTTCACTTTGTGCCGGTCATTTACTAAGGGCTCACTGCAGAATGAATCAACTATACTCAGTCACGTCACTAATTGGATATCTCGTATAGGCTCATAGGACGCTAAAAAACAAAAAATAATAATAATTTATTCTAATAATAATTTTAAAAGAACTTGGTGGGACACACTGACATAAATATATTATTCACAAATATTAACGACAAAGGGACAGCCCGGAAGATAAATCCAGGTGGCTATATTAATCTCAGCCAAACTGTCCCAGTGACAATCAGTACTTTATTGAGGAGTAAACTCCAGGGTAATGAAACTGCAACAGTTGCCATCATTTCCATGCTATACATGGCAACATATTACCCTCTGGACACGCTGCCACATGTTGAGGTAGTGGAGGCACATTTGTGTTTGTCTGTCCATAAATGGTTTAAAGGGCTTCTGTCACCCCACTAAACTGTTTTTTTTTTTGTGTACTTATAATCCCTATACTGCGATTTATCCATACATAATGTGATTAATCATTTTGGTTCAGTAGATTCTGCTAAA